>NC_091828.1:59795000-60095000 GCF_038994185.2 Dermacentor albipictus
TGTTGTGTACAGTTTATTTATTTGCTTATTTGTCATACTGCCAGTCTCCGTGAGACCAACGTAAGTGAGCAGTGTATTGGACAGTTGTGCAAAAAAAAAGAAACAGTTTATGGTACATGGTACAGAAAAAAACTACTTTAAGTATTGCAAAACTTACCAATGACGATGCGACATACAGTAGATGCTGTGACACAGTTACTAGCGCAAACAAGACGAATGGAAAAAAGGTTGGGACAGAACTAGCGCTCTGTCATTTCCCAACCTTTCTTTCTGTAGTCTTGTTCGCGCTAGCAACTATGTCACAGTGACTGCATCAACATCAACTTGTCCAACTTTCTTCGTTGATATACAATACTTTTGATTAGTATAGCAACTACACAAGGTAATATAGTATTACTAAATATTATATAAAAATATCGAATAAATGACCAATGTGAAATTACAGAAATTGTACAGATAACAGTGCAGATGTGACCACAGTTTGCGGCTTGAAATGCAGAATTTTTATGCGCAGGAAACACAAGTACTACAGGGAAGATAATTAAGCGCGGGTGTTAATGGCGTCTTGCGTGTGTAATGTCTCCAGTAGGTTAGTAGTTAAGTGGAATGAGCTGTAATAATCTCCCACTCACCTACGAAACTGATAATCGCGTATCTTCATAGAAAACCTAATGAACTTCTATTAATTGACGATACTTCCGATGTATAAAGGATGTTTGTGAACATTCCGCACTGTCTTTTGCGGCATCCTGTTCTAGTGCGCGGAATTTTGTATGTCTTTGTGCTCTTTGTAGTTCGGGAACTTCAGCCCTTTTGAGGTACTATTTTGTTAACATTGTAACGAGGAGTAGACAGTGAGGCGTAAATGTGCCAAGATCTGCTGCAGCCTAATTATTTTTTTACACACGTTCATAAGTATGGCACCGGCAGTATGGCGCAGCTAATGTGTAATGAAAGACCACTCTTACAAAAATGCGTGCTTTTTTTTTCTGGGCCACGCTCGCGGCCTGTGCTACAAAGAACTCGTAACCCCCTCTTATTGGAAAATAATAGAAATTAGGTCTAGCTGCTACAGGTTGTTCGTGATGTTTCAGGCGCCTAGTAGAAACCAAAAATAACAGGACAGGAAGTAATTGCTGGAAATTATTGATCGCACTTTGTATTCCATTCTGTGCCCTAAACCATGCGAACACGTGACGTGACCTCATGATTTTCGTCGATTGATCGTATCTACGATAACTGACTACGACCTTTTGTGTCTTATGCGACTTGTTTTGTGCGTTGTCTTCTACATTTTTGTGAGATGACTTCAATCACAATTTTTTTTTATCTGATTTCTGTTGTGGATTCCTATAGTGCAGTTCCGCCATTTGACACTGACTTTTCCTTTCTTGCTATCTTCCTTTTGTCCAGGGCGGGCTTGTTATATTTCTTTATTTGGTCTATGTGAAAATGACCAGCTGGAGCCTTGCAACCGCGTCAACGTCTCCTAAATACCATGCTTTTTTATTAAATAAGGACGCGATTGTCCATTTTCTTATGTGTTCTGCTTGGAGCCTAATGACGGCACAAATGAGATGACATTTTTGGCCCTAACTGTTTGCGGTTTCCAGCATCTGCCTCGGGTATTGCTGCAAAGTGGACGTATTTCGTCTTTCACGCAGGAACACCGACGGCTGTGCATCGGAATGCGGATCTGCTACGCTCAATTGAGCTACCACAACAGTGTAAGCTCGCGCAGTTGTAATACCGAACCATGTGTAGCGGCCCAGTGACTTGCGCTATCGTCCATTTTTTTCAGACCATCAATCAACATCGGAGGTCACTCTGCGAGTGCATGGAGAAAGGGCTCTATATGTGGCAAGCCATGAATCCGGTACGTACGCAGGCAGATACAAAAGATGATAATATTGGAGAAACAGCATATCCGTCGTCAAAGATTGTGGTGCTGACAATAGGTATGGAGGGTCTTAGAAGTTAAACTGGCTCTAATTTTGATAAAAGGGCGGGGCTATGTACGCAAAGTCTGCTTGCACACTTTGGTTATGCGCTTTGGAGGGCACAGTTTCTGTGAGTAATTAAAATAACCACGCGCATAAATAGAGGAATCTTGTCATCACGATTTTGATATACGTTAGATGTATATATCTGAAACATAAGGCAAATGGTTTCTCCGGACAATTTTGCTTTGTTTAAAGGGCTTGGTGAAACAACATCTTTCGCGGATAACACATGCTGCTGCGAACATCTCAGCCAAAGTTTTTTGCAGTCGCGTGCGGCGCGTTGAGCTCGCAAGCAGAGCACGAAGTCCCATTTCTCTCAAACGCTCTCTTTGCAACTGAAGCCTCTGTTCTGAACGCTTTATTTCGTAATGTAGCGGATTCCCATGCACGGCTGCAATTTGCCAATAGCTGACATCAATCTAGTATGAGGTGTTTGAATCAGAGCGTTTCTTCCTGCTGTTATCGTGTGTATTTATAGGCGAAGTTTAATAAACAGGCCTAAGTAAGAGAAAACCTGCTTTCGAATTTTCGACAACAATGACGGACATCCGGCAGAAGTCGACTATCGTCTGTTGACACACCGCCGCTCCCCGTAGGAATTAAACTTTGGCTTACGGGCGTCGGAGCCGTAGGATCTGGCTAATGTTTAGTAGTGCTGAACACCCAACCAACCTCGAACCACACAAAACGTAAGGTCAGACAACGCGCACGCTTGCCAGGTCGAGCTCACTCCTGCCGGTACCCGGTTAGGCGCTTTGGCAGGCCAATTGATATCGCTTCGAAAATGCGGAAGTGGCATGTGGTCACTGTCCGTCGGTCAAGTTGGTGCAGGTCGAACCCGGTCCGCACCACGTAGCGCGGCCAGACTGGAGGATATGAGCGCGAGCGGGCACTCGAGCCTTCTCGTGCTCGAAGCAAACGCTGCGCATGCGCACTGCAGTTGCCTGCAGCTGCGGTATGCTACTGTAGCGCCGATAGCGCGGCCGTCGCGCGGTGTCGCGACGAGTCCGCTGGCTGAGCGCACTGCGGCTCGCTGAGGACCGCCGCGTTTGGCGAGTCGCAGGCTCAAAACTGGAAGTTGTGGCGTCTACGTCAACCCACAAAATCAAAATTTAACTGCACACCACGGTGACGTTCAGTAGGCGGAATGCTGTGGGCAGGCCCTGCTCCGCCGTAGCTTCCGCAGTGCGAAGCAATGAACAAGGAGCAGAAGCTCCGCGAAGAGGTTCTTTAATTGCCAGGAAGTCCACTTCTGCTCAACGCATTGAAGTGCTTTTTGCGACAAATTATTTCTGAAATAGCCTATTTAAACTTCAAACGTATTTCTCCACTTGAATAAAGAGTGGTTCAGGGCCCCTTGAACTACCCTGTAATGTCTGTGTTTCGAGATATATATACGAATAATGTACATTCAGTCAGGTAATTTCGCATTAAGAACCGTGAATTTCGACATAACGTCGAACCGTGAGGGAACGTCAACGGGAGGGAAAGGATAAAGTCCTGTCTTGTTTTCGCCAGCCGAGAGGAAGAGCGCAGCTGTTGTCAACTTCGCTCCTATTGCAAACCATGTTCCAAAAGCAGTAAGCTACGTCACAATGGGAGCTTGACGTTCTCTCGAGGTCCACGCCCCTGAATACAAAATTAGCTAAGTGTAAAATCTGATGACGAATATCTCGGGGCAGAAGCTCTCTGGAAGAATAAAAAAAGGTGAAGTCGTTTTCTTCCAATACGAATGCTCACATATCATAGACCTATACCATAATTGTCATTTTAAATATGGTAAGGAGCTACTGTTAAGTATAATTGCTTGCGTGAATTGTGTCCGCGAAAGCTCATACGCAAAAAAGAGGTGAGGCGTGCAGAAACAAGAGTAGAGAAGCGGACAACACAATATGAGCGCCAGTTTTAATGCGCAGGTCCGGCACCTATTAGAAGCAGGTTATCCTAGTGTAGCTGTGGCCACTGTGGCTGAGCGAGCGCCAGTTTTAATGCGCAGGTCCGGCACCTATTAGAAGCAGGTTATCCTAGTGTAGCTGCAGCCACTGTGGCTGAGCGCCTAAAGAAGTCGGTTTCGAGGGGGACGGACGTGATTGAATAGCAAAAAAAAAAAGAAAGAGAAGAGTTGTGGCTATTCCGTACATTCATTCAGTATCACGCAGGCTTAAAAAAGTTGCAAGTAGATATGATGTTAATGCTGCTTTCACTGCTCCCAATGAGCTAGGTAAGATATGCACTGTCGTACAGAGGAAAAAGGAGCAGGTAAAGGCAAAAAAGAACAGATATATGTCCAGTGAAGCACAATAAGAACAACAGTTTTACTGACTGTCGTATGGGTGTGGTTTATAAAATTCCACTTAGCTGTGGCCAGTTCTACGTAGAGCAAACGGGACGGTGTATCAATCAGAGGCTAATGGTACATAAAAGGTCGTTAACCGGTGGATCGCCTTCTAATCTTTCCCTACATTGCTAAGATTGGAACTGCACGCCAGAGTCAGATGAATGCGCGATATAGTACAGGCATAAGAATGAAGATACGCGTCTTACGGTAGAGGCATGGCATATCTACAATGATGGAAGTGCGTGCGTGAGTCAGCCTTCGATTACTTTCCATAAGGAGGAGGTGCCTTAAAAGTTATCTCTCACGTAGACCGGCACGTGTACCCTACTAGCACGTGGTGTTACCATTCCTGAGGTTGCGCAGATGAGTTTTGTGTCTTCTTTCTTTTTTCGCCTCAGTGCTTTCTTCGGTGTTCGTGTAGTCCACCTCTCTACTCCTGTGTCCTGTATGCACGCCTCACCTCTTTTTTGCATAATGAACCCTTACCAACTAGCTCAGCTTTCTGTCGTTCTAAAGCTCATACACCGTCTGTGCTCGAAGATATTGCGTAGTTTGCAAGGTATTTTTTAATAAAATTACTGATTGCTTAACTTTGAAGGCCCCGTATATATATTCCTTTATGACCACGAGCTTATAGACCTATATATTTGTTCAGAACACCTTACCGCACACCTTTATATAGTGTACTGTGCAGCATATTACTGTAATCACTGTAATCGCGCGTGATATTTGAAGTGAAATAAACACGTTCCATAGCGGGCATATTCAGGCGATTCTTGCTACCCTGACGAAGACGGGATCCAAGTGAAAACGTAGAAATACGCATCACAACACATTTCTTGCATTGTTGAGGCCGGGAATCTCTGATCATTAAAAAAACCCGCCCCGGCCGCAGAATGCAGTTACCAAAGTATATATATATATATATATATATATATATATATATATATATATATATATATATATATATTGTAAAGGGGGATTTATTCGGCTCGTAGAGCAGCTGCGACAAACTCAGCACCAGCAGGTAGGGCGCAGACAGCGAACCAACTGGGTACGTGCCACGCGATGGCAACGGGGCTTCTCAGCCTGCCGATCTTCTTCGTCACAATCACTCCCGGAACTGAAGAGTAGCCATCCTGGCGACCTAGGAAGAGGTGGGTGGATCGTAATACTGCTTCAGCCGGTCAATGTGCACAGTCTCTCACCCCCGACGACGCACATCGGAAGATGGCGATACGGGCTGGACCACGTAGTTCACTGGTGATGTTTGAGCAACCACGTGGTAGGGCCCGTGGTACTTCTGGAGGAGCTTGGACGAAACGCTATGAGCAGCAACAGGCGGGACCCAAAGCCACACGAGTGAGTCGACGGGGAAAGGGTGAGGGGGGGGATTGAGGGCGAGGCATTCTTTTTGGCGGCACTGTTGAGCAGACGTCAAAGAACGGGCCAGTTGTCGGCATTTCTCGGCGTGCTGAGCAACCGCAGAAACAGGTGACCATTCAGCAGGGTCCGGCCGGTACGGGAGGACCGTATCAATAGTGCTGGAGGGATGGCGGCCATAAAGCAGAAAGAATGGTGAGAATCCGGTAGTGGCTTGAGAGGCAGTGTTATATGCGTAAGTGACGAACGGAAGTACAAGGTCCCAGTTGGAGTGGTCAGATGCAACATACATTGATAGCATGTCACCAAGAGTTCTGTTGAATCGTTCTGTTAAGCCATTGGTCTGTGGATGATAAGCAGTAGTAGTGCGGTGAATAATTTGGCATTCAGATAGGAGTGACTGCAGGACATCCGAGAGGAATACGCGGTGTTGCAAATGGGTCGCAAGACCCAAAGGTAGCGTTGGCCTGGCGGCCTGGGGCACAGCTGGAAGCATCCGAAGGTCCTGGCAAAGGATGAGTCGACTGCTAACAGAACAACTTGTTTATTCTAGCATCGCAAAAGAGCGGCCGGTCAGCTCGACCAAAGTGGAGAAACAGGAGACCACGTTACTCGACTGAATAAATCGAAGCTTCTCTCGTGGCGCCCGGGGGCAGCTGCTTTTATACTCTCGGAGTCGAGGGCAAGAAGGAACGGCTCGGATGAGGCGCACGTGACGGCGGCGCACGGACACGTTGTTACAAAAAGTGACGTATCCGCCGGGCCGGCGCCGGTCGGGCCTCCTCGCTTCACCGTTGGGGAGCTCCTCTCCCCGGCTGCCGCGCTTTGACAAGCGTGGGCACCAATATGCACACACACACACACGCACACACGAAGACACGTGGCATTGAAACATGCCTGGACGCGCTTGGCGGAAGGCGTTGCGGCAGCGCTGAACTGGCCAAAATGTCCGCTGCTTTGAACGAAGCCCCGGCGTCCGTTGCATCCGCGCCGGCTATACCACACGTCGGAGGCGAAACGTAACAGCGGCCCCGATCGCTCAACAGTTCACGAGGTGCGCCATGGCAGAGAACGAAGTTGTTCAGAATGAACGAGGCGATGTCTTTGCTGATGCGGCAAGCAAGGCGGCGGTTTCAGCATACCGTGTCAAATGATCTACGGCGACAACAATCCATCGGTTGCCAGCGCCAGTAGATGGAAGAGGCCCGTATATATCAATGCCGACACGGTCAAATGGCTGAGCTGGGCAGGGAAGTGGTTGGAGACGTGCGGTGGAGAGATGCGGGACACATATGCGTAGCTGGCAGGCAATGCAGGAGCGTACGTATTTGTGGACGAAGGTGTACATCCTTCGCCAACAATATTGTAGGCGAAGCCGTGTGTAAGTTTTTGACACTCCGCCATGACCACACTGCAGGTCAGGATGAAAAGTGGAGCATAACTCTTGTCGTAGGTGGTGAGGCACTACTAAGAGCCATTTGCGGCCGTCATTGTGGAAGTTGCGGCGCTATAAAAGTCCGTCCCGGATTGTGAATTGCTGCGCCTGTCGGCGCAACGCTCGAGGTTCCGAAGTTGCCGGAGGATTTGACAAAAAGTCGAATATCATGACAATCCATGGGTCTTTTCGTTGCTCCGATGCCATGTACAGGATGTCAAGTGGTGAGATGTCATGTCTGTCGGTAGAAGTGCTGCTGTTTGAAATAACTGGAGAGCGCGAGAGGGCATCGGCGTCAGCGTGTTTGCGTCCAGAGCGATAGACGACACGGATATCATATTCCTGGATTCGGAGGGCCCACCGAGCGAGGCGGTTCGACGGGTCTTTTAGGTTGGACAACCAGGAAAGAGCGTGATGATCGGTCACCACGTCAAAGCGTCGACCGTAGAGATATGGACAAAATTTTTTAAAAACCCATACGATATCCAGGCACTCTTTTCTGTTACTAATTGGCTTCAGGTTTCGTGAGGGCACCGATTGTGTGTATATATATATATATATATATGTATACAGTGAAAGCTTGTTAATCCGAACTTCAATAATTCGAATTTATGGATAATTCGAACTGTACGATTTGGTCCGGCCAAGCTCCACAGAAGTCTATGTATAAAAAAGTCCGTTAATTCGAACGCGAGATGGTTCCCTCACGGATAATTCGAACTACGCTCGCCTGGCACATAGCCAGAGAAACGCGCCTACTGCCTACACACAAGGCTGTATTGCCTCCGAAACGGAGAGAACGGCGAGAGAAGGCAAAATCGGAAAAAAATCTAACCGACGCGGGGTCAGCCAGAAGGCAGCGGCGGCTGCCGCCTCTCCGTTCTACGTAACCTCCGAGACTTCTTGCCCGTTGCGAATCTCAGAGGCTTTGCAAATCTTGTACAGCTGCTAATATTGTGCGGAGATGGCACGGCAAGCTGCAAAACACAGTGAATCAAGTACGTCGCAGCTGCGCTTGCAATGAAGAGCCAACGAATCAGGGCCTTCGCCACCTTCACATGTTCAGCGTCTTTGTCTCAGCAGTCTTCATCGGTTGTGCACCTCTGTTTTCAGCTTAGGAGGTACCGGCCGTCGCGATTCATTGTGATGGTGTTAAGCCTCGGCTAACGTTCGTTTCGGTGGACATCGGTGGTGTGGCACAGTCGGATCCAGAGCTTCGACTTGAAGAGGGCGTGTGCCCGCGGCACACGCCATCACTTTCTGACGCGCCAGATTTCTGACATGCCCGACTGCTTCCAAATCGTAGTGTACTGTTGCCCTCCTTAACTTTCGTTAGTTCGAACTTTCGTTAATTCGAACTGAAGCGGCTTCCCCTTGCGGTTCGAATTAATGAGCTTTTACTGTATATATATATATATATATATATATATATATATATATATATATATATATATATATATATATATACGTGACTTAGGCAAGCCGCGGCGTCCGTCCGTATATTTATTAGTCCTATCAAAAGAAGGCCACAAACAAAGACGCCAAGGAGCAATTGCTGGTACATAATAACTGCAATAAATCAATGCTACATTAATGGAAATGGAAGTGTGTGATAAAAAAGCAACTGGCTGTAGGTTGAATACGAATTGTACACGACTTCGCATGACGTTTGCGATGCTCTTATCAATATATATATATATATATATATATATATATATATATATATATATATATATATATATATATATATATATAGCATTGCAATATATATATATATTGTGCGCATGATACATACGCTTCATATTCTCACCTTTACGTTCTCGTCTTCACCGCTTTGGGGCCTGGTGGTAGGGCTCTCACTCAAGAGAATAAAGAGGAGACTGCCTAAAACTTGTCTCACAAGTGGTGGAATGTGCTGTCCTGTTTCTTCGTCCTCTCGCTCCCGGTCTCTCTCCAGCTTCCCCTACGCTACACCCATGGAACTCCGCTCGAGTCGCCGCCTCTACCAACTGCACTCAACCATGTCGCATGACCAGCAGACCAATACCAGGACATCCACCTTGCCTGCCCCTGCGGGAATCCCTTCTTGGACAGTGACCACTCCTCAAAAGGATCCACCAATGTTTGCTGGGCTTCCGCGGGACGACGTTGAAGACTGGTTGGAACTATACGAGCGCGTCAGTGACTTTAACCACTGAAACGAATCAGCGAAACTTGCTCAAGTTCGCCTTCTACCTAACCGGCGTTGCGAAAGCTTCGTTTTAAGATCATGAGCTCGATTTCGTCAACTAGAGTACCTTTAAACACCACCTACGCCAGATTTTCGCGAACTCGTCTGTCCACTCCGATATCGCCAAGAAGAAGCCTGCGGAGCGTGCTGAGCACTCGGGCGAGTCTTACAATTCGTACATAGAGGACGTCCTCGCCGTCTGCCGCCGCGTGAACCCCTCGATGGCAGACAGTCACCGTGTACACCACTTGCTCAAGGGTATTGGGACTGTGGCATTCAATGCTCTTGTAGTGCTGAATCCCACTACCGTCGCAGACGTCATCGGTATATGTCAGCGTCTCGATGAGCTTCAAATGTTCCGCCTACAACCTGACACATCTGATTTCAAGGCGTCCAACGACAGCGAGCTACGTGCCTCGATTCGCTCCATCATCCGTGAGGAACAGCACGCCCAAGCTTCGTCAAACCATCCTGAGGTCCATCTGACGCCTCCTAGGGGCGGCCTATGCCATATCGTGAGGGAAAAGATAGCTGCCGTGACCTGCCCGCAAGTCCCGAGCCCGCACCCCATCCCTACGCCAACTTACGCTCAGGTTGCCTCTATAACGCCACCCTCCCAGCAGCCACCACAACAGGCACCTGCACCGCACGTGTACCTAAATCCCATCACTGCAAGACCACCACCTCTTCCGTCTTACAACGCATGGAGCCCACCTCTCCCGGTTTGCTACTACTACGGCATCCATGGCCACATTTCAAGGTTTTGCCGACGCCGTCAGCAAGACGAAAGAGGTGGCTATGACGGGTTTGAATGGGATGAGTTTTCTGGCCCTGTACACAACGTCGGCGTTCTTCGATTATTATCCACGACATTCCCCATCTTCCAATTCGTACATAGAGGACGTCCTCGCCGTCTGCCGCCGCGTGAACCCCTCGATGGCAGAGAGTCCCCGTGTACACCACTTGCTCACGGGTATTGGCAATGTGGAATTCAATGCTCTTGTAGTGCTGAATCCCACTACCGTCGCAGACGTCATCAGTAATCAGTACATGTCAGCGTCTGGATGAGCTTCAAATGTTCCGCCTACAACCTGACACATCTGATTTAAAGGCGTCCAACGACAGCGAGCTACGTGCCTCGAGTCGCTCCATCATCCCTTGAGGAACAGCACGCCCAAGCTTCGTCAAACCATCCTGAGGTCCATCCGATGCCTCCTGGTGGCGGCCTACGCCATATCGTGAGGGGAAAGATAGCTACCGTGACCTGCCCGCTATCCCTACGCCAACTTACGCTCAGGCTGCCTCTATAGTGCCACCCTCCCAGCAGCCACCACTAGAGGCACCTGCACCGCACGTGTAGCTGAATCCCATCACTGGAAGACCACCACCTCTTCCGTATTGCAACGCATGGAGCCCACCCCTCCCGGTTTGCTACTACTACGGCATCCATGGCCACATTTCAAGGTTTTGCCGACGCCGTCAGCAAGACGAAAGAGGTGGCTATGACGGGTTTGAATGGGATGAGTTTTCTGGCCTTGTACACAACGTCGGTGTTCTTCGATTATTATCCACGACATTCTCCATCTCCACAGGACTTCAACGCTGCCGGTTCATTGCGTTTCCCGCGTCGTCGCTCTCCATCACCGATGCGGCGCTCCTCTTCCCTTCTTCGACCGGCTACTTCATCCTCCGATCACCGCCCAGAAAACTAAATGGTGCAGCTTCAGGAGGGAAATCTGCATCCTTTGGACAACCTGAAATTCCTCCGGAGCGCCCGTCAGATGTACCTTTGGTGTGCGTTGAAGGTGCCCAAACCGAAGCCTTGGTTGACACAGGGGCATCGCTTTCCGTTATTAGTACTGACTTGTGTTCTCGACTGCGAAAAGTGAAGACACCATATAGTGGCCCTCCCCCTTGTTGTGCTAATGCAGTTCTTGTTCAGCCCTCCGGTGTTTGCACTGCGCGTGTTTTCATTTATGGCATCCTTGACCACATTCATTTCGTCGTGCTGTCTCCGTGTACCTACGCGATGATTTTCGGATGGGACTTCCTGTCCTCCGCCTCAGCTTTCATCTCTTTCCGTCATCGAACTATTTAGATGACGGACACTGAATCTTCGTCCGCTGTCGATGCTCATAGCCTACGTTTCGTCACGTTTACGACTGTTTCATTCCCGCCGGCAACGAGCATATTCTCACACTAACTTCCTACACTGTTCTTGGTGGTCTTAGCCTTACTCCTAGCCTGGTGTGGTTTCAGGGTGGTAGAGCGTTCGTCGCTGTTCATAACCCTACTTCTTCACCAGTTGTGCTCTCTCAGGGCACTACTGTGACTTGCTTTACTCACACCGAACCTCTTTCGCTGGTACCGGTTCACACCGAATCACCACCTTTGTCTACCACAACTGATGATCATACTGGTGCCGCTGCTTTAACGGCCACGATAAATACCGATCTGACTTCTGCGCAGAAGGAAGACTTTTTGGCACTCCTGCAACAACACAGCACCTTATTTGACGTTCATTCCAAGCTTCTGGGGCGCACTTCCGTCGCAGTACACCGCATCGAAACCGAAGGCGTTTCGATTGTACGCCGCCGCCCGTATCGCATGTCTTCCGCAGAACGGAAAATCATTGCGGATAACGTTGACGACATGCTCAAAAGCGACATCATTCGGCCATCGTCGAGTTCTTGGTCCTCTCCTGTTCTGCTGGTTCGCAAGAAAGACGGTTCTGTTCGATTTTGCGTCGATTATTGACCCCTTAATAACATCACGAGCAATGACCTATATCCTATGCCAAGAATCGACGATGCTATTGACTCCCTCCAGGGTGCAGAATATTTCTCTAGTCTAGACCTCCGATCCGGGTACTGGCAAATCCCCATGCACTAAGCGGACAAGGACATGACAGCCTTTGCAACACCAGACGGACTTTACGAGTTCAACGTCAATCCCTTCGGTTTATGTAATGCTCCTGCAACATTTGAACGCATGATCGACACAGTTTTACGTGGCCTTAAGTGGAATACCTGCCTGTGCTATTTAGATGACATGATTATTCTTTCTAAAACTTTCCATCAGCGTTTTGAGCATTTGAACGAAGTTTCCACATGCATTTCCAACGCTGGACTCCAACTCAACACAAATAAATAACATTTTGCAGGAAAAAACATCAAAGTCATAGGCCACCTTATCAGCAAGTTATCAACAGGTTTGTATCCTGTGGAGGGATTAAAATCTTGAGCTCCCAGCGTGGCAACCCGATCCTGTAACCATTCGGCCACAATCTCACGTATACTTCTCAAATTCCAACTGCAACTAGCTCCTTCAGGTGGCCGTCACGTGTTGATTATGATCATGATTTCCATTCTGTTACACGTACCCGAAACGGAGGATTGGCCACGAACCACGTGCGCGTATTAATGTGATGATTTCTATACTATGGCGAATGTCTACAAAGGGTTATTGGACAAGAAGCACGATCGCAGGTTAATTATGATGATGCTTTCCATACTGTGGCACATAGCCGGAGCAGGGGATCGGAGAAAGATGCAAGAACGAAATGCGCATATTTATTGCATTTGATTACCCAAAGCCTTCGCTTAACACAGGTCCCAACGTGTGCATTGCATCTGCGTAGCTTTTTTTTGCCATTTTATGAAGAGAAAGTGCCATTTTTGCCATTTTTGCCATTTTATGAAGAGAAAGAAGACAATTTATTCTATGCAGGAACTGCTCGCCAAGCTGAGACTGAATGTCGCCAGCCTCGTGAAAGCCGGAAAAGTGAGACAAAGATTGCTTTTTACTCGTTCAGAATATAGTTTCAAGCATACACACTGTAAGTTAAGATAGCTGAAGCACGTTGCCTTGAAGCTACATTTTCTCAGTGGCTGGGGCAGTCGATGTCGTTTTATCGCAAACGCCTTTAATGTAGCCAAGGGTGTGAATGAGAACCGTCTGGCCGCGTGGAGTAATAGTATAGCAATTATAAATCTTGTCACTTTACAACTCAATGATGATTTCAACATTTGTGCGGCCTTACAGAAATCTAGCTTACAAAGCAGAAAATGAATAGTGGTAACCACACATTCAAGATTACGTATGTCATTTATGCGGAGACGATGTTTTAATGTATGAGCATTTCTGTAT
The DNA here is from genome assembly GCF_038994185.2 of Dermacentor albipictus. Lineage (NCBI taxonomy): Eukaryota > Metazoa > Arthropoda > Arachnida > Ixodida > Ixodidae > Dermacentor > Dermacentor albipictus. Next base: position 59,808,539 of record NC_091828.1, read on the forward strand.
GCCTACCCAATGAGGAAACACATCCGTCCGTCTGACTGTCTGTCCGTCCGTCACGTAAGACTATCGTTTTCGAGATAGGGCGCGCAGCAGCGAATAAATTGAGTTTCGAGCTGCCTCTCGCTTCAACGCGAAGTGGCGAGAACAGAGCGCACACGAAGCTATCAACACTCGGCGATCTCTGTACCCATCGCAGACCGCTTTCAAGATAGGTCCCGCGCTACAGCACCATAGGCAGCCAGAGTACGGTTGATCACCGTTAATGATGGTTCGACGCAGATGGATGAGGCGCTAAAGAGCGATAACGACATATAATGATCGGAATCTCATCAGCGCACCTGGAGCCGCCACCTGCAGTAATTTGCTTGCGTTATCAATTCACCTTGCGCCGCCCTTCGCAGCAGTTTGTGTCGCCACAGCACTGTCATTTATACTGGTGGGATGAAGTTTCATAGCGCTGATATGACAACAGGCTGCGCCGAGAGGAGCAAGCGGCACAATGGTTCCGCACTCTTAGGCAACTCTCAGACTCTGCTTGAATTCTTTTTTTCCGCTTTGCGAACAAGGTTCTCGTACGGGCACCGAAACGGCACATTTGTCGTTGCGTTGGCAAGGTTTACCACGGCAAGGTTCACCCTCCGCAAGGTTCACCCCGGCAAGGTTCACCCTCCTCAAGGTTCACCCCGGCGTCGATGCAGTTTCAACTCCAATTTAAGAACTAGTCGATATCCTCGCCCCACGGCTCCCCCCGCATTGGCAAAGGTACTATCTGTCCTTGCACAGGCCAAGCTGGAAGCTCATTGTGGTCAGCTTCCTTAACGCCAGGTGAGCTGTGTTCAAGTACCTCCTGGCGCTGCCGGACTAGTCGGCCGGTGAGGTAGTTGTGGTGGTCGTGAGGATACGGTTCATATCTTTTCGCAGTGTTTGCTTTCTGCATCGCTCCTTCACCGAATAGCCAATATTTCAGCCTCTCACGTGTTCCATTTCAGACTGTTCGTTTCTTGCACCCTTTGCCTATGCAGACGACCAACCAGTTCGTGCTCCTCCTTGCCGAGTGCTCATAACAAGTTTGGTTAGCACGCTGTGATGCCGTTTCCGGGGTGCGGCCGCCGGGCCTCCACACAGTGCTCGCGAAAGCACGGAAGTAGTTCTGGCTACATCTCACCTGGGAGTGGCATCACTTAGGCGAGAAGTTTCTCGAAGTGTGGGCTCGCCCTGCCCTGATTTTTGATGTCCCTGGTGGGAAGCTCTTTGTTAAATTATGATGCATGAGCCTAAGGTCGCTCGACTTGGCCGTGTGCGTCTGTCCACCCACGTGTTTTGTTTGTCTTAATGGAACCCAGAGCCAGAACCAGTCGTGGCCCATCCTCGTGTAGTCACGCTGCCCCGCGGACTGCTTTGGTGGTCTCCGTGATTCTATACCTTGACCTCTTTCGTGTGAAGGCAAACCGAGAGTCTGTCGAACTGAAGTCCTGTAAGACCCACATGGCTGTTTGTGTGGTGAGCGCAGTAGCTCAGTTCGTGCTGCTCCACAGCAGCCCCCTTGTCCAGGAATGACAGCTCGCCCGAACCAATGCCTCCCACCCAGTCAACCCGGATAGGCGGGCAGGTACTGGGGTCAAGGTAGCGAATGATGCCGGGTTGGTGAGTACTTATAAGTTCTGGGATATGGTACCTACAAGTACAATGTCCTCTTCCCATGTAACAACGGCGCCACATTCTCAATACTACATAACCGCCATGTCGTTTTATGCGTTCAACATTATACGTATATATGTACTGTAGGAATTCGTTTATATATAGTTGTGTGTTTCTTTTGGCCTAAGTACTAACGTGATAGTGAGATCAATCATGAAGTTAATTTTTACCTATACATTCAGTCGTGCAAAATATGCAAAAAGTTGTTTGCACCCAAAGCCATAGGTTACTAATATCAATTAAACATATGTATATCACAGAATATGACACAGACAATTTCAGTAGATATCATGCAATGTTCCAGTAAACACACGGTTAATGTGTAACCAGAAGTTGATAGAACACTTGAAAAGTATACATAACGACTAAATTTTACATTTCCATGCAAACATACATACGGCAAAACAGATAAGCAATGGTATCCTTGAAACATCGACTTTTACAGTGAAGCTCTTAAGGGCTAGTTCCCCCAGGATCGTGTCCGTGTGTAGACACAAAACTCCCTTTACGTGGGCCGATCCCGAAGATAGTGCAATGCTGCGCCCACCCGCGGCAGAGGTGAAGCAGGCGTTAAGCACTCTCCGTACATATGCCGATCACAGAGATAGTGCAATGCCGAGGCGACCCGCGGCGGAGGTGAAGCAGGCGTTAAAACACTCCCCATACGTGGGCTGATCCCAGAGATAATGCAATGCTGGGCCCACCTGTGGCGCAGGTAAAGCAGGTGTTAAGCACTCCCCATACGTGGGCCGATCGCAGAGAAAGTGGAATGCCGAGCCGAACCGCGGCGGAGGTACAGTTCGCCATAAAAGGTTCAACATACGCAGCTTCGCTGGCCATCTGTCATCACAGAGTGGAAGGGCACTGAGTTTTTCCCGTTTGACACAAATTATAACTACACAGGTTGTTCCAACCATCTTGCACCAAGATTTAAAGATACGCATATGCCACGTAGCTGGACAAAACCAAGGTAATGTTGTTTTCCGTCAATATTGATACTCAGATTATTATTCTCTTTGCATTCTGCCTAATTTCATAATTAGTCTTAGTAAATGAATCAAGTTCTCAGATACTATATTTAGATTAAATGTTTCATTGAGAAAATTGTAGAGCACTATGACAAACTACCCACACAGCTTTTTGTTGCTCAGTCAGCATGCATTGCAATTGGTCCTCTGAGTTACTAAGCAAGGCAATATCGTCAGTGAATTGCAAGGGTTTTAGGTATTCTCCATTAACTCTCATTCCCAATTCTTCCCAATCCACTATCTGAATACCCTCTGTAAACACGCTGTGAATAGCATTGGAGGTATCGTATCAGATCGTATCTCCCTACCTCACGTCGTTCGTTATTGGGATTTTGTTGCTTTCCTTACGGAGGACTACCGTGGTTGTGGAGCCATTAGAGACATCTTTCAGTATATTTACATACGGCTCGTCTACACCCTGATTCCGCAATGCCTCCATGACTGCTCAGGTTTCGACTGAATAAAACGCTTTCTAGTAATCAATGACAGCTATATAAAAGAGTTGGTTATATATTTCACACATTTCTCTATCATCTGATTGATAGTGTGAATACGGTCTATTGTTGAGTAGCCCTTACAGAATCCTGCTACTCAACAATAGACCATACTCACACTATCAATCAGGTGATAGAGAAATGTGCGGAATGAAACCAACCCTTATATATAGCTCTCATTGATCACGAGAAAGCGTTTGATTCTGTAATTCTGTGCGATAAAGCGTTCTGTAAAACTATTATAGTATGGTACTGCCGTCAAGGTAAATCCAAATAGGTCACGAAGCTTCGGGCGGAGAGCAGTTCAGAAGATATTGCCACCGACATCAGCAAGGGTGGTTATGGGAGCAGTGATTGAAGCGCGACTTTGTTTGGAGGGAACAGACATTTGGAAAGTAAAAACCGTGTCTGTCTCTCACTTTAGTTAAAAAAGGGAGACATACATTCATTCAAGGAAGGGAAAATTCCTAATCAATTTTATATATTTGCGACGAGTAAAGAAAAGACAACTCTATTTTATTTTATCATTATCAACAAATACCTTTTTTACATCGCCCATCGTAAGAGGCCGCTATCGCTTGGACAGCAATGCAGCTCTTGAAATGTGCAGAAAGGCGCGCTCGTAAAGTTCACCTGTTCGAATACGCCCCCTTAACACATTGTGCTCTCTTGCTTGTCGACGTTTGTCCGAATTTGGCGCCGCGGGTAGCTTCCTCGTTTCTCAACCTGTTCAGTCAAAAGTAGTGAGTTATGAACGCCAGATAATTGCTTACTTTAGTTGTTTTCGTGCGACTGCATAGGCCAACGGGCTTGGTGTCCGACGATAGAACCAGCACTCTAGACCTACAGCTTTCGTCGGCTTTCAAAGAAAGTATGTTCTGTTCAGGGGTGCGATTTCGACACACTACGGCTGACATTTTCTTGCATCGCTCTCCGCGGTTAAAGCTCGAAACGCCCATCAAGTCAAATGGCGAGGTATTTCAATGTACAGCTCAAAAAGCAGGCCGCGAAAACAAATCTCGCGCCTGGTCATGACGTCACTTTTGCTTTTAACGGATATGGCGTCACATTGTTTTTTTTTTTCTTCCGCCGGTAAACCTCCCTGCACATACAGATGGCGCCATGGAGGAAGGAAACTCAGGAGAGGCCCAGACGTCACTATTTGTGAAGCTAAAGTGAAGCCGGAAGTTGGCGTTGATCATGACGTTGCTCCGCCTCTCGGGCCAGCTCTCCTCTATTGTTTACCTTTCCCGCGAAACCACGCCGCGCTGCGCGATACCGGGCTGTTCGGACACGCGCGCTCCGCAGCAATACTAATCAAAATCATCTAAACGCGATGTCTCAATGCATTACCGTTGCCGAAGTCATGTTGAAAGAAGTTTATAATGAACTTCGCAAATTGGGGCGTGAGGTCGAATCTGTTGCTTTTACCGGCTTTTATGAAAATAAACATGCTTTATCAGGCCAGCCAAATGAGCTATTCTCATCAACCGTGGGTACCGGTCGCTGCCCAGTTCTTGCGCGATAAAAAAAAAAACGTCACCTTTATCGCTGACTTCTACTTGCTTTTCTCTGCTTGGATTTCCTTGCGAGCTAGACATCTGGCGATACGAAAAAAATGCACGCATTCTCACTCTATTGTAAGAAAGCAATGGAAACGTGTACCTACGACACACCGACCCATTTGCGATCCATTTGGAGTTTATGAGGACAAACACATTCCCGTTTGAGGAATCGTCGTGCTTTATTGAACAAAGTTCGGGTGGCCGCGCATCACTACGACAGCCCGCCGGCGAGGAGGCAAAATGTCATTTTTGACTTCACGTTTAAATTGATTGACTGCGGCCTGAGGTGCCTTCTTACCACGTACGGTACGTGAAGCATCAGGTTATCAAAGTTTTGCGATAGCCGGCGCAAGGTGCAGAACAGTACGCGCGCAGAACCGGCCAACGTGCAACCATGGAACAGCCATTTGATGTGTTCGCAGGCGTACGTTCTGTGGAGCCTTGCCGACTCTTGCAGCGCATCCGCTAACCTTCACTTCCCTGCGCTTCTCGCGCGCACACATAAGATACGCCCGCGGTAGGGAGCATTCGTTGCTTAAGCCAAAGCAGCCGTTTCTTTCCCGTCTTCCAGGATGAAGCGTCGGCTGGCAGGCACACGGTGCCGAGGGCAGCAAAATGCACATATTCGGCGTAACACTCTATCAGCACGTGTATTCAGGTACACCTGTGCAGGTGTGCATGAACCTCGAACGCGCTCTGCTTAAAAGACTCCGTGCTGTCGCGAGTACTGCGAGGAACAAGCAACAGTTAAGCAACATGTGTTTTAATATGCACAAAAGCAAGTGGCTTTTGAACACAAACTATGAATTCATAGCGTACGTTCTACGCGCCGCAAATGCACCATATTCGCTGTCAAAAGCAGGAATCACTGACCTGCAAGGCGTTCATTGTACAGATTCTGAAACTCATCGGTTTCGGCCTGCGTTGGCACGTTAGCATGATTTCGCCAGAAGAGCAATATTTCCCGCGGATATTCCTTCGTCCGTTGCCATGGCAATAGCACGGTACATTGCGTACAGCGCTGCGTGCGCGTTCATTTCACGAACTTTAGTTCCTCGTGTCCCACCGGGAGAGCGCGGTGCAGATAATGCAGTGCAACAAAGCATGGAGACCAACGCAAACCTGCCCGCACGGCGCCTTTGCCACGGTACGAAACCTACGGAGCAACACGTGTGAGCGCATAGAACCAAAACAAAGCCGCCATTGTGGCCCGATAGGCGTGGCCGCTACGGCAAAGAAATAAAAAATGACCAAAAAAAAGAGAACCTGCTACGTCATTTCCTCCACACTTTTCTCCTAGCGCGCGGAGAGGGTAGGGCCTCTCCTCAGTTTCCTTCCTCCATGGATGGCGCTAAGCCCCATGAACCGACGATGAAACGCTATGTTTTGAACGTATGGTCTTCTATGGAAGCTTCGCTACCAGGTATATATACCTTTTAGAGCGCAGCTCTTTGGCGTCCGTTCCTGGGTTTCGCGTCGTCGTCGGCGTTGTCGTCGTCGGCGTCGGCCTCGTAACCAGCTCGCCGACGAATCTGCTGCTCCGCCGCCGCGCATGCGCGCTGTCGGCTCTCCGGGCGAGGGAGGATGATGGAAGGGAGGAGGAGAGATTGTGGAGGAGGGCTGGCTACACAAATGGCTCTTTGGCGTCCGTTCCTGGGTTTCGCGTCGTCGTCTGCCTCGTAACCAGCTCGCCGACGAATCTGCTCCGCCGCCGCGCATGCGCGCTGTCGGCTCTCCGGGCGAGGGAGGATGATGGAAGGGAGGAGGAGAGATTGTGGAGGAGGGCTGGCTACACAAATGGCTCTTTGGCGTCCGTTCCTGGGTTTCGCGTCGTCGTCGGCGTTATCGTCGGCCTCGTAACCAGCTCCGCCCCCCTTTCATCCCCCCAGCGCTAGCAGCGACCGACTGATACCGCTTTCGTGAGTCCGCTACCGCACTCACGAAAGACGTCGTGCACTTCCTGCAACTCGCATTAACCGTGCATCGATCCACACCGATGTTAGTAGTGGGGGACTTTAATGTTGACATAAAGACAAACAGCAATTTCCTAACACTTATGCGGGAGAACATCCCGTTCCTCTCGCTCGTAACGCGTCCCACGGCTGTGACAACCTCGCGAGGCACTTGTATAGATCTCGTCTTTGAGAATCAAGCATTGGTGTACCAAGTCGAACATATATCAGTCTATTTCTCCGACCACAAAGCTTCCTTCATGACTGTCAAGAACTGTTAGTGGAGTCTTTGTTAAAGGAATACGTGTGAAAAATAAAAAAAAAATTCTGTGATAGCGCATACATGTGTTGCTCGATTTCTTTGCCTCAATCTATCAAAAAGGTGAAACAGCTTATTTGCTGCGCTCAAATTTCGCATTAGGAAGTAACGTAATCGTCGGTAATTTTTTTGACGTAACCGCCAATGGTGCTTTCAAACCGCTTCAGCGCTGTTTGAACAGCACGATGAAAAGCACTCCTCGTTTATGGGAGGTCACTTTTTTTTTTTTTTCAAAGTGGACTGCAAGGCCTACATTGAGCAGATTTTCCTATCGAATTGGCTCACAAGAAGCAAGGAGCACGCTCAATTGGATAGGGTTTCAGTGGGGCCTAGCTAGTTCAGTGAAAGTAGATAACCGGATGAGGAGGGTGGCGCCGGCGTCTGCGATTGGTCCGCTTTCCCACAACTAGCTTGGAAGGTGGCTGGTCGAAAATCTCGCGGCGGGCAACGGAACGTTAGAAATGCCGCCAGCATGTATTCTCAGCAAAGAATAGTTGGCAAAGTGGTGTATACTGCCGAAAAGGCTCGATAACGTTATACTGCTACGGAAAAAAATGTTTATTATGCAAAAAGAACCATGCTCCCCGGCATCTCCGAGCAGCTAGTGCCAGAGCAATCGGCAGGCAGCGATCATTTATTCCTTTCGGAACAGGCCAGTCCCCTGCTGTTGCAGTTTTGCAGTTTTGTTTTACCTAATAATGCGTCTTCAGCGCGTACACGTCATTTTGACGCGATAACCTTTCGCGGTTTTGTGATGTCGCGTGGCGGGCAGGCAAAGTGGGCGCAGCCCGAAAATGTTTGATCAATGGCAGAGTACTATGGCGAAAAGGGCGTCGAATCAGAGACAATTATTTTTCTTTCATTCGCTCTAAACATGCATAATCTGTGTTCACACGTCACATCAGGTGGGGTGATTTCGCGGTTTTCGTGACGTCGCCTGAGAAATCGACAGGCGAAGTGCGGGTGAACCCAAAATTTTTTGACGAATCACGGAGGGCTGATTGCAGAATCGGAATTGAAAAATTTCGAATAGATTTAGGTCATAGCGCTCAAGGTTACAAGTTGGAATTCTTGTCACTTACATAGAGATAGTAGACGCCACATTGCCAATTTTACATATCCTTCATTTACTTTTATACTCGTACGTTCAATATTTTACATATAACGTAACAATTTGTTTATATGTAGCTGTGTTTTTCTACTGGTCTAAGTACTAACATAATAGCGAGCTTAAGTTTATTTTTTTACTTTAACAATACAGCCATGGAAAATATGTAAAAGTTAACATCATCATCAACTAATTGTATGTCCACGTACGGCAAGACGAAGGCCTCTCCCTGCGATTTCCAATTACCCCAGTCCTGCGCCAACCGATAACAACTAGTGCCCGCGAATTTCCTAATTTCATTAGCCCACCTAGTCTTCCGCCGACCTCGAATGCGCTCCCCATCTCCTGGCACCCATTCTGTAACACTAATGGTTCACCAGTTATATAACCTGCGCATTACATGGTCTGACAAACTCCATGTTTATCTCTTAATGTCAATAAGAATGTTGGCTATCCTTGTTTGCTCTCTACCTCAAACCGCTCTCTTCCTGTGTCTCAACGTTGTGCCTAACATTCTTCATTCCATCGCTCTTTGCGCAGTCCTTATCTTGTTCTCAAGCGTCTTTGTCACTTTTCAAGTTTCTACCCCACATGTATACCACTTGTATAATGCACTGATTGTACACCTTTCTTTTTAATGATAATGGCAACCTTTCAGTCAGGATCTGATAATGTCTGCCGTATGCTCTCCAACCAATTTTTATTCTTCTGTATATTGCCTTCTTATAAACAGGGTCCCCTGTGAGTATATGAACTAGATAAGTGCACTCCTTCACAGATTGTAGAAGCTTACTTGCGATCATGAACTCTTGTTCCCTTGTCAGGCTATTGAGGATTATCTATGTCTTCTGCATATTGATCTCAACCCTACTGATACACTTTCTCTTTTAAGCTCCTCAATAATTTATTGCAAATCGTCTCCAGTGCTGCTGAACAGGAAAATTTCATCTGCTAACCGAAAACTGCTGAGATATTCGCCGTTGATCGTCGCCCCTAAGACTTCTCAGTTTAATAGCGTGAATATCTTCCAAGCACGCAGTGAATAGCGTTGTGGAGATTGTGCCTTGTTGCCTGACCCCTTTCTTTATAGGAATCTTATTATTTTTCTTGTGGAGAATTAAGGTAGCTGTGGAATCTCTCTAGATATTTTCCAAGGTATTTACGTAAGCCTCCTGTTCTCATCAATAACTTATTTTCTCTATCACTTCTGGTATCTGTACTGAATGAAATGCTTTTTCGTATCCTATGAAAGCTATATAGAGAGGCTGATAGTACTCTGCAGATTTCTCCATTGCATGATTGATGACATCGATGTGATCCATTGTAGAGTATCCCTCTCTGAGGACAGCCTGCTCTATTCGTTGACTGAAGCCCACTATCGCCCTTACTCTATTGGAGATTATCTAGGTAAATATATTATACAACACTTTAAGTAAGCTTATGGGCCTATAATTTTTTAATTCTAACGTCTCCCTTTTATTGGATTGGTATAATGTCGGCATGCTTCCAGTCTCCTGGAACCCTTGAAGTCGTGCGACATTGCGCATAAAGAGTCGCAAGCTTTTCAAGCATAATATCTCCTCTATCTTTGACTAAATCGACTGTTATTCCATCTTCTCCAGCCTCCTTTCCCCGTATCATGTCTTGCGAGGCCCTTCTAACTCCATCGCAAGTTATAGAAGGAGCCTCTGCAACCTGTTCATTTCTACTTCGAATGGAAGTACCGTGGCTGCTCTGGGTACTGAACAAGTCAGTATAGAATTCTTCCGCTGCTTTGACTATATATTCGAAATTGCTGATGGTATTACCCTGCTTAACTTTCAGTGCATACATCTGGGCTTCTCTTATGGCGAGTTTCTGCTCACTAATTTCACGCTGCGTTCCTTCTTTATGGCTTCCTCAGTCTCTCTCACAGTAAAATTTCAGATACCCCTATTTTTTCCTTGTTGATGAGTTTTGACAGTTCTGCGAATTCTATCTGATCTCTTTAGTAGGACACTTTATTCTTTGTCGTTCCTTTATTAGGCCCTTCGTTACTTGTGAGAGCTTACTAACTGGTTGCCTTGGTGCCTTACCTCCCACTTCAATTGCTGCTACTCAAGCTAACCTAGTTACGGTCTCATTCATTGCCTCTATGTCATCTTCATCTCTCTGTTCTAAGGCTGCATATATTGTCAGGATTGGGGGCTCAATCCCATCGCTCCTGATCCCTTGTCAAGATTGGAGTCGGGCAAGAATTAGAAGGTAGCTGGCCCATGCCGTCGTCCGACTTATCCACGCTGAGGACGTTGATAAAGAGAAGGACTACTTCTCATGGAGAACGAGGAATATTGGTTTGTTTACTGTGTCTACATCAGTCTAGCATGACTGCGAAAGAAAGTACATCAGTCTAACATGACTGCTTTCTGTCTAACATGACTGCTTAAGAAAGTGTGTCGAGCATCCGCACAACAGCGGCTGATAAACACTCGGTCCCCCCTTGATTCCAAGGGGACGGAAATGTTTGTCCAGTCATTGTAAACACGCCGCCTCTCTCCGGGACGGCTTACAAACACACACGCGCACACACACACACTGGTTCACGGTCCGGTCCGGAACCGACGTCACACGGACTTAGTAGGACTTGGAGCTGACCCTCGCAGCGCGACCGGGTAGCCATTGTTCTGCGTCTTGGTCGGCGTGTGGGAAGGGGCCGCTGACGACGTTCCCGCGGCAACTCCCCCGCTCACGGCCGACGCGGTTGGCGTGTCGTGTTGCGGCACAAAGCCTGCTAACGGTGGGGTTCCTTGAAATTTGACGCCGCCGTCGTCGCAACTGGCTGTCAACACTTGCACCTCACCTGGGCCGTTCTTAACAATATGCTTGGAAGTAAAAGGCGGAATTGGTCTGCTTTTACCCTTACTGCGTCTAGGTTGGCCTGTTTCTTCCTGGCCAATTTTACTCTTTCTCTTTTCATATAGAGGTGAATCTTAGACATCCCTAACCTACGACCACTGCGCTTTACCCTAGCTATCACTTCTACATCCTGCACTATGCGGAGATAGGCAGAAAATATGAAATCCATTTCATTTCTTGTTTCACCATTAGGGCTTTCCCAGGTCCGCTTTGTGTTGCTACGCTTCCTGAAGGTGTTCATTATTCGAAGCTTATTCCTTTCTGCGAATTCTACCAATGCCTCCTTTACTAGATGCCTGCCGCATCGCTAGTTTTCCCGTTGGAACGGACGTTCCTGTAGTTCAGGGTAGTCGCGGAGAGATGGCGCTTGCTGCCAATCCTGCTTCCTCTTGCGGAGGAAGTGACGATTACGAGGCTGGCGAGCGCTCGACCAATGGCTTGACGAGAGACCACGATTCCTGCCTCCGTGATTGCAACAGACGCCGCTAAAATCTCGGAAGCGAAGGAACGTGATTCCAGTTTGGAGCAGCCGCAGCAACTAGCGCTGGCAACCGAACCTAGTGGAGAGGAGGAAAGAGGAGAGGGGCCGGAATCAGCTTCTCAGCTCACGTGGCAGGCATCTTCAAAAGGAGGCATTGATTCTAGTAACATCTCCCCTCTAGTGTAAGTAAAATAGACGCCGTAGTTTCCAATTACTTGTTCAACAGCCTGCTTTTCCCAACTTTTGCATTGAAGTCACCCATGACTGCGGAACCCAAAGAGAACACCGACAGCTTGCGACTTCCTTGAAGTAGCATTATGAATATATTTTTGACTGTGCGTTTGAAGCGACGAGCGGTTAAGTATGACAAGAGGAGACGATCAGTCATGTACGGTTGTCTTGCAACTAAACAGTAAAAAATATATTGAGCGGCGCTACTGTAACTCGCTCTAAGGGACCAAAACTATCTCGTACGCGTTGTACATATGTTTCGGCGCAGTTAAAATCACAATAAAATTGAAACAGTCTCACATCACAACATCAAGTAGAGCTTGCTTCCCTGCATATCTCCTGCAAGAGATACCTCAGAAATTGGTCATTTTTTGAAACTCTAAGGCAACACTTCAGAGTCTGCAATTTGCCCTATATCATAGGACTCATGAGCAGCTGACGTATTAAATAAGAGATTACCATCAAGCTATTCCTAAAGGGCATGAAATTACATTCCAGTAGCCACCTAGACCTACCGACATTGCTGGTAATGACCTCGCCAAAGAAGCCACCCCGTCGGCCCATCTGGAAGCCCGACCAGTTCCAATCCCTTTATCCAGAACCATCCTGCAAGAAAGCCTTGTATTAATGGTTAAGGTTATGACACACAAATACTGATCTTCTCCCAACCTCCCGAAGTGTCATCTTCATTGTCTGGATCCATCCTTAAAGCTACAAGTGCCACCAAAAGCTGCCCGCTCTGAGGGACAGTATTATGCTGCCTCTGGCTCGGGGTGGCATTTACGAAGGCCTACTCGTTCCGCATTGGAGTGGGGGATACGCCCATGTGCGACTCTTGTGGAACCACAGAAACGATTGAACGCATCCTATGTACCTGTACCCTATGCGACGTTGAGCGTGAAGCTCTCCGGACAGCACTGAATCAGCTGGACTCTAGACCATTTTCGGTAATGAAGATCCTTGGACTACGGCCGTACACGTCGATGGCACAGAAAGCCACGAAAGCGCTGTTGGAATACCTCAAGTGGACATGTCTTGGCAACCATGTGTAGACTCGGTCCGAACCTTCAAATGACCGGAAACTGCTCTCTCTACCTCCCCCTCTCTCTCTTCATCCCCATACTCCTTCCCCCAGTGCATGGTGGCAAACCGGTCGTGCGTCTGGTTAACCTCCCTGCTTTCCCTGTCTTCTATTTCTCTCTCTCTTCTGCGCAGTCAGCTGTGGTTTCCATAATTTATCGTAAATTTATCAGGAGGCTCGAAAGCCTGTACGATTTGCCTCAAGGAATGAGAGCTAGTATTTGAAGACACTGTAGTAGATATGAACGCACTGTAGTAAAATTATATAACAACACCCTAATAATTTGTTGCTTTCTAAAGAACACTCAGCAACCAGTTGCTTTAGGGCTTATATTCTGCCAGCTTTTAACCGAAGAATTTCTGCGTTCAAGGTACGATCAGTTAATGAGAATTCCGAGGGGGTCACCCGTTTAAATATTTGTTTTCAATATCGCTCTATTAATACGCTGGTGCTCAACTTACTGTTACTGCCAGATCTCAAACAGAAGACAGCTAAGCCTTGTAACAAACTAATACGCAAAAACACTGATGTACCTCCGATATCTTTTGCGCAATTCACGATAACCACCACTGCTGTCAGCAATTTCCACTAACTTCAACAGCTTTGACAATTCAAAGACTTCAACTTCACAATCAAAAGAGAAACGTCTCGAAATCGCATACAAATGTTGAGTCGAGTATGCCGTGCATTACTATTTATTGTGTGATTTTACTACATACAATTATCATTGACACTGATAATGCTTCTACCGAAAACAAAAAAGGTTATGTGTGCACCCATAGGAAGCGAGAGACAATGAAGCCAGAGAAAGTATAGGGGGAAGGTAATGGTTGTGTATGATGGAAATGTACACCTAATAGGCTGAAGGAAACTGAAAATGAATGAAAAGACGCCTTTCCAATGGCGGGCATAGAACCGGCGCCTTCCGCATTACGGGTGGAGCTCTTTACAAATTAAGGTGCCGCCGGGCTCACCTTACCAGCCCACTTTTCTTTGTGTTTGTGTAGAAAGTTATCTTTGGGAGTGTTAGCCAGTGACGCCCCTTTATCTTTATATATTTCAAATAAATATAAGAATTGCATTCTTCTATGCTCCCTCTATCTTGGTTCTTTGGTTACTTCGTATGGGTGCGACTAAAAAATAATCGAGCCTCTAGGTTGTCTGTAATCTTGGAGCTCGTTATGCGCATTTATGGTTGGGCTCTGGGGAACGATCTTCCAAACGAGCTGTCACCACTTATCATGGCTGTTTGACGAATGACTAATGCATTATCTATTTTACATTGTAGAGGCACATTGACCACCAGCATGTAACCAGCTGGTTTAGTGTTATTCAGTTTCGATGACATGGTTGCGCTGACTACCCTTAATTGCTTCTTTCATCCTCTCTTTCTTTCAGACATGCGCATACGACTATTTTCCTCTTGAAGAAAAGTATGCATTAGCAGCCCTTACGTATTTTACGGACTTTATTTCAGGGTAAAAAGAATACAATGGCCAATAAAAAGCAGCGTGTGTTTTGGAGATGCAGAACCGTTGCGTTATTTCCTTGGTTCGTCTTTTTATTCTTGTTGTTTTGAATCGGCATTGCATTACCTTATGACATGATTTTTATTACTGGGCGAAGCAACAGCCCTTCGACTGATATGTATTCATTAATTCATTCACATTTTCATCAATAATGAATTGGCGAGTGTTTGTGCTTGCTCTCAATAACCGCTTATTTTGAACGCATTTTCCAATTTTCCGCTTGGTAAAAATGGTACAATTAATACGTTAATATGCGTAATTAATATATTATTTGGCGTGAACCACGCACTATTACATCTTTTAATCATGGTTATCTTGCTTTCATTTAATAAATGATACATTTATTCGTTAATTCAATGAATTATATGTGAGTGTTGGTGGAAAAAGGAAAGAAAACATGCTCATGATTGCAAAGAGCGCAGTGCAGGTCAATCCACAGGAGGCAGAAAGTAAGTAACGCAATGTCCAATGTGCATAGTATAGGGCTATTTGATTTCTGTGCCAGACTAGGTCGCCGCAGAAGCTGCGGACACTGAGTGTCACAGCAACAGTGAAAGTAGGCCGGTAAGTGAAGTGGCCGGTAAGTGGCATTAAAATCTCCATCACCCGTGGGAGAGAACAAGGATCAGTATGCGAGTAAGTATTTAGCGGCGCAGAAACGCGACCTAGTGCAACCACCGGCTGGAGCACCTAAACCTTCAGACGCTATGAAATCTCACGCGGGACAGCACGGCCGACGAACGCGTCCGTTCGAGCAAGAAAACCGGAGAAAGAAGCCGTGAAGCTACTCGCTTTAAAACGGCAGAACGCGCAAAAATATTATTCCGTTTTATTCAAGGAACGATGCACTTCAGGGTAGGTTTTTTTGCAGTGGCGATTTTTACGTAGCGTAAATTTTTTTTTCGTAATTCAGTAGGGAACAAATTCCGTAACCGGCAATCAGCAGGGGTAGTACAGATGGCTATAGGTATGCGCTGACGTGTTACAGCGTCAATTATTGAGTCGCATCACGCGATGACGGAGATCAAGAGAGAGAGAGAGAATGAAGAGGAAAGGCAAGGAGGTTAACGAGATATGAGTCTCCGGTTTGCTACCCTACAGTGGGGATTGGGCATAGTGGTTAGAAAGATGGCAGAGAGGAAAACACTAAAAAAAGTGAAAGAAGAAAGAAACACGCACACATGGAGACACATACACACACAAAAGGCGTTCCAGTTAAAGGCGTTCGCAAAGGCCGGTAGATCGCAAATACCTCAATAGCGCTTGCACGGCCTTCTTCTGTGACGTTAGCTCTCTTCGATGCTGTAGAATTCTTTTTTCCGATAGCGGTTGGTCGTCCAGTTGGTCAAGTTCGTGGCGAAGGCATTCCCTCTGTGGACCGTACTGCGGGCAGGCGCACAAAATATGGCCAATTGATTCTTCATGCCCGCAGTGGTCACAGGTTGGGTTGTCGGTCATCCCTATGCGGAATGCATATGCTTTGGTGAATGCAACGTCCAACCACAGTCGATGCAAAAGCCTGGCGTCTCCACGGCGAAGCTGCGATGGCGCTCGAAGACTTAATGTTGGATCAAGTGAGTACAGTCGTGTATTTCTTAAAAGGGGGTCATTTTATTGTGACATGGTGTACTGCCGAGCAAGCAGGCGGAGCTTCCGTGCTGCGTCAGTCCCGGAAAGTGGAATTGGTACGTGGTGCTCCTCAGTATGGGCTGAACGGGAAGCTTTATCGGCCCGTTCATTGCCGATAATCCCGCAGTCACTTGGAAGCAAGATACCGCCGAGGCTGGCAAGGATATCGGGACTTAAACATACATATTATGCGGATGACATTACTCTATAGGTAACAAGGGGAAGCGACGCACAATTGGAGGAAACTCTACAACAGGCAGTGGATATTGTGGGGGAGGCAGGACTCTCGTGCTCTCAGCCCAAGTCCGAGCTTTTTGTGCTTAGAGATAAACCAAGAGGGATACATGCGAGGAACTATGTGCCGCCACCACCGCTCAAGGTGAAAGTGGGGGGGTGCACCGGTAGCTAAGGTCCAAACGATCAGGATCCTGGGTCTGTATCTGCAGACTAACAGGAAGAATAGGGAGGCCTTGGAAAGGCTTAAAAATACGGTCAATGCTACCGTGAGACTAATCAGCAAAATAGCCAATCGTGAGCGAGGGGTCAAGATAAAGGACTTGTGTAAGCTGGTACGGGCAATTGTGCTCAGTAGAATAGTGTATGCGACGCCTTATATGAAGATGGACGCGACGGAGAAAGGCAAGGGGGAGGCTATGATTAGGCAGGCGTATAAGGCGGCCCTTGGGCTGCCTAACAATACGTCTACCGAAAGGCTGCTGGGATTAGGGGTGCACAACACCCTGGAAGAACTGCGGGAGGCACACTTGGTGATGCAACTCAGTAGGCTTTCCAAAACGAGAGTAGGGAGGGATATAGCGGAGAGGATCGGCATTGGAGTTGATCCTCCAGCCGGGGACATGAAAATTCAGGTGAAGCGAGAAATACACAAGGGCTTCTACATAAAACCTTTGCCCGAAAATGTACATCCGATACGTCACGAGAACCGCAGGAAGGCAAGAGCCAGAGCTTTACATGCTAAGTATGGGAAGTACAACGGGGCAGTCTACGTAGATGTCGCCGAGTATAAGAACAAGGACGCATTTGCAGTTGCGGTGGTGGACGGGCGGGGACGCTTAGTCACCCCTGGATCAGTCAAAACCCGTTCCTCTCAGAAACTGCAGAGGAGGCGGCGATAGCGATAGTTATAGGTAATACTAAAGCTGACCTGATTTTCAGCGACTCTAAAACAGCCATCCGAAATTTCGCGAGGGGCAGGATATCTGTCACAGCGGCAGGATTGCTAAATCGGGCCACGGGGCGAGGGACTAGGGAGGTGGAAATTGTCTGGGTACCGGCACTCTCTGGGAACCCCGGGAACGAGGCGGCTGACATGAATGCTCGAGGTTTCGTCAGCCGAGCAGGTAAGCCGGACGTTCCGGGGAGGTCCACGAGAGATGGCCTGGTGTCCTTTCAGGAAATTACTAACCATTACAAACTTGAGCGGAGAATTTACCCGCCACCCGACAAGCAATTGGTGAAGGCGCAGGAATGCATCTGGCGAAGTTTGCAGACGAGATCTTTCTATAGCCCATAC
This sequence comes from Dermacentor albipictus, assembly GCF_038994185.2. Lineage (NCBI taxonomy): Eukaryota > Metazoa > Arthropoda > Arachnida > Ixodida > Ixodidae > Dermacentor > Dermacentor albipictus. The sequence goes on from NC_091828.1 coordinate 59,826,080, forward strand.
GCGTTAAACAAAATCTACCCGGACGTTCAGCCGGAATGCAAAAGGTGCCAGGAACTGGCCACCTATGACCACATATTATGGAGCTGTAGCATAGCGCGGCCACCGGCAGATATTATGCGCGATCCTTCTCTCGAGCAGTGGGAGACCGTGTTGGCCAGCTCAGAACCGGTCGTCCAGACCAGGGCCGTGGAGGGAGCCACCCACGTCGCCGTCAGCCATGAGCTGATGGCCATCTAGCACGGAATCGTCCGCACATGCGTTCTGACGAAAATAAAGTTTTTCCATCCATCCATCCATCGACGCGAAGACCCTGTAGTGCGTGGCATCAAAAATGCAGCTCCTATGAAGCCGCTTCTCCAGCTTACGCTGTGACTGTTGCGCGTGCAGTGCAAGCCTGTAACTTTTTTTTTTCGTGCCTGTCCTTTATCTCTCTCCTATTCTTTCTGTCTTTCATTTCCCTTGACCCTTCTCCCACTGCACGGTAGCAAAGCGAAATTTTCACCTACTTGCCTTTCCCACCCCGTTTCTCTCTCTGTGTGTGCGTGTAAAAAAATGTGAATGTACCTTAATTTACCGTTCGGCTCCATGTCAATTTATATATATATATATATATATATATATATATATATATATATATATATATATATATATATATATATATATATATATATATATATATATATATATATATATATATATTAGTTAAAAATGTCTAAATTCCCTGGAATCACAGTAATCGAGATCGAGTAGGCGATCAATTAGCCGCCGACAAAGCCAAGCGTACATTGAGGTAGCCGCTGAAATGAGTACCGATGTGTTACGCCATGAGCAATTCTACACATGGGAGCTGTACGGACGCCGCCTGCAGCTGCGCCTACTATTTGCGCGCTCGAGGCGACAGTGTTTGCACTTTGACGAATTGCAGCACCATGCGGCGCGACGCCCTCGAAAGGAGCGTATGCTAATAAAAATAGCAAGGTTAAGCTCGGCAATCTCTATGGCAACAATGGACGCCTATTGGGTCAGCTGCGCCGAGAAGCGTTGCCACAATGCATTTGAGCGGTGCCTTGGCATGACCTAAATTTCTACTGATCTGTGCAACTTAGAAGAAGAAAAACTGGCTGTGGCTTAGCTAAGGTTAAGCCCAGGATGCGAAGCATACTAGCCTTTATTTTAACGCGACAGCGTTAAGGAGCTCGTGTCGCAGAAAAGGCGGTGTCATCGGCGTCGGCTCAGGCGTGCGGCGCTTGCTCAGGCACACATTTCGTTGTCGCGCCGAACGCTGCGTTGCTCGACGCTCACCGCGTCCGATGCGGGGCGCGTAGTCGCTGCGCCGTAGCAAAGCCACCTAGAAACAGTCTCTGTAGCACGCCGCAACCTTCGCTTCTCATTCCAACGAGCAGCTCTGTCTCCAGGAGGCATCTCACCTCGTGAGTGTCTAGCAGAGGCAAGCGCAGCGGCTTATATACCGCCGCGACGCCGCGAGCGACGGCGCGAGTTGGAGCCCCGTTTCTCCTCTGTCGTGACGTGACGGTGTCACGTGGTCAGCCTTGAAGGCGACGCCGCGAGCGACGGCGCGAGTTGGAGCCCCGTTTCTCCTCTGTCGTGACGTCATGGTGTCACGTGGTATTGAAGGCGACACCGCCGCGCCTGAGGAGCTGGGTTGAGCTCTAGTAATATGCTTCGCATAAAAAATGCTGGCTCTCCAGCAATGGCTACCGGCAAATCAGATTGGTTGGAGATGATACTAGCCACAATCTTAAAGTGGACGCAGTGCACGTTCACAACGGCACACCCCACCACACCACAACGCACTACGCCATTAGTTGTGCACTGGTCCATATGGACGCGATAGTTTCCGGTCACAAACAGAACCTCATTGCAAGTCTCGTCTCGGCACAACAGTCATCCGCGGTGAGCCGGACGCTACTGGTTTGGACGCTGCCGGCGCCACCGGCGCACCGGACGGGCCGCGGACCTTCCGGACCACTGGCTTTGAAAAGAGCACAGACAACTCTGTCTCAGCGCCAAAAGATGTCAGTCAAATATATAGTGTCCTGTATCTGCCTTTTGAATGTCGCTATTGGAGATGGCAACTAAAACTCGAGCATACTAGAAGTTACAGCCTGAGCGATATTGTGAACAAACATTTGGAAGAACTCGGAAGCACTATTTTTTCTAACTTGCTTTGGAAGTAACCAGCGTATGTAATGCGGTCTTGACTGGTTGCCCGGATGATCTCGTTTTGTTCTCGAAACTTGCCCGGATGTTCTCGTTGGAGTGCCCGGGAAAACGGCCGTGGCTTTTGGGTCAAGGTTTCTTGAAGGTCGCCGACAAAGGCAGATAAAAGCATGCTAAGAATGCCACTTGTTGTTGGATTCCGCCTAGTGGCTGCCGCTTCGAAATGCCAGACGACATGTTCCCGTTCATCGGCTTCGCACGTTCCACCTTGGTACACGTACAGCTGTCAATTCATCGGTGATCATTTTGCCATGTTCTTGCCTGTGGTGCGCGCCCGCCACGAAGAGGAACGGCTCAATTGGTGCGCGAAATGGCCAAGTACAGCCTCTATTTCATGGAAACATGCAGGCCGATGTTTCAGAAGTGCCAGCAAGCTTTCGAACCTATACGCTTGTTTGAAACTCCTTACCAATTACCAAGGTTGCATCCCCCGACGGGGAGACAAGCACCTACGTAAAGAAAGCACATGTAGACTTACGCAATGACACCTGCAATAGATGATTTTGCCACATACAGGGCGCTTGCGCATAGCCCCTGCCTGTGCCGTTATGACAGTAGGGATCGCCGCTTTCCCTCTGTACTTGCGTTGAAGGCACCATTAAGGGCAACGCCGAGGACAATACTGTTGCGGACTCTTCCAGTTAGTTTCGGGAGGATCTATGGAGAGTGCGTCTCCTCAACTAGGATCTTATTGAAGAATCTTTTTTTCTATTCTCACCTTGTTGCCTTTCGATCTGGAGGGGTAATCAGTTTTGAGAGATTATGGGGTTTTACGTGCCAAAACCACTTTCTGATTATGAGGCACGCCGTTGTGGGGGACTCCGGAAATTTCGACCACCTGGGGTTCTTTAACGTGCACCTAAATCTAAGTACACGGGTGTTTTAGCATTTCGCCCCCATCGAAATGCGGCCGCCGTGGCCGGGATTCGATCCCGCGACCTCGTGCGCAGCAGCCCAACCCCATAGCCACTGAGCAACCACGGCGGGTGGGTAATCAGTTTTGTCATGACCCGTGGTCATGACCAGGGCAGAACATACTTCGAACTAGTTTTTGAGCCCACTGATGACTGCTAATGCAAGCACGATTTGCGGCAGCAGTGGCTCAATAACCCTAAAACTTGTGAAATCTGGTATTTTTTCGTTTTTTTTTTTTGGGGGGGGGGGGTAGCACTAGGGAAAGGTGCCTTGTCAGCATAAAAACTTCAGCTTCAAAAAGCTTCATTGGGTTTAAACATAGTTTGGGATAAGGTACAAAGTTGAACGAGTTGGAATAGATGGAGAGAGAACGCACCAGAATATCTCATTGTCAAGGCATTATAATTTCGAGTTAAGACATTTTAGATCTCTGAACCATGGGCATCTGGGACACGAAATAATGAAAGTCGTCCAGGAGTCTGAAACAAAGATGTGACAAGTGGCAGCAAACCCAGGGCCCTTATGTACTTTGGGTCCCTGCGCTACGGTTGCCCTACAGCTTTTTAGTGCTACTTGAGAAACAATAACGTATTTTTATCGCCCTGCAGAAAAAAATTATGGGGTTTTACGTTCCAAAACCACTCTCTGATTATGAGGCACGCCGTACTGGGGACTTCGGAAATTTAGACCTCCTGGGTTTTTATAATGTGCACGTAAATCCAAGTACATGGGCGTTTTAGCATTTCACCCCCATCGAAATGCGGCCGCCGTGGCCGGGATTTGATACCGCGACCTCGTGCTTAGCAGCCCAACACCATAGCCATTAAGCAACCACGGCGGGTTACGCGTAGAACAGTGCGTAAACTTCAGGTTACTCACTGAAGGATAACGTAAGACGACTATGAAACTGTCCAAAGGCGAAGAAAAGCAAGACAGTTACTTTCTTTATGGCTGCGCCACAGGTCCCACCAATATCAAGCCCGCACGAAAAAATCGATCAATGCGCTACGCACGTGCGTTGATCCGGGTACAGATGCTTATACTCGCGAACAGCTTTCTGTGGTAATGAAGGTAAAGTTACGAAGGCAAAGCGCGCATAAGTTTCTGAAAAGAGTCCTGTGTTTTAATCCACGTTAGTTTAAGCTGGGGAAGTGAAAACATAAACACCTTATTAGCAGATAAAACACGCCACTGAATGCAAAAGTTTGCTTATTTTGCGGCTTTTCCCTTTCACGTCTGGGCAAGCGCGAAACCATCGCATGTGAAGCTGCGTCGATTCAGTGTCTATTTAGAGCAACCAAAAGACAAACGCTGGCGCCGTAACAAATGTGCAGCAGCCACGCGCCCCTTCGTTGCCACAGAAAGTTGTTCGCGAGTATAGAACCCTATGGATTATGGCGCAATGGCGACACAGTACCTTTTTAGAATGCGAAAACCAAGTTGTGGGGTGCGTTCATCGCCCCCTATTATAGCTATATGAGACGGACGCGTTGTCACGCGAGAGCTTTGGAGCGTCTCCAAATTTAGATACGGTGCCGCAGAGCTCGGGATGGATAGCCCTCCTTCTCTACCGCTGCCCTCTATCACTGAGGCTGGTTCTGTAGAGTCAATAGGCTTTCACAGCAGCACTGAACGCAACCATGATCGAATTAGCTCAAAGTAGGAATCTGAACAACGCTGCATCTGACATTTTAAATATTTCCACTCAGATCCCAGAAAGTTTGGCAGTGCCATGAGTATCGCGACTGATTTGATGCTTGCGTGCAAGGACTCCATCATGATGTTTAATCTCAGACCACTAGTGATCAAGGCAAGTGTTTTTCAAGACTTCTGTCACATATTGAAAATGAAGTAAACGTGTTCCCTCCACAAGGTCAACAAATGCTGTGTTAGAAGACAGTTACAAAAATGCCCGTCGAATGAGAAAAACTGCATAAATTTTTTATGCTTCTAAGGCAGTAGGTCTTACGGCATTTTAGTATTTACCGATGTTATTTCAATTTCTCGCGACGATTTTAGCCTTTCTCATGCATCTCTCTGTAACAAATTACTTCTCTGTCGCTGCTGCTGCTTTCACTAAGTTTCGGATCTGTGCAGCTGATCCTGCTGTGCTCCCTCCGCATCTCGCTGCAACGTTCTCCCGTTACTGCAGATGATACTTACAAATGACAACATTGTTGAGGCTGACTAGTGCCTTTGGTTCATACTCTGTGCTAGAGCACTCAAATTTCGTCAAAGATAACACGGGCTAGATAAATAAGCGCAGCTGCTCGGAGAAACTCTGATAATAAACAATGGCTCCCTTCAGAAGTTGAAGCCTCCCAGCTACAGCCTGCCCAACGGCGAGGAAATTGCCTAACTAGCGATGCCATCACCAATTAACTTCAAGACCAAACAGCCTCTGGTAACCATGTGTGTGTGCGGAAGGGGGGGGGGGGGGGGTGTAGAGGAGGTAGGGATGCTGGCAAAGCAAACAAGTCGTGCGGCGGCTGGTTGTTTGGCGAACCCTGTTTTTTGGGCGCACAGCGAGGCGCAGCCATTCCATGACAGAGATGACGCAGGCACCGCGTGACTAGCCTCATCTGCGCAATCTTCAATGTACTGCGGCTCGCATTCATTGACAGCAGTTACAACGCATGAACCAACGATAATTTGCGCGACTTAATAAGCCTATTCATTTGTTTCTGAGGTATTACGCATGAAACAAGTATTATTGGCGGCAGGGTTCATAGCGTGCTATTTTTGTGATGTCATAACATTACAGAGTAGAGAAACAGAGAAAATATGTCATCAGTGGCAGAGTAAGTGTCCGCTTGGCTACGCTGCGCTAAGGGAAGTTGCAAGTGTATGAGAGATGAACAAAAAATAGGTTATGAAAGGAGTTGTATGCATGAACACGTTGAAGGCACCTGACAACGTCCACCGTCCTTCCTAGAACCTAATAGCGCTTATAAATAAACACACTAGAGCAACTGTTGCACAAGGGACACGAGATGATTTGACGTTGGCGACCAAGGCAAGCTTGCACGCAACTGGACGTAAACAACCTCAGAAAAAGGGTAAATGCAGGTTGATATGAAAATACTGCAGTCGCGATATGTGCAGATGACCCCTTTAAAGAACTTTCTCAAGATAGCAATACAGCTATGAAGCAACGAAATTGTTGTGCATTACAATGACCAGCCACGACTTAGTGCAAATTTTGCTAAGCGTTAAGGTAAGTTATCCCGTGGCTGACAAAGCTTTTGACGCAGTCCGCTTATTAGCCTACTACGGCCACGTAAAGTTTCCTATGGCACCAATAGGTTTACTATAACGCGCTTTCTCTGCAAACGTCTTCAATTGCGCTTCGCATTCGATGCTTGCCACCGCTAATTACTGCGTCGTACGAGATGATGGCTTTGACAGCAAGGTCCGGGGCTGCAAATTGTCAAATTTGCAATTGATCGGGCACTATGGTTGTAACTGAACAATCATTCTGCAGCACTTTCAACTAATAAGCAAGAAGGAAATGTTGCTTTGCGCAATCCCGATAAACAAACCTAAAAAAAGTGTATAGGTTGTGACTATGTTATAGTGCAATTTTCAATGCATATTACAACCCTCTAAGTACAGCTCATATTCATTAAGCTGGTCCGACGTTTACACCTTTGCAGGAACATCATCGGTTTCGCATCACCATCCGGGCGTGCTAGGCTTACGCCAGCTAGTTGCGACACTGCAGATTTCGAGTCATAAGACAATAAGAGTTGCCTAGATTTATGTATTTTCGTACTGGAAATATTGTGAGAGTATAACGACATTTCGATGAACATTTATATATTTATATATGCATAGAGAACACGTTGCACATTGTAGGAACCTTATTCCCAGTAAGTGCACGAGTTTGTAATTGGATTCAGCATCTGTGTCTCATTGCATGCAGTAAGACGACTCGCTTTTCTATACATGCGCATAGTACCATTCCTTTCAAAATATTGGGACGCTAACGTAACTACATTGAAAACATGGGCTTAAACATGGCACAGAAATGCAGCGTGAGCTCGTCTAGCACTACCCAGACGGATCAAAGCTATCTTAATACCATCACTCCACCATGTTCACCCACTGCCCATTCCACCAAGTAGAAAGGAAAGCGTAGCAGAAGCCAGAGGTATTGGAGAGTGCGTGGCGGAAGTCATGTGCTATTTTTCGCAAATAAGCACTGAGACTTGTGTCCCAAAGGTTATCATTACCATAGCAACCGCGCTCATGAAGCTCTCGCTGCTGCTCTCCACCTCCGAAAATTGAGATAAGATTTTTCCACCCGGGCCTTTCCCGAAGCAGAATCTGTTTGTGAGACAAGTTTGGCGTTTGGTGCGTAGGCTTGAACGTTGTGTTTTGGGTCTGCGAGTGTCAGGCAGCAACAGAGGCACTCATGTAATCACAGCGCAGGTTTTCGACGTCTATTTCAACGTATCACAAAGAAACTAACACAGGGGCGTATCTGCTTCGCGAAAACTCTTACAGAAGTTTTATTGGTTTTCATCGGACACGCGTCACCAGCGCACACTTCCGGTTGCTCGCCGCATCTCCTCGGGCGAGCTGATTGGAGATGCAAAGAGAGATGGCATATCAACATGGCTGCACTTCCGGTTTCAAAAACATGATGTCAGGGCCTCGTTTAATCCGGCGGTCGTTGACGTTTAGCGTAGCTGGCTAAACGTCGCCATTCGCTGAAGAGACCGCTGTGTTTATGAAACTGTAGGATGAAGCGGAATATCTCCCTTCTAAATATTTCCCTAAATGATTCAGTCTACCAGAAGCGCATATAACTCAAGTTGACTCAGGCTGCAGGCAGCTTTAGTGCTGTAGCGAGGCAGCGTTAGCAGGAAAACATGTCCCTTGTTAAGTATTTTAGGAGCAGCCAATTTATATTCGATTCTTGAGATCGAGCTGCTTTCACTAGATATTCGCTCGCCGCATTCCCGCAGAGTTGAAGTAGTAGCAAACAGGAGGAGTTTCCATAGATTCGGACAGGCGACGGTACCTATAACAGAAAAAGGAAACTGTTGTTAGCATAGTTCTTCCTTGGCATTTAAGTCTGTGAGGCCAACTTGCAGTTGTACGAGGTCTGCTTCCAAGTTAGAGAGGATGGCTGGCTTTGCACCCCGATGACGTAAGCAGCGACCGCAGTAAAGCCTGCCCTAAGTGGAGGACACAAAAAAGTTTCACTTCCCATACCCAGCACATGTCTAACAATTGAATGACTAAAGCGACGGCGGTTGGTCTTCCAGCGTTAGCGGTGCGCCTATATGCACATGCTGAGGCGTTCCACATAACCTCTGTAGAACCAGCCACAACATTTCAGGTGAAGGAACTGAATGTTCCTCGCCTAGGCCTCTTATTGTCAGCTAGCAGCCGAAATCTATAGATGAACTACTCCAATTCATGCTTCTAACGAAGGCAGACTCAACACAAGCTATAATTGAGGGACTTCATAATCACAGGACTGGCAATATTCAACATACTTCGACGCATTGTGAATCACGGTATTCTCGCCGTCACAGAAAATCGCAGCATATAAATCTACCAACTCGATCACTGTGCACTTGGCATCTCTCAGTGATGTGCAGAAAATGTGCACTTTAACATCTATCCCGCTGTCAGAAGATCAACACCTGCCTGTGCAGTGCTACTTTGCATCGGGCCCTAATATACAGAGGTGTGTTGTCTATGGCATTGACCCAGAAGACACCCCTGAGATAATATGTCGTGAATTGACCTCCACGACACACAGGGTGCTCGCAGCTAGATTCATGGGCAAAAGCCGTACATGCTTAGTGACGGTACAGGGCCCTCAATGTATCCCATAACGGTTTTATTACTATGGTTGCATATTGCGACCTAAGCCATACCTCCCTCGAGCAATATTCTGCTACCGCTGCTTTCAACGTGGACACATGCAGGCATTTTGCCCACAGCGTACTATTGATCCAGAAAAGCTCACACCAGAAGGCCAACCACGATATCGATGTGGCTTATGTAAATCTGATGAGCACGATTTGACAAGCACAAATTGTCCGACTAAACAGAAGGCCACAATCCGGATACGAAAGGCTATACCAAAAACGACTATAGTAACAACACACAATCGTTATGAGGTTCTTGCAGAAGAGCCAGAGATGCTCCTGGCAGAAGAAGAAAAAGCCCCAGAAACACAACTGTATTCTTCTGTTCTTAAACGTGGCAAGCAGTCGCAGACAAAGAAACAGAAATTACCGGAACCTCTGCATCAGTCAGATGATGACCATGATGACATTGACGCTCGGATAGACGCACTGGCCAGAGAGATTGAGCGACTACGCAAACATAAAGAATTGGTAATTCTGCGTCGTCAGAAAATAGGACCGACACGTGACGCTTCAACCACTGCTAATGCCACCGTTACGCCTGGATCCCGTCCGGCACCACAGGTCAACCAAGCTGTTTGGACAGCAGTTATAGATCAACTTGCTCAGCTAACGTTGCTCATTCAGAATTGCCTGCATCATGGCTAATTCTCTGCAGCAGCTGTCACAGGATGGAATTCTTCAGTGGAATTGTCGGGGCCTAAACTCCAAGTTAGGAGAAATTAAAACCAAGCTTCAATACAATAAGCTACATGTGTGGGCACTGCTTATTCAAGAGCATAATAAGCTATGCTCCCTAACCAATTTTAATGGGTACCATAACCCATCTATTAGAGATAGACGTGCTACTACAATGGCTTCAGCTCCGGGAAAAGCTGCAGTTTATATATCATCGCAAATTGCTCACACAGTGATTGACCTGGAGCCATGGTGTAGTGGTAATCAAGAAGTTGTCGGGGTCCTGACACGACCAGTGAAGACTCCTGTCATTCTAGTGTCATTCTACGCCAGACCGCAGCGCACACGTTTGAACTTAGGGTGGATAGCCCATCTCCGGTCTACGTACCCGGGAATTCCTATTCTCGTGGGTGGAGACTTCAATGCCCCACATACAGAATGGGGGTACAAGTACAACTCCCGAAGAGGATACCAAGTTAAAAACATCATGAGCGATGCCACTTTTACACTGCTGAACCATCATGCTGTGGCTACCTGTACTGTACCCGCAGTATCTAGAACAAACGCCCCAGACCTCACGTGGTGGTTGGGTCCTGGAATGCCGCAGTGGCGGGTGGAACCAGATACATGGGGCAGTGATCATATGCCAATAATAATTGGTTTGCACAGAACGTGCATAAAGAAAATTCGACGACGAGTAACAGTCACGCATTGGGATAAGTTTCGGGAATCATCGACTGATAAAGTACCCTCAGAGCCCTCAGAAATTCTTCCCGCTTTGAAAGAACTGCTACGGAGGAACACCACTGTAACCACAGTTGACGAGGAACAACCTCAACCGGACCTCACCCTTTTGCAACTTTGGGCAAAGCGACGTCAGGCAGAATTGTATGCGTCGAGAAATCCCGATGCACCAGGTAGCCGTGCACGTGCTAACCATATAGCGGCGAAGGCGCGTCAGCACGAAAAGCAACTTTCTCGACGACGATGGTATGAGTGGTGCGAAAATCTTGGATCGGGCATTGGAAACAGAGCACTTTGGCCCACGTTCCGGTCAATGGAACGCGGTCATAAGCAACCTGACCCTGCAGCGAGCGTTAGGTTAGCGATGCAGAGTTCGCCGCATCAATTTGCAGAACACGCTGCTAGAGCGTTTTTCCCGAAATACGATCAAGCGTCACCTGTAAACTGCCCCGAAATTGATGAGTGTGACACAACTTCCATATCCGATATATCCAGCCCTTTCACCATGGCCGAACTAATAGCGGCGATTGAAACTTCGAAGAAACGAACAACACCTGGTCCCGATGGTATTCCTTATGAGGTTTTCAAGAACATGGAAGGAGCAGCTCTCGACGCACTTCTTCAGGCTATTAATAAAGTATGGGAGACTGGAAACGTTCCACCAGATTGGAAGCACTCAATTGTTGTCGCGATTCCGAAACCAGGAAAGTCTCCAAATAGCCTGCAATCTTTACGCCCAATTTCACTAACCTCAACTGTCTGCAAACTCGCTGAAAAGATGCTGGCCACACGAGTTTCCTGGTGGCTTGAACGCCACGATAAATATCATCCTGCTCAAATTGGATTCCGTTCTTACTTGGGAACTGAAGACGGACTTTCTATCTTATCAGACGATGTTTTACAGGTTTCTCCACACAGTCACGCTGTGCGTACGGTACTAGCAACAGACATAACGAAAGCTTATGACAATATAGACCATGAAATCATTATATCCAACCTCATCGACCTGGGACTTACACCGCGGGTGATAAGATTCATCTACTCATTCCTTCAGAATCGCACATTTGCGATTAGAGTAGATGGAAGGCAAGAAGGATACTTCACATCGAACAGAGGAGTCCCACAAGGTTCCGTTCTGGCTCCTCTTCTCTTCAACGTTGCTCTAATACCTCTAGCCTGGCAACTACATCGGATTCCAGATGTGAGGTTCTTAATCTATGCAGATGACGTCACTTTGTGGTCCGTGCATAAAGATATATCTAGACAAACTCAACAGCTTCAAGAAGCCCTTGATGTGCTGAACAACTACGCTCGGAAAGCAGGATTGGACATTTCCGCCCAAAAATCAAGCTATGTTGTGGTGGCCAACAAGAAAGGACGCACAAGAATCACGCAGCACCCCTTTGCATTTAGACTCGGCGCAGTGACAATCCCTGAGGCTTCTGAGGTCCGCATACTGGGTCTCGATATTCACCAATCCGGCAGTGGTGCACACTGGCTCCGTAAAACCAGACAGAATTCGACAAAAACACTTCACCTTATTCGTCGCATTGCAGCAAAAGCAGCTGGAGCTCGTACTGACGTAGCTCGACGGTTGGTGCGTGCAGTCTTGCAGCCACGAATTTTATATCAAGCACAATTTCAACGGCTGACGTTGGCACAGCTAGCACAGTTGGAGACGATTAATCGCGATGCTATGCGCACAATCACAGCACTGCCCCGCATCACTCCGATACCTGCCCTACAGGAACATGCCCAGCTCAACACAATTGCAGAGCTAATTTTGCAACGTGAAAAAGCACGTGAAATAAAAAAGCAACTTATTCCGGCTGTCGCTGCGCTGCATGCTCATTTTCACCGCGGCTCTCGGATTGACAATCAGCCCTGTCCAATGCCTCCCTGGGAATTCACTAGCATCACAACTAATAAGCCAACGAAGTTACGACGCAGCGATACAACAGGTACTATTGACGAACACAACATCGTCGATGCATCATGCGTTAACACCTGCAAAGTCTATACGGATGCTGCCATTCTCCCAGACGGCGGAAGGACATCATTCCTGAGTACAACGCATAATTTCATCAGCGGCCACCAGCGCTATTTATCTACGGAAGCCAGCGCTCTAGTAATGGAACTTCAAGCCATCCACGACGCTATGCAAGATGCGACATCTAAGCTGCCTACCATCAAGCAACTAGACATCTTCACGGATTCTTTAGGGGCCATTCAGGCACTCAAGAAGGTCGATAAAGCGATGGAAATCTGCCAGAGAATACACACTATGAATAGTAAGACAGCTACTTGCGTCAAGGTACACTGGATTCAAGGGCATTCAGCGAACCCTCACAACATTGCTGCTGACCAGCAGGCACACTGCCCTCCTAATCCTGATCCTCCACCTATTCCCCTCCCACCCCAACCCCGTAACTCGCTGCGAGCCCGTAAAAATGTTCTCCGGCAGGACACACGCGCTCTTATCCCACCGTGTGTCTGCTCCCTCCCCCTTCACCTTACTAGGGCGGAGGAAGTTGTGCTTAGGAGGCTTCGGGCCGGGGTGGCCCTTACACCGGCTGTTGTCTCAAGGTGGAACTGGTCGCATTTACCACTGGGTGCTACGTGTCCATACTGCTCCGTTCCTGTGGTGGAATCAGATGCATACCACCTAATATGGACATGTACGGGTTTACAATCGGAACGCTCGCGTCACCTACTGCAAGCCGGCCTCCGCTACAGTGTGACAACCAGCTATGACCGCTGGATACATGATAACAGATTTCACAAAACACTGCTTCAATTCATACACAACACAGGCCTCACAGCACACATATAATACACATATACGCTCCAACAATTATGCCTTAAGGGCAAGCCTTCATCGCAATAAAAAAAAAAGAAAATCCATGGGCAGGATGCCATTACACGTGTAAACAGCGCTACTTCTGTTTCTATATTACACCGCACTTCGTCCTAGAGAGAGTTATGAAGTTTCTATCGACATCACGCAGTATTGTTTATTTTCGTTCATTGCTATGGCCAGAGGAAAGAAGCCAGTAAAATAGCAGAAAACATATGTCGTCCAGTGCAGTACCAGACTACCTCAGAAATAAGGATAGCCTTGGTATTGCACTAATCACCATGTTCACCTACCGCATCTTTCATTACTAAAATCATTTCGTCTCTACAGCTTCAACTGAAGAATAACAGGAATCCACTGGTACCTCTTTTACTGGTAGCGACCATTATTTCTCAGCAAGTGTTTATTTAATTAAAGCGTAAGCTTGTTCTTTCGATTTTCTCATTAAGGACCAAACAACGACATTACGAATGAATGCGACCATCGTCTTCGTAGCCGCGAAAGTAAGTAACCTTATACTTCTGCATATATAAATTATTTATTTATTTCGAAAATGACATAGAAATACGAGCCTGCCCAAGCCAACAATGGGCTTGCGGGGCAGCGCTCGGCAGAATGGAGCAAGCCAGGGAGTGGCACAGTAAATCAATTATGTACAAGACTCAAAATAAAACTAAAGAAAGAAAGAAAGAAAGAAAGAAAGAAAGAAAGAAAGAAAGAAAGAAAGAAAGAAAGAAAAAGGAAAGAAACCAAATTACACATACAAATCAAAAATATAACATTTAACTCCTTTCCGTGTGCTGGAAGATAAAACTTTATCTGGCAGGTCATTTGACACATCAGGTACATAGAAGGCACGGACACGTTTGCCATATCTTGTCCGTACTCTTGGTAAGGTAAAGCGGTCGCGTGTACGTAATGCTCTGGCGGGGACATACGGGAGGCAGAACTCATTGTTCCATATATAAAAAAGGATTACCGTTTCTTTGAATAACAGCCTGAACGAGGGCATGTGCGAGCATGAAAAAAGACTGGAATTGTTAGTAATGTGCACACCATACATCACCGCCCGAATTATGGATTTTAGTAAAGAATCAACTTTATTGCGCCAAAACACTGAACAGAAATAAAAAGAACAGATTCCATATCTCAGCACACTGTACGCTAATGCATGTGCTATTGTTTTCCTTACGTAAATTGGGCATGGTGCTTTAATAGAATGCAGTAGGCAAATAAAAAGAACAGATTCCATATCTCAGCACACTGTACGCTAATGCATGTGCTATTGTTTTCCTTACGTAAATTGGGCATAGTGCTTTAATAGAATGCAGTAGGCAGGCTATTTTGCGCAGCCTTTCACAAACGTTAGCCAAGTGAGTGTTCCAGGACATGTTAGAATCGAAATGAACACCGAGATAATTGACACTTGAGAGGTATGGAATAGGAGAGCAAGAGCAATTGTTACACAGAGGAGAATGAAGAAACAGTGGAGTGATGATAGGAATAGATTTCAGCGGATCGTGAAAACATACTAATTTAGTTTTATTCTGGTTAATAGAAATTAAGTTTTTACGGTACCAACTGATAACATTTGTAGTGTCAGTTTGTAATTCAGCCACGGCTTGATGGTAATTAGTATGACGAGATACTAAAAGCGTGTCATCTGGGTATTGAAACACCCGACAGCGAAAAATTGCTTGACTGAGATCATTAACGTACAAGTTGAATAAAAGGGGAGCTAAAATCGACCCTTGGGGAACTCCAGCGCTCAACTGTCCAGGTTTGCTTTTAATATTTCCGAGAACTACTACTTGAATTCGACCGTGCAAATAATTCTCAAGGAAAGTTAGAATCATTAGGCTTAAGGCTCTACGACGCTGCCTGTCCCACATGGAGGGACGCAACCTGGTTGACTGTGGCGTTGAGGTGTCGCACTTTGCTTCCCTCAATCTAGTTAGCCTTGCACGAATTGAAATTATTCGTCCGACTCAAGAAAGCGAGCTTTGTTCACGTGAACTTAGCATCTGAGTAGTGGCCTGATCTTTTGCTAGCCGAATTGAACAACGCACTACGTGGGCGATGCACATTCAGAATTCCTCAACGTTGCACTACTTTAGCGTTTGTTGAGTGCATTGAGTACGCAGCGTGAGCGCAATCTTCCCTGGTTTGCTGTCACCTGCACATCGTCTGTGCTGCTGCCCCGGACTACGATCGAGCCACCCCAGCCAATGGAGATTCCTGTGGCCAGTTCGGTGCAGTGACTTCAGCAGCCGCCTTTGTTCGGCTCACAATTCTCGGCGGCTGGGAAAAGAGCTGGTAATTATCACCAATGGCTACTGCGGCTCACGCCGGCAGGGCACCGTCGGCGCGAGCAACGCTTGCTCGTGCCCACTATTACGTCGTCGTTTCCGGAACCCTGGCTTGGAGTCGTGCCATCGAGTTTGCAGAGCTGCTGATGGGACCAACCAACGGACGCCAGTGGCGTACCCAAGAGAGATTGTCGGCGCGCATGCTATGGACAGTGCGTGGGCATTTTTTTGGTACTGCCACTGGTACTGCCACTGGTACTGCCATTTGCTGCAGTAAGGAAGTATGATCACCAGAAACATAACCAACGGCGAGAGCCGAAATGCCTGTCGTATCAAAGAGAGCGCCGCGTCGAGATGCACTGTTCCCGTAGCTCGTCGTAACTTGGGCAGAGCTGAATGATGTGGGCGACTGTTTGGGCGTTTTTGGGAACGAGCATGTGGAAGGCGTCGTCCTCAATCCCCTTCATTATGCGATTGATTTTGTCAGCTTCCGACTTAGCGGGGTTCGTGCAGTGGCAGAGGTCGACGACATCTTTAATGTACGTGGTGAAGTTTTCACCTGATTGCTGAACGCGACCACGCAAGCGCTGTTCTGGGCGGAGCTTGCGCACTTCGTCTTAAAAGACGACTAGTTGGCAACGCCGTCTTCATGGTTACGAAACCATAGATGTGCCACATTGCTCAAGTATATGATGACGTTGTCTAGTTTGGCAGCGCCATCCCACTTGTGTGCACTCACTTGCTCGTAAGAGCACAGCCAGTCCTCTACGACGCGGTCGTCGGTGCCGCTGAATTTAACAGGGCCACGCTGTCTGTGAACGTTCGAACAAATGACGGTGGGGATTGGGTAGCCTCATGTGGTGATGCGTCGTCACACATAGTAGAGGCCGGGTAAGCAGTTCGAGGATGAAGAGGGAAACCGGCAGCTCCACCAAATACAAGCACACGTTTAGACGTAGTCGTGATTTATCGCAAGGATCGAGGGAAACGAAAGCGTTCTATCAACGGCGAAGCCGGGCGAGCGCGAGCATCAGCAACAGTCTTCTTTTTCGTATTTTGCTAGTGTTCGTGTATATACGACACCACGAATTACCAGCGGCGAGTTCTGCCTCACCTCGGAATTTTACGTTCTCCGAAAGTTAAACGTATCAGCCGTTGTCTTAATGGTGATAATAATGATGATATGAACAGAGCCTTAGAAACTGTTCCACCAATCTTGTTCTTCATTCTGGTGTATCTAAATATTTAAATGGCTTTAAGCCCTAACTACGTTGACTGCTGTTTACTGCCACCCCAAAAGAAAAATATACATCGCTCGATATATGGCTTTGAAAAACTGTTACATCCATATGAAATGTGACAACCAATTCAGCACCTAAAACACAGATTACGCAATAGGAAAAAAATTAAACTGAGGGGTTTTACGTGCCATACCACGTTCTCATTATGAGGCACGCCGTAGTGGGGGAACTCCGGAAATTTGGACCACCTCGGGTTCCTTAATGTGCACCTAAATCTAAGTGCACGAGTGTTTTCGCCCCAATCGAAATGCGGCCGCCCTGGTCGGGATTCGATCCCGCGACCTCGTGCTTAGCAGCCCAACACCAAAACCATTAAGCAACCATGGCGAGTTACGCATAGAACAGTGCGTAAACATCAGGTTACTCGCTGAAGGCTATCGTGAGACGACTATGAAACTGTCCAAAACCGAAGAAAAACAAGACCGTGACCTGTTTTATGGCTGCACCACAGATTCTACGAATATCAAGCCCGCACGAAGAAATTGATAAATACGCAGCGCACGAGCGTTGATCGGATGCAGATGCTGACAGTCGCGGACAACTTTCTGTGGCGATGAAGGGAAAGCTACGGAGGCAAAGCGCGCATAAGTGAGTGTGCCTCTTAAGAGAGTCCCGTGTTTCCATCCACGTTAGTTTAAGCTTGGAATAGAAAACATAAACACCTTATTAGAAACAGTTAAATAAGGTAAAACACACCACTGAATGTAAAAGTTTATTTATTTTGCGGCTTTTCTTCTCCGCGACTGGGCAAACGCGAGACCGTCGCACGTGCAGCTGCATCGATTCAGCGTCTCTTCCTAGCCACCTAAAGCACTGTCAAACGCTGGCCGACTACTTGGCGCCGTAACACATGTGCAGGAGCCACGCACCCGTAGCGTTCCCTTCATTGCCACAGAAAGTCGTCCTCGAGTGTAGAACCCTATAGTACATGTCGAAATGGCGATATAGTACATTTTCAGAATGAAAAAAGAAACAAGTTGCGGGGTTCGTTCGTCGCCACATATTATAGCTCCATGAGACGGACGCGTTGTCACGCGAGAGCTTTGGAGCGTCTCAAAATTTAGATGCGGTGCTGCAGAGCTCGGGATGGATAGCCCTCCTTCTCGACCGCCGCACTCTCTCCTTGAGGCTGGTTCCATAACAACGCTGGCTTCCATAACAACGCTGATCGGTTTCACTCAAAATAGGTGTCTGAGCAAAGCTGCATCTGACGTTTTGAATATTTCCACTCAGATATCCCAGAAAGCTTGGCAGTGCCATGAGGGTCGCTACTGATATTATGCTTGCGTGCAAGGACTACATCATGACGCTTAATCTCAGCCCACTAGTGATCAAGGCAGGTGTTTTTCAAGGCTTCTGTCACATAATGAAAATGAAGTAAACGTTTTCGCTGCACAAGGTTAACAAATGCTGTGTTAGAAGACAGTTAAAAAAAATACCCGTCGAATGAGAAAAACTGAGTATATTTTTGATGCCTCTAAAGCAGTAGTTGTTACTGCATTTGAGTATTTCCCGATGTTATTTTGATTTCTGGCGATGATTTTAGCCTTTCTCATGTGACTCTCTGTAACAAATTGCTTCTCCGTCTCTGCTGCTGCTACTTTCATCAGATTTCGGATCTTTGTAGCTGGCCCTGCTGCGCTCGCTCCGCATCTCGCTGCCGCGTTCTCCCACTACTGCAGAGGTCACTTAAATATGACAACGTTGTTGAGACTGATGAGAACCTTTGGTTCATACTCCATGCTAGATCACTCAATTGTCCTCGAAAATAGCACGCGCTAGATAAGTAAGCGCAGCTGGTCGGAGAAACTCTGATAATCAGTAATGCCTCCCCGCAGAAGTTGAAGCCTCCCAGCTATATCCTGCCCAACGGTGAGGCACTTGCCTAACTAGCGATGCCATCACCAGATAGATAAGTCGAAAACCAAACCGCCTCTGGTAACCATGTGTGTGCGTAGAGGGGGGGGGGGGGGGGGGCTAGAGATGGGCAGGGATGCTGACAAAGCAAACAAGACGTGTGGCGGCTGTTGCTTCGTCAAACGCTGTGTTTGGGGTGCTCAGCGAGGTGCAGCCAGTCCATGACACAGATGACGCAGGCACCGCGTGACTTGCCCCATCTGTACAATCTTCAATGCACTGAGGCTTTGCAAAGGCCTTCGACACTGTCTAACACCCTAAACTTACCCACAAGCTGTTCGCTACACTAAATAATGCATATTTCTGTGGCTGGATTTCAGACTTTCTTTCCTAGCGTTCTCATTACGTATGTTTTAACTCTACTAACTCACCCTTGATACCCGTTTCATCGGGGGTTCCTCAAGGCTCCGTACTGGGTCCTCTTTTATTCCTGCTTTATATTAATGAACTCCCCATACACATCTCAGGTAAAATACGCCTTCTTGCGGATGATTGCGTTTTATATCATACCATTAAATCTCCTACTGATCATGTTGTCCTTAACAACTATTTTGCTGACTTCTGTAACTGGTTCAAAGCATGGCAAATGAATATAAACTTTTCCAAAACTGTCTCTATGTCCTTTACACGACGCTCATCCCCTTCCTTCTTTGCCTATGCCTTTAACAATGTTATTTTAATGGGGTCTTAGAATTCGAATACTTGCGTATCCTACTAACACACGATTTGTCATGGTCGAAACACATTGATGTCAGCTGTAACAAGGCCCTTAAAAGAACAGGTTACTTACATCGTACGCTGCGTTTTGCTCCTCAAGAAACTAAACTTCTTACATATAAAACCGTCATTGGCCCCATCCTCGAGTATGGCTGCGTTGTATGGAATCCATAATAATACTGTGACGTCAAAAACTAGAATCAGTGCAAAGAAAGGCAGTGCGTTTTGTTTGTAGAGAATATGACAAGGAATTTTCGCCGTCTAACTCTGTTCCCCTACTTGGTCTCCCTCCTCTTTCAGAGCGTCGCAAACTTGAATGCCTAAAATTTCTTCACATGTTAATCAATTCTCCTCTCCTCTACTCTCTAGATAACTATTTGACCTTTTCCAAACCCTCATGTACGAGGAGTAACCATGCTCCGAATATCTCAACGTTTTTTGCTCGAACTGTTTCCTTTAAACACAGTTTTTTTTTCATCAGCAAGTCTGAAATTCATTACCGGCTATCATCCGTTCACTACCACTGAAACAATTCACGCAAGCTTGTTTATAAATGTTTCTATGTTTATTGTTCGTCCGACTCCTGCAATAGTCTCATGAGGCTGCAGTATGTATTAATTAATTTACAGCAGTCACAACGCATGAACCAACGATAATTTGCGCGACTTTAAAAGCCTATAGATTTGCTTCCGAGGTATTACGCATGAAACAAGTATGATTGGCGCAAGGGTACATAGTGTGCTATTTTTGTGCTGTGATAACGTTACAGAGCAGAGAGGCAAAGAAAATATGTCATCAGAGGCAGAGTAACCGTCTGCTTGGCTACGCTACGCTAAAGAAAGTTGCAAGTGCCGCGAGAGATGAACATAAGCTAAGTTATGGAAGGGGTTCTTTGCACGAACACGTTGAAGGCGCCTGACAACGACCACCGTCCTTCCTGCAATCTTAGTGCTTACAAATAAACACACCAGAGCAACTGACGCACAATAGAAACAAGATGATGTGACGTTGGCGACCAATGAAAGGTTGCTGAATGCAACTGGACGTGAACAAACTGAGAAAAAGGGCGATCGCAGTTAGATCTGAAAATACTACATTCGCTATATGCGCCGATGACGCCTTTACAGAACTTTCTCAAGAGAGCAATACAGCTAAAAAAAAATTATGGGGTTTTACGTGCCAAAACCACTTTCTGATTATGAGGCACGCCGTAGTGGAGGACTCCGGAAATTTCGACCACCTGGGGTTCTTTAACGTGCACCTAAATCTAAGTACACAGGTGTTTTCGCATTTCGCCCCCATCGAAATGCCGCCGCCGTGGCCGGGATTCGATCCCGCGACCTCGTGCTCAGCAGCCTAACACCATAGCCACTGAGCAACCGCGGCGGGTAGCAATACAGCTATGAAGCAACGATATTGTTATGCATTACAATGACCAGCCATCACTTTATGAAAATTTTGCTAAGCGTTAAGGTAACTTATTCCGTGGCTGACAAAGCTTTTTACACAGTCCGCCCATTAGCCCACTGCCGCCACGTAATGTTTGCTATGGCACCAATAGGTTTACTAAAACGCGCTTGCTCTGCACACGTGCCTTAAATTGCGCATTCGCATTCGTGGCTTGCCGCCGCTACGTACTGTTCCGTGCGAGATGATGGCTTTGACAGTAAGGTCCGGGGCTGCAAATCGTCAAATTTGCAATTGCTCGGGCACTACGGCTGTAAATGAACACTCATTCTGCAACGCTTTCAACTAATAAGCAATAAGTAAATGTTTCTTTGTGCAATCCCGATAAACAAGCATTAAATCTTAAAAACGTATCGGTTGTGACTATGTTATAGTGCACTTTGAAATAGATATTACATCACCGTAAGTACAGCTCACATTAATTAAGCTGGACCAACGCCAGCACATCCGCAGGAACATCACCGGTTTTGCATCACCATCCGGACGTGCTACGCTTATGCCAGCTATTTGCGACACTGAAGATTTCGAGTGATTAGACAATAAGAGTTGCCTTGATTTATATCCGTTCGTACTGGAAATATTCTCAGAGTATAATGACATTTCGGTGAACACTCATATATTGCATAGAGAACACGTTGCACATTGTAGAAACCTTATTCCCGGTAAGTACGCGAGTTTGTAATTGGATTCAGCATCGGTGTCTCATTGCATGCAGTAAGACGACTCGCTTTTCTATACATGCGCATAGTACCATTTCTTTCAAAATATTGGGACCTTAACGTAACTACATTGAAAACATGGGCTTAAACATAGCACAGAAATCCAGCGTGAGCTCGTCCAGCACTACCCAGACGGATCAACGCTATCTTAATACAATCACTCCGCCATGTTCACCCAGTGCCCATTCCACCATGTAGAAAGGAAAGCGTAGCAGAAGCCGTAGGTATAGGAGAGTGCGTGGCGGAAGTCACGCGCTATTTTTCGCAAATAAGCACTGAGACTGGTGTCCCAAAGGTTATCATTGCCATAGCAACCGCGCTCATGAAGCTCTCGCTGCTGCTCTCCACCTCCGAAAATTGAGATAAGATTTTTCCACCCGGGCCTTTCCCGAAGCAGAATCTGTTTGTGAGACAAGTTTGGCGTTTGGTGCGTAGGCTTGAACGTTGTGTTTTGGGTCTGCGAGTGTCAGGCAGCAACAGAGGCACTCATGTAATCACAGCGCAGGTTTTCGACGTCTATTTCAACGTATCACAAAGAAACTAACACAGGGGCGTATCTGCTTCGCGAAAACTCTTACAGAAGTTTTGTTGGTTTTCATCGGACACGCGTCACCAGCGCACACTTCCGGTTGCTCGCCGCATCTCCTCGGGCGAGCTGATTGGAGATGCAAAGAGAGATGGCATATCAACATGGCTGCACTTCCGGTTTCAAAAACATGATGTCAGGGCCTCGTTTAATCCGGCGGTCGTTGACGTTTAGCGTAGCTGGCTAAACGTCGCCATTCGCTGAAGAGACCGCTGTGTTTATGAAACTGTAGGATGAAGCGGAATATCTCCCTTCTAAATATTTCCCTAAATGATTCAGTCTACCAGAAGCGCATATAACTCAAGTTGACTCAGGCTGCAGGCAGCTTTAGTGCTGTAGCGAGGCAGCGTTAGCAGGAAAACATGTCCCTTGTTAAGTATTTTAGGAGCAACCAATTTATATTCGATTCTTGAGATCGAGCTGCTTTCACTAGATATTCGCTCGCCGCATTCCCGCAGAGTTGAAGTAGTAGCAAACAGGAGGAGTTTCCATAGATTCGGACAGGCGACGGTACCTATAACAGAAAAAGGAAACTGTTGTTAGCATAGTTCTTCCTTGGCATTTAAGTCTGTGAGGCCAACTTGCAGTTGTACAAGGTCTGCTTCCAAGTTAGAGAGGATGGCTGGCTTTGCACCCCGATGACGTAAGCAGCGACCGCAGTAAAGCCTGCCCTAAGTGGAGGACACAAAAAAGTTTCACTTCCCATACCCAGCACATGTCTAACAATTGAATGACTAAAGCGACGGCGGTTGGTCTTCCAGCGTTAGCGGTGCGCCTATATGCACATGCTGAGGCGTTCCACATAACCTCTGTAGAACCAGCCACAACATTTCAGGTGAAGGAACTGAATGTTCCTCGCCTAGGCCTCTTATTGTCAGCTAGCAGCCGAAATCTATAGATGAACTACTCCAATTCATGCTTCTAACGAAGGCAGACTCAACACAAGCTATAATTGAGGGACTTCATAATCACAGGACTGGCGATATTCAACATACTTCGACGCATTGTGAATCACGGTATTCTCGCCGTCACAGAAAATCCATGGGCAGGATGCCATTACACGTGTAAACAGCGCTACTTCTGTTTCTATATTACACCGCACTTCGTCCTAGAGAGAGTTATGAAGTTTCTATCGACATCACGCAGTATTGTTTATTTTCGTTCATTGCTATGGCCAGAGGAAAGAAGTCAGTAAAATAGCAGAAAACATATGTCGTCCAGTGCAGTACCAGACTACCTCAGAAATAAGGATAGCCTTGGTATTGCACTAATCACCATGTTCACCTACCGCATCTTTCATTACTAAAATCATTTCGTCTCTACAGCTTCAGCTGAAGAATAACAGGAATCCACTGGTACCTCTTTTACTGGTAGCGACCATTATTTCTCAGCAAGTGTTTATTTAATTAAAGCGTAAGCTTGTTCTTTCGATTTTCTCATTAAGGACCAAACAACGACATTACGAATGAATGCGACCATCGTCTTCGTAGCCGCGAAAGTAAGTAACCTTATACTTCTGCATATATAAATTATTTATTTATTTCGAAAATGACATAGAAATACGAGCCTGCCCAAGCCAACAATGGGCTTGTGGGGCAGCGCTCGGCAGAATGGAGCAAGCCAGGGAGCGGCACAGTAAATCAATTATGTACAAGACTCAAAATAAAACTAAAGAAAGAAAGAAAGAAAGAAAGAAAGAAAGAAAGAAAGAAAGAAAGAAAGAAAGAAAGAAAGAAAGAAAGAAAGAAACCAAATTACACATACAAATCAAAAATATAACATTTAACTCCTTTCCGTGTGCTGGAAGATAAAACTTTATCTGGCAGGTCATTTGACACATCAGGTACATAGAAGGCACGGACACGTTTGCCATATCTTGTCCGTACTCTTGGTAAGGTAAAGCGGTCGCGTGTACGTAATGCTCTGGCGGGGACATACGGGAGGCAGAACTCATTGTTCCATATATACAAAAGGATTACCGTTTCTTTGAATAACAGCCTGAACGAGGGCATGTGCGAGCATGAAAAAAGACTGGAATTGTTAGTAATGTGCACACCATACATCACCGCCCGAATTATGGATTTTAGTAAAGAATCAACTTTATTGCGCCAAAACACTGAACAGAAATAAAAAGAACAGATTCCATATCTCAGCACACTGTACGCTAATGCATGTGCTATTGTTTTCCTTACGTAAATTGGGCATGGTGCTTTAATAGAATGCAGTAGGCAAATAAAAAGAACAGATTCCATATCTCAGCACACTGTACGCTAATGTATGTGCTATTGTTTTCCTTACGTAAATTGGGCATAGTGCTTTAATAGAATGCAGTAGGCAGGCTATTTTGCGCAGCCTTTCACAAACGTTAGCCAAGTGAGTGTTCCAGGACATGTTAGAATCGAAATGAACACCGAGATAATTGACACTTGAGAGGTATGGAATAGGAGAGCAAGAGCAATTGTTACACAGAGGAGAATGAAGAAACAGTGGAGTGATGACAGGAATAGATTTCAGCGGATCGTGAAAACATACTAATTTAGTTTTATTCTGGTTAATAGAAATTAAGTTTTTACGGTACCAACTGATAACATTTGTAGTGTCAGTTTGTAATTCAGCCACGGCTTGATGGTAATTAGTATGACGAGATACTAAAAGCGTGTCATCTGCGTATTGAAACACCCGACAGCGAAAAATTGCTTGACTGAGATCATTAACGTACAAGTTGAATAAAAGGGGAGCTAAAATCGACCCTTGGGGAACTCCAGCGCTCAACTGTCCAGGTTTGCTTTTAATATTTCCGAGAACTACTACTTGAATTCGACCGTGCAAATAATTCTCAAGGAAAGTTAGAATCATTAGGCTTAAGGCTCTACGACGCTGCCTGTCCCACATGGAGGGACGCAACCTGGTTGACTGTGGCGTTGAGGTGTCGCACTTTGCTTCCCTCAATCTAGTTAGCCTTGCACGAATTGAAATTATTCGTCCGACTCAAGAAAGCGAGCTTTGTTCACGTGAACTTAGCATCTGAGTAGTGGCCTGATCTTTTGCTAGCCGAATTGAACAACGCACTACGTGGGCGATGCACATTCAGAATTCCTCAACGTTGCACTACTTTAGCGTTTGTTGAGTGCATTGAGTACGCAGCGTGAGCGCAATCTTCCCTGGTTTGCTGTCACCTGCACATCGTCTGTGCTGCTGCCCCGGACTACGATCGAGCCACCCCAGCCAATGGAGATTCCTGTGGCCAGTTCGGTGCAGTGACTTCAGCAGCCGCCTTTGTTCGGCTCACAATTCTCGGCGGCTGGGAAAAGAGCTGGTAATTATCACCAATGGCTACTGCGGCTCACGCCGGCAGGGCACCGTCGGCGCGAGCAACGCTTGCTCGTGCCCACTATTACGTCGTCGTTTCCGGAACCCTGGCTTGGAGTCGTGCCATCGAGTTTGCAGAGCTGCTGATGGGACCAGCCAACGGACGCCAGTGGCGTACCCAAGAGAGATTGTCGGCGCGCATGCTATGGACAGTGCGTGGGCATTTTTTTGGTACTGCCACTGGCGCATGTACTACCTCTGGTCCGCGAAGCACGCGTTGATATTAAACCCTGTTACATGAGTCTTCGGAGTAGGTAATGATTTAAGGTTGGGAGGATGCGGGGACACATGACTTTCACGCATACCCTGATATTGTTTTGCCCCTGTGGCTCGCGTCTCCTCTAATCCGACTTCTCCGCGTAGCTAAGAGGTGTATGGCGGTGGTCGATGTGGTTGCAGCATATTACGAGAGGTGGCGCTAGTGTTGCGCTGCTGATGCCATCTAACAGCGATGCTACTCACACGCGACGGGGAGTAGGCTCTTCCTCTTTGTCTTCGGGTCGGCGAGCGACGTGGGCTCTCTGCGCATGCATCGACGCATGCTTCGCGAGATCGTCCTGGGAAAGGCTTAGGAGCACGGCACCGGAATGACAAACACAATCGTTCCAACGGACCACCGTTCGCGTGACCGTACACGCGGACGATGTGACCTTGGTGCCAAGCATGGGGGCGAACATATTCGCTCGCGGTGAGTCGGACTTCATCGATCTTCTCAGGATAGAAATTCAACTAGCAGGCATTATTGTATGAAAGGTGCAATATATTCCTTTGTGATTGCTTCCACTAATGGGTTGTCCTTCCTTTGTCGCAAGAGCAAGTGTGAGACCCCACAATTCTGAATTTCTTTTCACGCAGATGTTCAAAGCAGTGACAAATTTCTTACTCGCATGTTGCAACTGCAAATAATGAAACACATTACGATGCCGAAGACTCATGTAACAGGGTTTAATATCAACGCGTGCTTCGCGGACCAGAGGTAGTACATGCGCCAGTGGCAGTACCAAAAAAAAATGCCCACGCACTGTCCATAGCATGCGCGCCGACAATCTCTCTTGGGTACGCCACTGGCGTCCGTTGGTTGGTCCCATCAGCAGCTCTGCAAACTCGATGGCACGACTCCAAGCCAGGGTTCCGGAAACGACGACGTAATAGTGGGCACGAGCAAGCGTTGCTCGCGCCGACGGTGCCCTGCCGGCGTGAGCCGCAGTAGCCATTGGTGATAATTACCAGCTCTTTTCCCAGCCGCCGAGAATTGTGAGCCGAACAAAGGCGGCTGCTGAAGTCACTGCACCGAACTGGCCACAGGAATCTCCATTGGCTGGGGTGGCTCGATCGTAGTCCGGGGCAGCAGCACAGACGATGTGCAGGTGACAGCAAACCAGGGAAGATTGCGCTCACGCTGCGTACTCAATGCACTCAACAAACGCTAAAGTAGTGCAACGTTGAGGAATTCTGAATGTGCATCGCCCACGTAGTGCGTTGTTCAATTCGGCTAGCAAAAGATCAGGCCACTACTCAGATGCTAAGTTCACGTGAACAAAGCTCGCTTTCTTGAGTCGGACGAATAATTTCAATTCGTGCAAGGCTAACTAGATTGAGGGAAGCAAAGTGCGACACCTCAACGCCACAGTCAACCAGGTTGCGTCCCTCCATGTGGGACAGGCAGCGTCGTAGAGCCTTAAGCCTAATGATTAGCTACCCTGACAAGAACCCAAATCCAAAAACACCCAAAATTGGCGTAAAACAGGCAGCCGCGAGAAGATGTCAGCTATGTGAAGTGGCCCAACCCCGTTCGGTGCGCCCAGCATCCGAGTTGACGGCGCCCACCGTACCAGAATATAAACCCTGGAAAAAAAACATTAAAGTAGCGCCAACTGCACCCCTTAGCCTCTGCCTCCCCTCAATGCGGAACTCACTATGCTCCTTGACGCCGAGAATTTGCATCACGTATTCACTGGCTCAGCTCTTCTTATTATCTGTGCGAATTCGACGACCGGTGGAAAAAGAAAATCTTAGGGCGTCCGCAACAAATATAGTTGTCTTCCGATGTTTGAACGAAATAAGGTCGTCATTCTCTACTCCGACAGCGGCAGATGCTTCTTGACACAGGTGCTCAGATCTGCGCTCCCATCAATCATGTATACGGTGACTTGATGCTCAGCGTCGCTTTATTCGGCAGAACTTGCGTTCCGAGTG
This sequence comes from Dermacentor albipictus, assembly GCF_038994185.2. Lineage (NCBI taxonomy): Eukaryota > Metazoa > Arthropoda > Arachnida > Ixodida > Ixodidae > Dermacentor > Dermacentor albipictus. The sequence goes on from NC_091828.1 coordinate 59,853,987, forward strand.
CCTCCTAACTGCGCCGCGATAACCACTTGCGACAGTGTTGCTCGGCTTTGCAACATTAATCTTCGCGAAGACATGGGCACCACTGATGTTTCAGTTGGTCGGCGTGCCGCCGCCACCTTACCGTTAACCCTACTTGTAATTACTACCTCAATGATGGCCTGCACCAGCCACGAGGATGAACGGCTGCGGTGGTGTGGTAAAAGACTCAGTAAGTATGCAGTTCATATATTTGCACAAGCGCACCGACGTCGATGCGTCGGAAGTGTGTGACACTATTTTTAGAGCTTGTTTAAGTGATGTGTACCTAAAGGACACGGTAGAAAAGGAGGCACTCGTGGTCAAGACAAGCTCACCACTCCCAGTTCAAACCTAAGCGAAACTCCTTATTTCCTCGCTTGCTTTTGCCGAATGTGAGACATACTGTATGAGTGAATATTGTTTTCCGTTTGTAGGCTTCCGGGGAAGACAGATAGCTCTTTATTTAAAAGCAGAGTGGTTAGCCGGCGTATATTGATCTGCACGCTCCTCTGCAGGGAACACGACTGATCGGAAGAAAGGACCTAAAGAAGGTGGAAAAAATAATAGAAATAAAAATAGAGAAAAAGGTCCTTATGATATTATCGGCAACACAGTAAATGTCCTGGGTGATGAAGGCAAGTTATTTTGGTAGCTGTAGAAGATTACTAGAATAAAAACAAGATGCTTTATTATATGAAATTAGCGGCTCAAGCACAGTATGGGAACAAACATTTCGAATGAATATAGAAAAATAAGATGTTCTGCGTTTTGAGCTGTTTTGATGGACAAGGCCAGGTGCCCAGCATCCACTTCATGTCAAAAGGCCTTGGTCTAACTTCTTCATGGTCATCCGATATACTTATGGCTCATCTCTGCAGGTTCGGCACTCAAGCAAGATTTGCTGAGGTACTTCCTGGCACCGCAGTTGTGCTAGCATAGACTTGTAGTCGCGCCATTGCGAAAAAGAAGACTGTTTGTGTACTCAACGTTTAATCGAAGCAGGTGATAGCGGGTCTCTAGATGGCGTAGTAGACATAGTGGTAGCCTTGACTGGAGTTCCGAGCCAATGTTGCACAAACCTTACAGTTGCTTGAAGGCGAGACCAGATTTTGCTTCGTTCATTGAGCACACTGCACCGTGGTTTAAGCCTCACATTTAATTAAAAAAAGAACACTTATATGAATCTAAAGCGAGCTGAGCTACCTCATACGCTTTTTCCTTATCTGTAATACTGCCGTGTCCTGGAAGAAACAGCCAAGTGCTGCCACATGTCCAGCGTAAGATGTCAAGTGGTGCAGGTGCGCTATGTCATGGGAAAAACGTGACTGCCTGATCTTGTGTTTTTCGGGCAACGGCTTTGCTATGCTGCTTTTGAGCACGCGAAAATTGTTACTTGTTGTCGATGTTTGTCATAGTATGTATTTAACTACCTGTTTCGTGGCAAATAGCTTGGCTGCTGTTGGTGACGTTACCCTCTCAAAACGTCATGAAAACAGCTGGCCACTATGGGAGGATCGAAAAGACCACCGGAAGAGCCATGCTGTGTAGAAGAGCAGTCAGTAAATATGTGCGTCGTAGTACGGTACTTCACGCTCGCGTAGATCAGTGCTGTTTGTGCAATAGCAGTCTAATGCGTGTAGTTCTTGGAGTATATTCCAGGGGTGTAGTTCCGACCGTGGAGATGAGATAGCATCTCCAAACTAGCACCATCATCTGTGACCCCTGTTTGGGGATAGTCGGTCGAATTTTGCTAACAGCGTGTTTGAATCCTGAATTCCTTTGCGTTCTGATATGACAATATATGATTCTTGACTTGAACCACGCGTCTTGCGTGTATGCGCGCTTCATTTCCTGCAATAGTAACCAGTCGAAATGTGAACAGTGGGCTTCAGCTATCGCTAACATTGCAAGGCGACTCCGTTCGCAAGACCGAAGTAGGCGCGCAGGCCATTCTTACGTGCCGCTTCAGAACTTTTCTTGTGAGACTAGCGATGTGGGCGAGTTGGTTTAGGTCTATTGTGTAAATGCAGAGCGAAGCACTGAAGTGCGGAAAGAAAGGTAAAAATAAGACGAAGGAAAAAGGATTGCAAAAAGACAAGCGCGAGCGCTGAAGCACGAGCGTTTCACAAAGCATTCACAGCATTAGCACAACTCTCGTGTTCGTCCTATTGCAATCCTTATTCCTGATCTTTTTTTTTTACCTTTCTTTCTGCAGTTCTGTTTTTCGCGCTGCAGAAACTTACGCCTTTTCTTGTTAGTTGGGGACAGTCACTGCAGGACGGGAACGTGAGCATTATGAAGCATGACCCTTTTCACCTTGTTACGGTTATTCTTGCAGCTATAGTGTCGCAGTTGCCATAGCGTTCATCGTCACCGAGTTTTCGTGAAAAAACGAGTCGCAACAGAGGGAAACTCCATTTGCCCCAATCCTAGATTTAATCTTGGCTCCGTGACATGTCAGTCGTAGTACCATCGTCACTATACGTGGTCTTCATCGTTGTTGTTATCTCTATTATCGTCGGACCAGCTATCACTGCTTTGGCGACAATAACGAGGAAGTTTGGAGCCAACTGCGACTTTCCTATTCAACTAGATGTGAAGGGCAGAAATAATCGCATAAGAGCAACCTCCGAACCAAGTTGAATAACGATTTGAGCATTTCAGCTAGAAAGCAAACCCGACCAACTCTGAGAAACAGAGTTTTGATGTCAAGACAAAGAATATTACGAAACTGGCGAAAATTGACAAAGCTGCCGAATGTCGAAGAGCGACATTTATGTCCCGTAACTCGCGCATAAATCGGCTTATCAGACCTCTCTCAGTTGCACCTGTTACCGCAGCTGAAAGGAAGGAATAGGGTATATTAAAAGCAAACGTGAAATCGCTGCACAGGTTAGGGCAGTTTCTCTGTACTTCTCTTCAGAAATTGCACATATATATTTCGGACTTACATATAAAAATAAAAATTTGTCCTGTATTTTCCGGATTTATGACATTGTTTTCTTCATTTCGTAATTACAAAGCTGCAGACTTCACACTTCACTTTCTTTAGCAGCTTATCAAAAGTTGTCTTCATAAATTATCGATATATATTTCAGAGTTGCATAGAATGATTCAGATTTGTCCGCATTAAGTGTTCTAATTCACGCAGTTTCCAAATTTGTGACATTGCTTTCTTTATTTTGTACTCGCTAAGTTGCAAACTGCACAGTTCAGTTCATTTCTTGTTTTCGACATACGGCCATGTAGGCAAAAAAAAAAAAGTCATAGCCCAAATCAATACTATGCTCCATACAGCCCACGAATTATATTATTTTTTAAATGCAACAAACAGCATCAAATCTGGTGCATTGAGCACCTAGAAAAACGATTTCTGCGTTCCCGCGCATTTTAGGAGGTTCTAACCATACGTAAAACCGCCTGCTTCTTGGCTAATCCCCCATAGTGGGTACGCGCCACTCTCAAGGCCACAAGACAAGACAAGACAAGGTTCCTGTGTACTGGCTTAATATTGTCATCCGCGCTTCTTAATTCGGGCACTGCTATGTAGCAATCGCTGCCTTCAGAATGTTATTGAGGTCAAGATTGTGCAGTTTTTATACCTCCTGAAGAACTCGTTTTTCACTGCACACGTCTATTGGAAAAGGGCGAGTAAATATTTAGACAGAAGTCAAGCTTCAAGTATTTATTTGAACCTTTGTTTGAACTGCTCTTTGTTTCGTCCTTTAGTTCTTCTGCCGTAAAGTGAGCGAGTGCTTTCCACGTTTATTCAGCGGCACCCTGACACACTTCTACATCTATTTTCTCTCGCGTCACGACATCCCGGCGGACAAGACTCCAATATACGGGCGATTTCTCGATAAAGTCTAACAATATCCTAAAGTCAGGTTCTGCAGCAAACTTGGCCACAAGCTCCCGTCACATATTCTTGAGGCTGTAGTGCTGACAGTGACGCGTCTAATTTTCTTTTTTTTTTATTTACATCGTAAACATTTGTTATATTTCAAAATGGTGACGAAACATATTGTACTCGGTTTTATACATAATGGGCAATGATACGAAGGCTAACTAGACTTTTCTCACTGCTGGCATCCGCGACCAAAAATATAGTGCGTTACGTATGAAAGAAAGATATAGGGAACACGCGTCATCTAATTTGCTGTAAAATTAACTCTCATAATCTTATGTCACAAAATATGACCTAATACTGACGTGAAAGTGTCGCAGACCTAAACCTATTTAAAGTCAAACGAGCGGAGTGGTATGTCCCGGCGACCAGCGGCCACAGCCCATAATTTGCTCACGCGACCCATACACAGCACGCCACATACTGGAAACATAGAGGTAGAGAAATAATGCGTGATTTGACATAGACTTGCGCCTACAAATTGTAGTTGTAACACATGAAGTAATTATTCTAGAGAGAGCGTCGCAGGTAAACAACAACAACAAAAAAAGCAACCGCCCTAGGAAACGCGCGCTGTCAGACTTCTATGGCCGCTCAACTTGCGTGGTTTCAGCGTTGCCAGCTGTTCATGTTTTTTGTTCTTGCGCTATGTACAACACGAAAACAGGAAACAATGACAATGGTGTACTAATCGTTTGTCCATGTTTCCTTTTTACGTGTTGTTCATACATAAGGGGGGAAATATACAAACTTCGTTTAGTATCGTTCTTCAACATGAGCAGAGCCCATGCCCTGAAAGATAGCGAACCATTCTTACTAGCTTCAGCTGATGAGTTTTAATGTTAGAAAACACTACAAGGCTATGCAGTACACTATAACTATACACTGTAATGCTATGCACACACACTACGCAACTATAAAACTACGCACTATATAACTATGCTCTAATGTGTGCCCAAATTATGGTACGCCAGCGTTTTTCTTTTCAAGCAGTCCCCGTCGCAGAGAAGCTGCGGTAATCCGAAATCGAATCGGTGACCTTGCGTTCAGTATCATAACGGAATAGTGGCTAAGACAACGCGGCGGGCTGACTGTTTCTAGTTCTGTACACATTCGTGGAGTCTTCCGGCGATCAGATAATGCCGGCCTTCTTGCTACCGCGACACTGAACTGCATGGTTCAAACGAGGCAGGATGCGCGAGAAATGTATGTAGGATTTATACACTCGACGACGAAACGCGCCGTGGCATAGAGCAGTGATTTTTTCTTTGATATATTAGTTCACATGACGAAAAATGACCGACTCCCACGACAATGCCACGCGTGAAGTATATGGATGGTTTCGAAAGGAGTGGCGAAATGAAATGCTCGACGTCGCAGCGAAGGCGCAGGGATGACCGCAGGTAATGGCATGACTCTTTAAGCGCAACATTTCCGCGCAGGCTACGCTGCCATTCTATTGAGAAAGGAGAAAACGGCGTCTGAAGAGGCAGCTTAGCGATGGCTGCACTTTGGAAGCGTCGCACAGGTGAGCCGACGTTTGCAATGCTGCGTGAAGCAAGAATGAAGGTGGTAAGCACTTTCTATCGCTTTATTTCGCCGTCCGCAATCATTAGTGAGTGCTGTCTACCCACTTGTTTGACGTCACTGCTTGTGGTGCACAGGCTTACACTATCGGTCTGCTGTCAGCCATAGAGTTTCTTGCTCAAATTACGAGAGGGAACTCTGGCGTTATGATGGTCTAACAGGCACGAGGATAGTGCGTAGTAACTGGATCTGTCTCCGTGCATTTGGCTTCAGACGCTTTTTTTTTAGGCTTTAGTTAAAACGCTATATCTGCCTTTATTAGACGAGATTTCCCGGCAATCATATTTTTCCAAACGCAAGAAGGCAATAATGCCATGTTACACGCTTAATCGTTGCATATTTGGCGTTCGCAGAGCAATTTTCTGTTGAAGCTGATCATTCTGCAAAATCAAATAGTCGCTCGAAGCCAGCTAGGAGCAGAAGACTAGGCAAATCCACGTACTGCCCAGCGCCACTGGAGCGCCATGCTCGCAGCTGGAAACTTGTAGAAATGCACGCCACATTCCCCTCTAGTGGTTTTTGTACGAAACTTTATGCTGTCGACAAAGGCCTCCGAGTTCGCGCTGCGCGAGCGATCTCGGAGGCCAAGGTGGTAACGAAATACGGGGGCGAAAATAATGAAGTGTAATAATGGAAGAGCAAAGTAATTACTCGTTGCGTGCTCTCTTCTTCCCGCACAGACCCGAGGGACTTCGCTCGTGGAATGCGTGCGGCGACTGATCTATTGCTGGCGTGCAAGGACGAAATCGTTTCGTTGAACCTCAGTCCACTAGTCCTCAGGGTGAGTGTCTCGCGGGCGTTTTGAAACCGCGTGCAAAAAAAGTGAAAGGGACGTCGGCATTAGCCTTCACTAAGAGTTTCCGGAATGGCAGCAGTACAGTAGTGGAAAGTTAAGCGATCAATCACGGCAGCCTTGACGGGCTTCGGGGCTCGGCTTATCGATGGTTCTTTCGACTCGCAACCTATTAGACTGCCGAAGAAAGTATTGCTACATGGTGCCTGCCTATAGTATGAGTGTGAGTCCTCTTGCATTCATAAGCACAGTATTTAGTCCATATGTCCCGCGAAAAAAAAGAAAATTCGGCGCATAATTAAGGATATCTTACGTATACGTGTTATGCGGGATTTTCCGCCGTTGCCGTGGTCGTGCCCGCTATCGGTTAACATTTAATAAATGGCTGGTGCCCGAGTGGCAGCTCGTGATGTAACCAATCTAATAGTAGTTTTGGGAACATTGGTCTTGTATTGTTTCCTCTCTAGGACTTATTGACTCATGCGCTTTTCTGATCACGTAGCGTAGTCAAGATTTCAGTGCAGTTATCATTTCTGTACAGCTAGCTTATTCTGCAAACGACTGCCATTTCATTTCTCGTGTAGTCTTTTCTCCGTCGGATCATTTGATTCATGGCTTTAAGTACGCGCACTATTGCCCGAATACTTCACGCACCTCCCCACCACCTTTAAGTTCTCCAACGATTGTAGCACGACACATGGTGGCGCTGTCGCATTCGTTCATCGTAAACATTCGCTTACTGAATAAATTAACAATGATAGAATGTGTAAGCGTGACTCAACGAGGACGTAGAAAGAAACAGACACACAGAGACAGTGCTGTCTTTGTGTGTCTGCTTGTTTCTACGTCCTTGTTGGATGCAAACCGTCCTGTCATCGATGCAAACCAACTAGCCCGTCAATGTGTTCTAACTAAATTAACCAGCACGGTGTCACGCACGCACAGGTAAACATGAAAACATCTCGCTCGATCAGCGCCGAAACTCGTTGTGAAAATTCTGGAGTGAGTAATCGCGGCGGCAGCGAGCGAATTGTCCTTCATGCATGTCTCGCTTCAGCGGGAACGAAATGTCGAAGGTACGGCGCATACGAATCTACCGGCACTACGCGCACTTTGAAAACATCGCAGATCGCTTTGAAGATGAGACCTGCGCGCGCGCGCACTTTGGCCACGTAGCAGACCGCTCTCAAGACACACGAGCGCCGGCAACGCGCCCCCACGGGGTCCGCAAAAGCGTCTCCTCGGTATATTTGATTGTGGCGCGAAATACATTTCATGAAAAGGGACAGAAAGAAAATCAGCTGGGGCTTAGCTAAGGTTAAGCCTGGATATCTCGAAGCGAAAAGGTTCGGTGATGCTTATGGTTTAGCTTATGGCTAAGTTTTATGATTTAGCCTAGGGTTATGCTTACGGTTTAACGTATGGTTATGCTTTATGATTTAGCCTATGGTTATGCTTACGGTTTCACTTACGGATATGCTTTGGTTAGCTTATGGTCATGGTATACGTGTGCCTTGTGTAGTTATGCAAATTGCTTATCAATGATACATACCATAAGTTATGCAGGATTATTAAACTTCTTTATTCATCATTGTTGGGCACATTGTCTTGCGATTTCTGTACAGCCTTAAACACAGCTCTCTGTATCGGTAGTGTCACTCTCTTCTCCTTCCATGTTGAATGCGCACGCCTATTCTCTGGCAAGCGGTTATATAGTCGGCCTCCGCGATATACACGCGCTTGCGGCGAACGTCAAACGATGATGCATAGCGCGCGGCAGTGGCCACCTGCGCCGACTCCGAACACGCTTACGGAACCAATTCCTACATACGCCGGCTCACGCGAAGCGCGGTGTTGACTAGCGTAGTGACGCTTTTCGCTTCAAAGGAAGACAGTGAAGCTGTCTTCTTCAAAACATTCAGAAGAGAAAGTCTCGACACAAAGATGAACCCACCATGTGATGTAGGAGATTATGTGGCACTCCAGCCAAGGAGCCTGCCACAGCTTATAACAGGTGCGCTACTAGGAAGGCAGCTTCACTGTCTTCTTTTTTCTGTCCCTTTTCACGAAATGTATTTCGCGCCACAATCAAGTATACCTAGGAAATCTAGGCACCAAGTTGTCCAAGAAGAAGTCCTTTTGGTCAAAGCGTCTACTAGGGTGCCCGCGTTTCGCGTGGCCAGGGCCATAGTAAGCGCCGCGGTTGTCTCCACTCTGTAGAAAGCGGCAGGCGAGGAGGACATCGAGGCAACGTAGCAACCACTGGAGAAGAACGCCCCTCCTCCCTCGTTTGACCCCTCTACTTTGCGCGCCACAGAAGATGGCACGCACACGGGCAGCGTTCCTCGCTTGCGCACACGAGATTGAACCGCGTTCGCCGGCTAACCCTCACACGCTTTCACTCATACGGAACTTCACGGCGACGGTGGCGGTAGAAATGCGCCTGTAGCCGGTAGAAATTGTTAGATACGGGACCTTTTCCTGAGCCTCCTTCGAGTTCACCAGACCACATCGAATCACCATCATCATCATCATCATCAGCCCGGTTACGCCCACTGCAGGGCAAAGGCCTCTCCCATACTTCTCCAACAACCCCGGTCATGTACTAATAGTGGCCATGCCGTGCCTGCAAACTTCTTAATCTCATCGAATCGCGCACCAGCTAATTAAGGAGCGCAGCCTGAGGCGCGACACGTGCAAACAAGTTGGCGTCCCCCACTTCGCACGCCGCATCTGGAGCTATTCACAGCTTGACTCTTCCCCGAAAGTGTAGCGGGAGCCTGGCACAATTCCAGGTAACGCAGGTCCCGAAAGTGTAGCGAGAGCCTGGCACTGTTCCAGGAAACGTGGGTCCCGAAGCAAGACGGCTGTAATGCACCGTGAACACCTGGCAGCTATCCCTCCATCCGCCTTTGTGAGGGCAGTTGCAGACCGGGAAGGCAAGACCGCAGATAGAAGCAAGCACTCGGACAATTGGGGACCAAGGAGCGACCCTCTCCGCCGGGTGTGACACAATCGCACGGGCGCCTACCATTGGCCGAAAATGACGACACGTGAGGGGGCTCGCCGATTGGCCGAAAATTGCGTCACCGGAGCGGGCTCGCCCATGGGCCGAACGTGACGTGTCTTCGAGACACCGAAGGGTTTAAAATCCAGAGACCGGGAGCATTCCTGGAGCATTCCTTGATTCATCTCTTTCGAGTTTCTTGCCACGGGCCGCAGCGTCCGAGTTGCTGCTGGCACGTAATGACTCTATGACTGCTAATTTCTTGGTCATCTCACTGTAAATAATGTAAATAAACCTCCAGTTTTTCATTTAAATGTCCTCCTCAACTCTTACAGAATGTATTTCCGCTGTTTTTAGTGTCACACAGATATGCGTGTTGTGAACCACTACCTTGGCGACCAAGACAGTTAAGGCTAAAGCTGTTTTTCCAAATATTCAACAATAAAGCTGGAATTAATAAAGAAACATACATTAAGCAACAATTTCACGTTTCCTAAGCAGATCCCCATATCCTAAGTATAGAAAAATACCGGCCCCGGATGCGTCTGTTCGTTGACGCCTTTTTTTCCGAAGACTATCGCGGAATGGAACGACCTGCCTGAGGTGAAATAGTGGTCTGAAAATGTTTACTTGTTTACATCCATCATTATTCGCCCTGCTGAAAGGCCTACAGCCAATGCGGGGTAATTCTTGAATAAAAGAAATGAAGTCCTGCAAACAAATCGATGTCTCGTTTCAAGTATAGCGCCCTTTGTAAGTAAGGTGGTGTCCGGATCCACACCCCAGCGACGGCTCTCTCTGGGTAACCGAAGCTAATCTCGAAGGAAATGCGTTTTATAACTGCATGCGTACAAAGCAAATTTACGATCAAAAACACGAGACAGGTGGCGTTTTATTACTTTTACTTAAACGGGATATATATATATATATATATATATATATATATATATATATATATATATATATATATATATATATATATATATATATATATATATATATATATATATTTGTGTATGTCTGTCTGTCTCATGCAGGAACATCGGCGGATTTGTGTCATGCTCCGGATGTGCTACGCTTTCACCACCTACAGCGGCGGTGTATGTAGACAGCACTGCTTTAGTTATATCTTGGCTCAGAGCACATATCTTGACACTGTACGATTCATTTCAGGCTGCAACCGAATTCCAAAGGGCCTTCTTGTTTTGTTTGGAGAGATTGTTGCACACTGCGCAGATCATCAATCCGGTACGTACTCGAGGGCACACTAGGTATTATCGCGCACTTTGCGCTTAGCCGGACTTTGCGCCGATAATTTCCCAGAGTACTCATTTAAGAAACATCCGTGTGTGAGTTTTTTCTGGTATAAAATATTTTAATAGGTACAGAAAAGTAATTGAACATGCATTTAAAAGAGTTTTCACGACATTTTTTTTCGTGTCATCTATTTTTGCTTTAACTAAAGGTCACGTCCTCTCTAAGCCAGAGAAGAGAAGACACATTGTGAAGCCTCAAATAACATAATGTAATAGCTCTTCTATAGCCAGCTTTGGTTTCGTTTCTACAGTGCTGTGACGTCAGGATGCTGTACGTGGTTACCTGGGAACAGGACACAGCGACGTTTTGACACTCGCTCCGGTTCACTCGCTGATCTGCTACGCTGTTACACTGGCCCTCACAACGAGTAGCCGCACACGGGGCAACCAAGCTAGCCGAAGCGGCTGTAGAAACGTTACAGTGTCCTGCTCCCACGTTACCACATACTGTCATGACTTCACAACACAGTATCATCCTAGGAAATGAAACTGGCTGTAAAGCTAGTACAATAAATCATTTGCTGTTTTCTGAGAGTTGTCACTGTCTTTTTTCTGGGGACTGGAAACCGAGGAATTTCACTCAACGCTAAATAAATGAATAGTTAGAAAAGTCATGCTAGTACTCCTTAATGTGCCACGCAGTAGACAAGTTGGCGGATAGATCAGTCTAAAAACTTTGGGTTGTTGGTTTTGTCTCATTGGTGAGCACTGTTGTTGAAGTGGTGCTGACGCCAATGTAACAAAATAATTATGCTCCCACCGCAGGCGTACAAAAAGCCCATATTACGTTGCCAAGCACCCTAATGGGATCTCCCTAATGACCCGCACAAAGAGGTCTGACAGAATTACACAGTCATATTTGTAACGCGGAGGCATAAAATACACAACGAGAACCTGCGGGAGCGAAAAAAAAGTCATTCACTCAGCGCACCTCCTGCATGTCTTTCAACGTGTTTCTTTCAACGCGTAAGGAGCAAAAAGCAAGGAGCTCTTACCATTTCTGCGATGATAATCTCATTACCTCGATATACGGCAACTCAACGAGGAAAGTATAGATCAAAGCAGAAAGATGTAAACGCTTAGTTATGCTTAGGATGTTGGCGACAATGTGCAGCGAATATGCAGCGTTATAAAATTGATTACACACAGACATACCACGAAAACGTGCAAGTTATAACGCACTCTATTTCCTCACGTGATCTATAGTCACCTTGCTTCGTCAGATAGTACTATGGACTGAAAGATCGTTACGTAAGTTAGTTTCACTCCAACAAACGCCTTACGTGCTATTTCAAACCTCTCTTTCAATGCACATACGCGTGTTGTATTCGTAAAGCTTACAATTTTACGAGTAGACCATCTTTACAAGCGTCAATATTTTCGTTTAAGTGTCAGACGACTAAAGGTAGTACTCATAACAGCTACATTGCTAATTTGCAACAGAATCCCGCTTTTCGCTTGCACCGATACATTGAACACTGGGCAGTTCCACACCTACGTACAACTTACGACCTTCAAACACTCTGCTACTGTCTTCCTTCAACACTCAACAGATACAAACTGGTAAATAACTACGTCACGTATTTAAACTACATTACTGTAAACGTTTCTGTGAATATTAGTATTTTATCTCTGCGTTGCATAAAGGAAATAGGTTTCTTTACCATCCTAACTTCTGACATTTCTGCACTTGCTGTGTGTATTTCTTTTCTTGCCACGAGTATGTGTAATTACTGCGTTGCTATCTCCGTAAATGAAGAGCGCGAAACGGAGGACGAACAAGGATTCACACAAAGCGAGCACTGACTCACAACTGAATGTCTTACTACACTGATAAAATTATATATACACACACAGTAACGTATAGTGCGTGCTAGACATACAATTTGCATCAGGAAATCATGCCACTCATGAATTTTGTTTCTTTTTGATGCAAGGCGATGGAAGCTTGACGACACGGAATCTTTAGACACACGATATGCTTCGACTATCTCGCGGTTTATTTGTTTATTTCCAAACAGAAGTATGGCAGATCAAGCAGGAGATCGAATTGGCAGCGTTTGCAATGTGAGGCCAAATGTCAAGGTGACCTTCTGCTGAATCTATCCAAAGTTCTGCTCCGAAAAAAAAAGCTCAGTGCCCTTCCACTCTGAAGAAGGATGACCAGCGAAGCTGTGTATGTGGGCTACTTAATGGCGAACTGCACCTCAGCTGCGAGTCGGCCGGGCATTGCACTATCTTCGGGATTTTTTTTTCTAGTAGCCTTTAACAGCTTCGCTGTAAAAACGAAACAAACCTCGCGATAGTCGAAGCCTGTCATATGTATAAAGATTCAGCCTCGTAAGTCAAATGTTTATCACCTTGCATCACAAAGAAGCAGAATTTTTTGAGTGGCCTAACTTCCCGATGCACCTTGCATATCAGGCACGCATCACGTGACTATGTGTATGTGTATGGTATTGTCAGTGCAATAAAACATTCAGCTGTGAGTCAGCGCTTGTGTTGTATGAATCCCTGTCCGTCGTCCGTTTCCGGCTGTTCGTTCATGAAGGCGTTAAGCTATACACTCGCCTAGCTTGCTCTTCTGACCTAGTGTGTTACTACGTTACTGCTTGTGTTTCACCAAGAGGCAGACCCAGTCAAGGTGCCGTTACGCAGCTTTTATGCTGCCATCCCCACCACTTATGTGCATCAGTCATTTGTGTAGTAAATAAACTTTTGTCTCATTTTAGGTGTTTAAAACTTTTAATGCTTATTCTTTATTCCCCCTTTAAGGTACTGATGGAAGAAATACGGTTGAATGTGACCAACCTGCTACATTCTGCGAATGTGAGGAACGGCATTCTTTACCTATGATGGCTTTCTGGGCGAATTTACTGTGCGCAACGGAAGCCCTTTGAATTGCATCCGCGAAGTACACCTAACTATAGATTAAGCATGAGATATGATTGTGTACCAGGGTTACCTGGCCTAAAACCATTTGCAATAACCCTCCCCTCCCTGCCCCCCCCCCCAAAAAAAAAAAATTCCTGACTATGCCACTGATGTCCTACAGTTTTCCTATACTTGAAACACGATGACTGATACTCAGTATGCATCGCTTCTAACTCTAGCTCGGCTTAGTTGCGTATATTGGCTTTCTAACTTCATGGTTTTTTTTTTCTCGTTTCAGACCTGCGCTTTGAAGCACATACCGCGTGAAGAAAAATACGCTTTGGCAATTTTGGCATATTTTGCCGACTTCGTTTCTGGATAAAATGAGGGGCACGTTGCAAATGAACAAATAACGCCTCCTTTGCTCATTTATATCGCGGAACTTCTTCAAATACAAAATGTCAACAACCCACCTGTGTCGCCGTATATTTTAGTTTATTTCTGCTGTCACGCATTCCTATAGTAGGACAATATTTCGGCACGCCGAGTATATATATTGCAAATGCATCCACAGTTGGCTAAACAGCGTTCCTCCGCTTTGTAGCAGTTTTTATTGCGAAAGCATCGCATGCCCCGTGATGCGGAAAAATCCGGCGAGCGTCCGGCGTTAAGAGGAAGCTTTAGCTCGGGCCCAACTCCGACGCGGCCTATTCAAATACATGTAAAAACGCAAAAACGTTTTTCTGAGATAACCCCTGGACCGATTTCAATGAAATTTGTTGCAATTGAGAGAGAAAGTTAAATTCTAGTGACTGTTGGAAGCGGAATTTTGATTTAGGGCTTGAATTTCATTCAAAAGATTTTCAAAAATTCAGAAGTTTGAAAAAAATAGAAGTACAAAGTTTACAAATTCATAGCTCTGCATCAAAAACAGATATCGCGGTTCTGTAAACGGCATCCGTTAGATCATTCAAAGCGGACAAATTTTACATGTCATTTTGCATCTTACGTGAATTTGTTACGTTGTTTACGAGGGTTCTGCAAAAGTTGTAATTACATATTAATAAAATTTTTTTGAGATTCATGTGTAAGATGTCAAATTTGTCCGCTTTAGATGTGCTATCAGATACAATTCACAGAATTGCGATATCGTTTTTTCTTGCTGAGTTACGGAGTTGTAAACTTGATAGTTTCGTTTTCTGAAAATTTGCGATTTTTGCCAATTTTTAATAAAAAATTGACAACCTAAATCGAAAATTCGAAACCAACAGTCACTAGATTTTAAGTTTTTCTTTTAAATGCGTCAAACCCCGTCAAATTTGGTACAATGGTTGCCGAGAAAAACTAATTCTCCTTTTACATGTATTTAAATAGGAGCACCCGAGCTAAAGCTTCCTCTTAAGAGGAAGCTTTAGCTCGGGCCCAACTCCAATGTCGCCTATTCAAATACACGTAAAACACGGAAACGCTTTTCTGAGGTAACCAATGGACCGATTGTAATGAAATTTGTTGCATTTGAGAGCGAAATCTAATTTCTAGTTACTGTTGGAAGTGGAATTCACATATAGGGCCTGAATTTTCCAAAAGAAACTTTTCGAAAATTCGCAAACTTGCAAAGCAGATAAGCACGAAGTTTACAATTTCGTAGCTCTGCACCTAGAAAAGATATCGCAGTTGGGTCAACTGCATTCATTAGACCATGCAAAGGGGACAAAACTTATGCACTTTATATCTTATGTGAATTTGTTACCTTGTTACTAGGGTTTTGAAAAAGTTGTGCTCACAAATTAGTGGTCTGTTTCAATGCTATTTATATTACAGTAAATTTGTCCACTCTATATGTACTATTAGGTGCAATTTGCAGAATTATGATATCGTCTCTCACTGCTGAGTTACAGAGTTGTAAACTTGATAATTTCGTTTTCCTTAACATTTATGGTATTTGTCAATTTTTGTTAAAAGATTGACAATCTAAATAAGATATTCGTGAGAAACCATCACTATATTTTAACCTTTTCTTTTAATAATAATTATAGGTTTTACGTGCCAAAACCACTTTCTGATTATGAGGCACGCCGTAGTGGAAGACTCCGGAAATTTTGACCGCCTGGGGTTCATTAACGTGCACCTAAATCTAAGTACACGAGTGTTTTCGCATTTCGCCCCCATCGAAATGCGGCCACCATGGCCGGGATTCGATCCCGCGACGTCGTGCTCAGCAGCCCAACACCATAGCCACTGAGCAACCACGGCGGGTCGTTTTCTTTTAAATGCAATAAACATAATCAAATTTGGTGTTGTGGTTGCCGAGCAGAACGATTTTTCCTTTGCCATGTATTTGGATACGAGGCCTCGAGCTAACGCTTCCTGTTAAGATCCGATAGTACCAAAAACGGCCGAATCCACGTGACCAAGTTATGATGTCACGTTCCTGGCGCTGGACTTGATGCAGCTCGCAATGCGAGATACCACGCTGAATAGCCACGGCGTCTGACGGACGCCGTGGCCTACATAAGGAAGAAATGATTTCGCCAAATTGGAAAGTTTAGTTGACCAACGTACATTCAAAACCGACCTGGCCCGCTCCCAAAATTGACTTGGCCTATCCCTAAAATTTGGGTGGCCTGCACACAAAAACAAATTGACTTTGCCCCATTCGCAAATTGAGTTGACCGACGTTCGAAACCAACTTGGCCCACTTCCCAGTTTGACTTGGCCAACCCCCAAAATTTGGGTGGCCCACCCCCAAAGTTGACTTTGCCGAATTCGAAAACTAAAATGACTAACGTTGAAAAGCGACCTGGCCCACTCTCAAAATTGACTTGGCGCACTTCCAATATTGACTTGATCCACGCCCAAAACTGGCTTTGCCCAATTGGAAAAACGAGTCGACCCAAGTTCAAAACCGAGCTGGCACACTTCCAAAATTGACTCTGCCCAATTCGAGCACATGATCAAGTGAAAAGCATCGCGCGGAAGAGTCATGCTGCTTTCGAATTCAATGTACGTAAGAAGACCTAAGTGCCTCTGTCACTTCTTCCCGGGGTATCGGCTGGCGGCAAGGATAGTGGAAAGTTTTGGGCGCATTCCAAATCTTCGACACCGACCCAGAAACAGCCGGGCAGCTGCCTTTAAGCGACCGTGAAAGGTGATAGAACTCAACGGAAACCAAGTATGGCAAGTTTTTGCATTTGTTTTGACTTCAAGCTGATATGGCAACACTTTTGATCAAGGACGACCACTAGGCCTATACGGCCGTGCTCCGAGGTCTTGCGTGCGGGGCAGTGGACATCGTGCAGCCGGCAATATGAGCGCGAAGCGGACGCTTCCTACTATACGCAGCTCAATGCCAGAAAAAACGTACGCGCGCCTGCGCAAGGCAGAAGTTTCGAAGCAGCTGAGAGTATACCACCGTCCACAGTTCCGTCCACGACAGGCCGCCACAAGCGGAAGGCCATATTCGATGCCAGCGTCGAACGCAACCAACCGAGAAGCCCTTTACCAAACGCCAAGGTTGGTTCCGAACTCTACAGAGAACCCTGAAGACGCAAGCACACGAAGGGTGACACAGCGAGCCACGTCTTCCCCTACACTTCTTGATATTGCACTGCGGCACCTTTTAACTCTACTCGAAGAAGTTCAGAACCTGAAAGTTGGTCTTTACGCAGATGGCATCACCATGTCGGGCACCCAAGTTTCTCGAGCAGAAATAGAATAAACTATACAAACAGGTCTCAACACTGTTCAAAAGTATCTTAAAAGAATATATTTGTGTTTCTGATCGACAAAATCCGAATAGGTCCTTGAGCCACAAGAAAAATCTCGCAACCACACATCCCTCAAGATAGATGACAAACGAGTATCCCGCATGCACTCCATCCCCATTATTGGCTTCAGAATGCTAGAAGGTGGAATGGAAAATGAACGGGTTGGCCAAGTAATTAGACAGACCCACCAGATCACTGAAATACTGACAAGAATCATGCGACGCAGGCGTGAACTCAAGAAATATGAAATCAAGGAAATAATAGAAGCTCTTGTTATTTCTCGATCCATGTACACCTTGCCGTACTACAAAGAAAACTTCCAAGCAATGAAATACAATTGAACGCGCAATTCAAGAAGCCACTAGCATTGCACTTGCACTGCCTCAATATGTGTCCGATAAGAGCCCCAAGGAGACAGGTCTATTGAATACATTAGAGGATAAAATAGACCTTAATGACCAGACACAAATACATATACATAGACTTCGACCAAATTCCCAAGTTCCCGACATCTTACCTCCCATTATTCCAGCCCCCCAAGCCTAGAATGGCCTTCCACGCATCCACACCAAGCGGATAAGCATATGCCCCAACAATCCCATCATGCCTGTCGGGAGCACAAAAGCGTGCTCTTGCAGCACTTGCCTCTTTCCAAAGTCGCAACCATTTATTAAACCGATGCAAGTTTTTCAACGAGTACGCTACTTTTTCAGTCACGCAGCGTCATACCAACAACGCCAGGGCCTTCATCCATGCTCCAGACAGAACAGAGATCGCCGCTATCGCAGAAGCGTTTGCGCTTGTTATCCATCCAACCACCAACATCATACGTCTATTCGACAGCAAGGATGCATGCACAGCGTTCTAAGCCAATGCACTGCCCTGCCAGGTCCCCCATGAACTACAAACACACTTGCACAGAGATCCCAACATTAGTGCCTCAGTCGAATGGCTACCTTGCCACCAGGGGAATTGGAGGGAAGAATAGAACTCGCGAGGTATTCCGAGGAGAAGTCAATCCGGGATCTTCTACCCATTGGCCAGCGGGCATTTTAGCACGAGGACTATACGGAAGTCCGACCGCGAAGTGCGACTCACTCATCTAGAAGTCTTCAAGAAGGGCAACGTTGTTACCTTTCCCATCCTAGGTCTTTAACAGAGCAGATGGCACGCTTATCCGGAGTGCACAAACATCCTCTCTTCCCAAGGCTCACATTACACGTACGCCTTCCTGGAAAGTTCCGCTGCTCTCACTGCCAGGGCTATTCTAGTACTTATCATCAGCTGTGGGCTTTCTCCCACATTCAGCACACACTACAGTGGATCCCTTTCCTGGAGCGAATGGATCACTCCCCCTCAAATTTGACTACGAACATGCTGGTACCCTTCTGGTACAGCACATAAGAAAGACTCTTGACCTAGAAGAGTTCACCACTATCTAGACTCTGGACCTGGAGCGAAATTCATGTTTATCTCTCTCTCTCTCTCTCTCTCTCTCTCTCTCTCTCTCTCTCTCTCTCTCTCTCTCAGGCACACAAACAACACCGGCGTTTTGAGAAACGCATCCTGGAGGTACTACTGAAACAGCTGCGATGCCGTCTCGTACTCCGAATCATCAGGCATCACTGAAAACATCGCGAGCACGAGACGCCGACGAGGGTGAAGACGGCGAATAGCAGTCGTCATGGCAAAAAAGAACAGAACGCAGCAGGTCTAGCCGGAACGTTTGACACGTGCTGTCGTTCATGGCGATAATGTTGGCGAGTCGGGCATCCTTAGCCACTCACTCCATAGTGGTTTGGATTTGCAGCCTAAACGGTATAAACCGAAAATTCAGCATAGCCAGCAGTACAGCATGACCCGTATCAGCGAGAGATAAATACAGCGGATACTGGACGAGTGCCTCGGTAAGAGGGGATTTACCGGATTCTCTATTGAGAAATTTAGAAACTCTATCGCAGTGAGCCTTAAGAGCCTCACAGCAGTGTCTGAGCTCCCGATGATGCAAGACATTTAAGCTGATCCATTCATCCGCATACACCAACGTATCGTTTGACTGCGTTAAAGGAAACTGAAATGCTTTTGAAATCGAAAGATTTCAGGTGTTTTGGGAAGCTCGTGTAGTGTTATTGAATTCCTGAAATTATTTGCTTTATAATGCATATCGCTGCGCGGCAATCGTCAATCAAATTTCAGTCGTAGCTTCGCCTCTGTCGCGCGGACGACGCAGCAGAAGAGGACAGGCCGAAAGGAGAACCACCTGAAGTGGCATCAACATGGGAGTCACGTGAGCCTTCCGCCCAGCTCGCCGGCTTTGAAACAGCCGGTTTCGCATATTTTACGAGGTTTCTGCAGTGACCTTCTGCGAGGAAGAAGAGTGTGCTTAATAAGTGTGCGTAATCCTCAGTAGCAAACCCTGTTCCTGTCATGTCAAGGTTGTGTTTAACCGCCCTTTGCACAGTCTTCCGCATCGACATAACCGGCGGTCGCGGCAGCTTGGTTACTAGTTTATCGAAACTAGTTTGAATAGTTATTTCGCCGCTATGCCGAAAAAAAAAGAATTTAATAATTATTAAAACTGTGGCTTGTTCTAAGCATATCATCGACAGCCACATATCACCACCAAAGCTTAGTGCTCGTGTGTATGAAATGAGCACGACTGCAGTTTAACTTGGTCACAAATGCAGCCCGTGGCGGCTGTCGCGAAAAGACCGCATTCACGTAGCAGTTTTGATTGACAGTTGATCGCTTGTAACGTTCCAGATGTTCCAGAAACAATGTTGTTTGAGCTGTGTCCGAGCTGCAAAAATAAAAAATAAAAGAAACAAAGAGAAGCAAACACCTTCAATTGCAACAGGCCATGAAATAAACCTACTGGGGACGCCACAGCGGGGTCATTCCTTGCTCGAACGTCGGTATATACAGAAAGGCCGTCTCGCGTCACCGCGCTGGGCGCACGGTACTGCGGAATGATATTGAACATGGCGACCGCTGTAGCAGACGACGAGGTTGTCGGCACACTGCCCGGAGCGGCAGGCGAGAAGGGAATCAAGCCACCCAACATGTACATTGTTCCCTTGTCGTGCGGAATTGAGTATGTTGGACAAACTGGGCAGTGTGCTAGTGTGATGTTAAGTAAGCATCAAAGACAGACAGAGAATCAAGACCAATGCGGGCGCATTTAACTTAGTACTGCAGTTCGCGCGTGTTCGTCCCTACGTCCAAAGACAGAACCATAATTTACAGGCACAAACACAAGGATCAAAGCCTAATTCTTGAGGCCTTCCATATTAGGAACAAAGAAAACTGCGTTATCCAGGCGTCTCTCACGTTGAGTTACGAAGATGTAGACTTGTTCCGAAGCAATGCTAAATCAAAGTGTTTGCGGCAACGTGAGCGCGCAATAACCATCATATTCGCGTTCATATTTACTCTTGCGTTGTCGTTGTCGAATTCCGCCGGTGTGAAAAGAAACAGAGGGGAAGGAGAACATTCCAGGAATGTTTTCATACCCCATGTCGTTTGAGCCAACGGTTGGTATCTTCAAACGTGTAAGTCTACGCTTATGCGTATTAGTTTGTCCTTTTTTCCTCGTTCTTTCAAGTAGAATTCAGTTCACAGTCAGCACTAACTTTGCTCACTTCATCTCTTGTCATTGCCTTCTTGTCGCACTGCAGTTAGTAATGAATCAACACCAACTATCCCGACTTCCAGTCCTGTATGTTTTATATTGTAGCTGGCTGGAACTCAGCTGTTCTTAACGTCTGCGCAAATTCAACAATACCATTCGCACCGTAATTTCATACCAAGAGACTAAAAACAGCCCACGGCGTTCGCAATTAATATACTTGTCCTCCAATGTTTAAACAAACTTCGGCCTCCCGTCAGAGCTCTACTCGCGGAGGAGGTCTCTTGACACAGGCGCTCAAATCCCTGTTCCTATCATTCACGTAGATAGTGCGTCGAAGCACCTATAGGCGTCTGTTTAGCAGGACTCGCGTTGGGAGCGCCCGATCACTACGCCTTAGCGACGGTGACCTGTTGTGACAGTGTTGACCACAGTGCAGTATGGGCTCCGCTGACGTTCCAGTGCGTGGGCGTGCCGCCATCACCTCACTGTTGACGTTATTTGTCATTGTGATCTCATTGATGGTCCGTGCCAGCCACGAGCAAGAACGGCTGAGGTGGTGCGGTAAACGACTCAGTAAGTATACATATATGTGTAATACAAAGAGTAAGCACACAGCTTAAACACGTAAGCGCGCCGAGCTCGATGTACTAAAGTGCGAGAAACTGTATCTGCTGCAGTTTGTTGAATATGTTTGTAGTTCGACAACACGGTACGAAAGACAAGCTCACCACTCGTAGCTCAAAACTAAGCAACGCTCCTTATTTATTCCAGAATAGTGTTTGCCTGAGCTCGCCGGTTGCACATAGCATAATTGGTTTCCAGCGGAACGTACTGACGCGGGCAGAAAGGGACGAAGACACACGCTGGACTGAATGTTTATTACTGATTTCCAACACTTTTATAACACAAAACAATCAATTCTCCTTTATTGCTTGTTTTCTGTTGTCAGGCCAATTTTCCGTCTCTCAGCATGAAATATCGTCTTTGTGCAAGTAGCCCTTTTCTTTTTCTGTTAGTGGTACCAATGGTTTGCTGCATGATTGCCCGATTCTGTCAGTGGCCATGGCTTCTAAAATTTCCTGCGTCAGCTTGTCCTGGCTTTTTCCTAGAACCTTGATGTCGTGAAATTGAACGGTGCAATGGTGCTGGCGATGATGAAAAGCGAGATGCTCAGCGGAGCTTCTTTCCAGAGACGCTGCATGTTCGCTTGTCCTGTCATTGATACACCTGCCTGTTCCTCCTATATATCGTCCGCCACATAATAAATGTATATCACATATCACCCCTGTCTTGCAGGTAGGGTGTTTCTTCTTGTGGCGCATTGTGCATTTCTTACTTTTCTGGTCACTGACTCGTGCACACAATGAATGCGCCTTGTTTGGTGCTGAACTTACAACCGTGACCCCTTTCTTTCCGGCTATCTTCTTTAGCTTGTGGGTTAGGCCGCGTACATAATGCACAACGGCGACCTTCTTCCTTTTCTGTGGAATGTTTTATTCTTGTTGAACCTTGCTGTTGAGGAGTCTCGTCTTCTTTAGCAACCCTTCAGCGACCCCTGTAAGCAGGCCTTCGGGATAACCAGCATTGTTCAGCCTGATTACCTGGTGCATGAAGCTCTCTTCCATTACGTGATGACGCGACTTCTTTAGGGCGACCTGTAGCACCGTGGTCACGGTGGCTCGTTTTACGTTATTGGGATGGTCGAAAACGCACGGCAGGAACACACTGCAAGAGTGGGTTTCGTACTTCCAGCATCTTTGCTGCTTTTTGAAGGTGGTGGCCAAATGAAGAAGCCTAATTCATTTCCTTTCTATAATTTCAAAGGTGAAGTTTAAATCCGGACATGCTACATGGAAAGTGGCAAGGACATCTCCCCTACATTTGGTTAGTTCTGGCTCATCTGCTCTATTGTACAACACGAGAAAATCATCCACGTAACAAAATATTGCTAGAACGTGGTTGTCTTTTAAGTCATCCTCAATTATTCTGCCTAGTGCTGCGAGGGAAAGGTCACACAAGTACGGTGCGACTCGTGAGCCCATGCACACTCCGCTTCTCTGAATGTAACGTTGGTCCCCAAAATAAATGACAGTTGCATTAAGATAGCAGTATAGAAGCTCGAGGAAGGTGTCCAAGGAAACGTCAGCCTTATTCTAGAATAGTACAACGCCTTTTCCCTCGATTGTTGCCCGTAGCACCGCCAAGATATGAGGGTGTATCAGAAAGTCTCTGCCCCTATTTTTTATTAGCCAAAATAAAGTACATAGAGGTAATTACAAATAAAATATACGTATTATTCTCCGTACCTTACACTATTTTTCCACATAGTTCCCACACCGGTTCAGGCATTTGTCCCATCGCAGCATTAAACTTGAGATGCCCCTTTAATGGAATTCGTCCGGCTGACTGTGGAACCACCGTTATACTGCTGTCTTGGCTTCATCGTTGCACGTGAATCGCTGTACTGCCAGGAACTTCTTCAGCGGAGCAACAACGTGGAAATCACTAGGGGCAAGGTCCGGACTGTATGGTTGGTGTTCCAGACTCTGCAAGTGAAATGACCGGAGCTTGTGGGCGGTTCTTATTGCCACATGTGGCCTCGCACTGTCGTGGAGGATAACCGCGTTGTGTACATGAGAATCTCTCGGCGTTCTCGCCTGATGGCAGCGAGAAGACGTGAGAGTGTGGAACAATAACTGTGGGCATTGATGGTTGCACCTTGTGGCATGAAATCCAGCAGAAGCAGTCCTAAGCGATCCCAGAATACCGTTAACATCATTTTCGCAACAGATGGTACTGAACGGCATTTTTTTGCCACAGGTGAACCCGGATACTTCCCCACCATGCCCTGCTGCTTTGATTACGGTGCAAAATGCAGTATCCACCATTCATCATCAGTAACAATGTGGTCCACGAAACTTTTACCCTCCTCGGCACACCGTTGCAGATGATCCAGTGAAGCAATCATTCCCTTGCCTTTCATCATGTCATCTAACTGCCTAGGCACCCACGAATACGAACCCTAAGGACCCGTGAACGACATCGTAAACACTCCCATACGAAGTTCCAAGCTCCCGGAAAGTGTCCTTGAGAGGCACACGCCGATCCGCTTTCACCATTGTATCCACGTGGGAAATGTCAGCTAGCGACGCACGCAGCCTCCCCGAATGCTCATAGCAGCGCAAGTATTCCGGGCCCTTTGCGAATTCACAACACCACCACCTCACCATTCGCAAAGCGAGACACATTTCCCCATACTTGGGCTGCATTTTCCTGTGGATTTCGGTGGGCGTTCACCCCCTTGCTCCATAGAAAACGAATCACACCTCGTTGCTCGTACGCCGTGGATGTGTGAAGCACAACCACCATCTTCAACAATTGAGAGCAGCGCCGTGCCGCTGAGCTACCGACAGATAAGGCCGAGCTAGTCCAATAAAGGTCCACCGCTTGGAACGGGTATGTTGACTTGGCATTTACAGCCGCAATTTATTGGCTAAAAAATAGGGGTAAAGACTTTCTCATTTGCCCTCGTACCTAAAGAAGGGGGGGGGGGGGAGTAATACATGTCTAGAATATCGACAGAAAATATTCCCAAGGCCCTCGAACCGTGAGAATAAAGGTAGTGTATAGAAGCTTCCGAGTTTTCGATCCTGTATGAGTCATCGACGTCAAACCGTGACAACTGCATTGCCAGATACGTTGAAACTTGTGCCTGCCACCTGTTCCACTCCGACACGATGACCCTAAAGGGAATGTTTTCTTTGTGGGTCTTCGCTATAAAAAACGCAGAAAGGGTAGTACCCCTCGAGTTCTTGACATGTTCATAGGTGGCCCACGTTCGCATGGCTTAGAATATGCATTACATTCTTTCTTGCCTCAGTTAGACGTCGATTTTCTACAGAGACGAAGTTTTTCTTCAAGGCCTTAAAAGTTTTCTTCAAGGTTTCAAATCAATAATAAGCATTCAGTTGCTAGTAAAGCGTGTGTCATCGTTCCTTTCTGTCCGCGTATGTTCTGCTGGAAACGAGTTGTCCTTACTTATTTACATGCTTTCTCTCACCACATATGCGACATACTGTATGAATGGTAGTTAATTTCCATTTATAAACTTCCAGGGAAGACAGAAAACTGTTTATTTATAACAGAGTGGTTAGTCCGCGCATATTCATCTACATGCTACTCTGCAGGGAACGGGAGGAGGGAAAAAAATTACCTAGAAGGAGGTAGGCAGAAAAATATTAAACATACAGAAAATGTAAAGGTCTTTTATTATCGGCAGCAGGGTAAGTGTCCCAGGCGATATAGGCCGATAATCGAGGTAATTCTTGACAGTTATTACAACAAAAAAAAATATATTTTTGGAATCAAACATATGGAATCAATATATAAAAACAATAGGTTATGGGCTTTGGGCTCTGTCGATAAGCAAGGGGTGAGGGACTCGGCATTTCTGCCCAAATCAAGGAGCTCTGCTTAAACTTTTCCGAGTTCACCTGATATCTTTGTCGCTCGTCTCAGTTGGGCTCCCAAGCAAGATGTGCTGAGAGACTCCACGGCGCCGCAGTTGTCCCAACATAGACCTGCAGTCAGGCCATTGAGAAAAATAAGGCTGTTCGTATGAGCAACGTTTAGTTGCTCATACGAAGAAGACGCCGGTGATGGAGGTTTTTTAGATGCCGCAGTAGATATAGTGGTAGCTTTAATTGCAGTTCAGAACCAATGTTGTAGAAAACTTTTAGTTGTTTGAAGGTGAGACCAGCTTCTGTTCCGTTCAGTCAGCACACAGAACCACGATTTAAGCCTCACATTTAGTAACAAAGAACAATTATATAAATCTAAAGTGAACTGAGCTACCTCATCCGCGTTTTCCTTAACTGCAATACGAGTACCAAAGTGGTTGTCGCCCTCACGAGCTACGTACCTCATCCGTGTTTTTCCTCACCTGCAATACGAGTCCTGGAACATGTGGTAGTCCTGGATGTGGCTTCCATTGCCCTGGAAGCCACATCCAAGTGCTACCACATGTTCACCATACGATGTCAAGTCGTTTAGGCGTGTTCTGTCATAGACAAGAATGTGACTGCTTGGCGTTAAGTTTTTTTGTTCAAAGGTTTTGCTACACTGATTTTGAGCGTACGAGAATTGTGACTTGTTGTTGACGTTGCCGTAATAGGCGTATGTATTCCAAGGCCTGTTTCAATCACGTACAGCTCGGCCGATGATGCTGACGTTACCCTCTCTAAACGCCGCGAAGACAAAAAACAGGGAGGTTGATCATGCGGATCGCCAGCCTTCTAGAAACACAGGCTGTGGCGATAGGCGAATGGAAGTCACCCGCCGTGGTGGCTTTGGCGTTGCGATGCTCAGCCCGAGGGCGCGGCATCAATTACCGGCCGCGGCGGCCGCATTTCGATGGAGGTGAAGTGCAAAAACGCCCGTGCACCGTGCCTTGCATGCACGTTAAAGATCCGCAGGTGGTGCAAGTTAGTCCGTAGTCCCCCACTACGGTGTGCCTCATAATCATATCGTGGTTTTGGCACACAAAACCCCATAATTTTTTCTTCTTTCTCGCTTGATGACGGGTGATGCCATGCAGCCGATATTTTTGTCTAAGCAAGCTAATCAGTAAGGCAGCTATACGAGGCCACTAAAGCCCATGGAACGTTACTTGAAGTCCGGCGGCAGTCGAATTGCTTGATTCATTAGCGACGCAAGTTGGCACGGTTCAAGCTCCTTTGACTCCAAGAACACGCTCCAGTAAGGCCGGTTTAACGCGGAGCGGTAAGACAAACGCTAGAGGTGGTAGCGAAGGCACAGGGATAGTCGTAGCTAAAGGTACCCATTTGCAAGCGGCACTTTACCACGCAGGCTAGTCTGGTATTTCGTTGGGAAAGGAGAAAGCAGCAAGCACTGGACGAAGGAATTGAGAATGGCCACCCGTTTGGGACCGTCCCGCAAGCGAACCACGTTTCCATTACTAACTTGAGGTAAAGCGCAAAAGAGCGGCGCAGGACGACAGAGTAGACGAAGTCACGGGGCTACTTTCTTTCTTTTCGCTTTTATTTGCGACAATTTGGTAAAAATTGGCTCAGGAGTCACAGCAAAAAGCCCGGAAAGAGCTTAAGTAGGCTGTGCCACCCTGACAGCGTAGGCAGTAAATCCAATTTACAGATGATTACACATCATATATGCCGACCCAGATACCATACATCAAGGCAAACACAGTGAAATACAGTGAAATACAGTGAAATATGTAGTTCTTTTCACGGAGTGAAAATCATTGAAAATCAAACCTAATACACAATGCACACGCACAATGAAGTAAATCCACATAATACACAATGAAATGCAGTATAATACACAACAGTAATAACGAGAAGTCCTGCTGAGCGCTGTTCTGCGCTTTGCCTCGAGTCATGCATTGCCAACTCGCCCACCACTCTGTTCTGTTCCAACTCCATTACTAAGCAAGCGGCACATAAACAGACTGCGCTTTTGGCACGTAAAACTCCGGAATTCGGTAAGCATGCAATGAAACGAGAAAGAACACGCTAAGCATTATCTTTCACTTTTACAGCCTTCACCGAATGTTTTTTACGCATGTAGGCCTACAGGTTTGTCTTTGTGGTTTGAAGTGTATAGGCCGGCGCTATCTCTGTGCCGTTTGGCAAAGACTAAGGGTAAATGTAATGAAGTTGTGAGGCAAGCGCAAAATCATTCTTCTTGCGTGGCCTCGGCTTCCCACTCAGATCCGAGAGACTTCGCTCGTGCCATGCGGGCAGCGACTGATTTGATGCTGGCGTGCAAGAATCAAATCATGTTGGTGAACATCAGTCCCCTGGTCATCAAGGTAAGTATTTCGAGCGCAGTGACGTACCAACTAGTTCTCGAGTTATATATATATATATATATATATATATATATATATATATATATATATATATATATATATATATATATATATATATATATATATATATATATATATGTGTATATATATATTCTTTCTTTTCTTTATAGGCTTTCCTTATTCAGATCTGTCATACTCGGCACAGTGCGTTCGTTCAACTCAAGCGAAACAAGCAGGCGCGAATCCAGGTTTTTTGGGAGGGAGGGGCGGTCGACTTTTAAATGGTGATTGATGATGATGATTGCACGGATATTTACGATCAACAACAGCAATAATAATAATAAGAAGAAGAAGAAGAAGAAATTCTTTAGCCAGTCCCAGGAAGCCTTCATATTTGGCACGTAGTTTCTGGTAACTCGTTGGGGTTTCCCACTTTACCCATGCCACGTCTCCCGACTTCCTCCGTCGGCGCTGGACGATGACGCCGGTGCAGGAAGCTCTTTCGTGGGCCGCGGCTATAGGATGTTGCTCAGAAGCATTTCTCGTGCCACGTAGCAGCCAGCATTTACGGGGTGTCCATGTTTAGCAAAGCCCCTTTATAATAGAGGGACTTTAATGTTAAGACACACATTTGTATGGCTTCATCCCAACAGCATTCTGAAACAAGGTGTCGACGGCGTACGCGGGGTGTTTGTAGATGCTGGTCCCATGCCTCGTGCTGTTCACTGTTTTTGAAGCGAAGCTTTCTTTGCCTCTTCGACTTTCCCACTGCTGCTGCTGCTGTGGGCTGCTCTCGCACACACCTCCTCCGGGGGTGATGCAGAGCGTGTATACACATGACAAATAAGAGAGGAAAGGCGACGGGAGAAACTCGTTTTCATCCCACCGCGTCGAGTGTGCACAATGCCCTCTGGAGCTCCCTGGCCGTTGCCATATTAGCCGCTTGACAGCTGTAATTATCCGTGACTTCCCTCAGAAGCATTGCAGAAACTGCAGTGCTTCCCTTTCTGCTAACGTGCGAGGCCACAGGGGACGCAGATAGAACTGTAGAGAGGAGAAGAGGAGAACGAGAGAGGGGAGAAGAGGCAGTTCCCATATAGGAGAGGGGGGCAGGTGACGTGAGAAGGCAAGGACAGCGGATCATACGACAGCGGTTGCGGAGAAACAGGATAACCTTAAATTCAAGGTACGGTACAGTAGGTTGCGGCTATTTCTGAAAAATAAACGCCATGCAAATATGTGAAGCAGGAAACTTACGCAGGGCGTGCAGAAGCAGAGCCGAATTGATTAAAGCACAGCGCAGAGTCCCGGAGACACTACGGAAGCGGTCGACCATCAAATCAACACTTCTGTGCCTGCCACGTTGGCTTTACAGCTATGGTATTGCTAGAGGTCACGGATTTGATCCCAATCGTGGCAGCCGCATTTCGACGAGGTCGAAATAGAAATTATGCACGTGATCTTTGATTTTGGGACACGTTAACGAATATAACAGTATCAAAATTAATTCGGAGTCCGTCACTACGGCTTGCCTCATAATCTGAGTGTGGTTTTGGCACGTACAGCCCCATAATCCAATTCCAGTTTAATACTTCTGCCACAATGCGATGTGCCGTGTGAGGAAATGGCAATGCTCAACCGTCTGAGAGGTTATAATATATGGCGAACAACAACGCCTCAAACTAACACCTCTCCCTGTGTCTTCTGTGTACTACGCAGACAAACGGCAGTGGTACACGCAAGGCAACGTTTAACATGAACTCACCACTCTCGTGTTAGCCTAAACGTTGAAGAAATTAAGCTTTAGCCGTCAACATCACCGCTAATTATCGTCAATCAAAGCATCCATCACGAAAAGCTTGGCTTACATCGATTCCCACAGAGCGTGGGATCTGCCTTATCTTTACAACACGGAGACAACCGAGCTTGGATTGTCTGGCTTCAACTTTGACCTTTCAAGTAGACCATTGGCTTCGGGATGGTAGGCTGGTGCAAAGTGCTCAATTTGTACAGCCAGTGTGTCGAACCAAATCGGAAATAAACACAAACCGGAGCTGAAACGCTATTTTCATCGTTTTGCGCCGTCTTGGAACTCGAACCGGTA
This sequence comes from Dermacentor albipictus, assembly GCF_038994185.2. Classification (NCBI taxonomy): domain Eukaryota; kingdom Metazoa; phylum Arthropoda; class Arachnida; order Ixodida; family Ixodidae; genus Dermacentor; species Dermacentor albipictus. Next base: position 59,883,841 of record NC_091828.1, read on the forward strand.
CTTTCGCTGCTTTAAGTGGCACACAGACGTAAACCCTGCCAAGGAATCGCTGTCTGTTTTAAGGTGTACTGCCCTCTGCAAATACTCTAGAACATTAGTTAAACCGCATCTCTAGCATCGTTAATGCAGGAACATCGGCGTCTATGCATCATCGTCCGGATGTGCTACGCCTTCACCACGTACAGCGACAATGTAAGTCGGGAGCCCTGCTTTAGTTTACACTCGCCTCGAAGCACACCTTCTGACACTATACGATGCTTTTCAGACTGCAACTGAATTTCAAAGGGCCTTGATGCTGTGTATAGAGAGAATGTTGCACATTGCGCACGTCATCAATCCGGTACGTACGCGAGGATGCCCTAAATATCATCGCGTGCTTTGAGTATGGCCCAACTTTATGTGGAGAGTTTGTCAAATTACTCTTTCAGGAACCATCAACACATTAATTTTGTTCAGGCGAAAAATATTGTCACAGACAGAGAAAGATAAATGAGCATATATTTAAAGTATCGCGGACAAGCCAAAAAGCCGGATAGCTAGTGTAGCCTGAAGACCCTGCTCCGTGGTCATATTCGTCACATTGACGAGTGTCGTCATAGTCGTGGTGCTCACACGTAGCTACCGCGACAATATCATGATGCTCCGATTCTCAGACGTAGAAAAGGTTCATATTACGTTGCAAAGCACCTATAATGTCAACTCCTTAATGACGTGCGAAAAAATCTCATTGAGTGTACGGTGATATTTGTAACGCGGAGCTAGAAAGTGCACTGAAAGTGATCTGTGGGAGTAATGAAAAAAAATCAGTTCACCCATGCAGCACACTTCCCGAATTTGTATCGGCTTATACACCTAAGCAACAAAAAAACATGGAGTTCTTAACATATCTGTGCCGATAATCTCGTTACCTCGTCAAACTGCAGAAAGATGAAAACGATAAGTTGGGCTTACGAGGTACACGATGGTATTATATTAATAAGCAGAGTTATATTTAAACCTCTTAATGCATTGAATTTTTTTCTTTTCTCCGCTAAGGTACTGATGGAAGAAATACGGCTGAATGTGACCAGCGTGTTGGATGCTATGAATGTGAGCAATGGAATTCTCTACCTACGAAGGCTTGATGGATGGAATTATTGTGTACGAAAAGAGCGCTTCGAACTGCAAGCACGTACTTCACCTATCAATTAAGGCTGAGGCCTTGCTCTCCGCTGGATGTCCTTAATTACTTGCTTGGTCAAAGCATAGGGCCCATAACTTGCTTATTCAGTTACCCCACATGAGACCTTATGCGTTTTATGCTGAGATATATAAAGACAGTGTGATGTCCCGCCGAGGAAGCATGCATGTTGATCTGCGCTATTGAAGCCGCACAGAGGACGGAAAAGAACGGCGAGAGATAATGATGTGCATAGAGAGAATGAACGAGCATGTGTTTGAAGCACGTAAATCAGCGTGTTTTTGAAGGGGCCCTTTAGATACGTTGGAAATTTCGGTCATACGTCAGAAGTCGTATATGGCCCTGCTATACTGCAAGCATTTTTAAAGAGAGCGGAGGTAGAAGCGGATGGAAGTGTTGTGAAGAAATTTGGTGAGACTACGACGATACCCAATGCTCAGCAGTGAATCTCTCTCTCTCTCTCTCTCTCTCATTGCCTCCGCCAAAGCGCAGAAACGACATTCCTCCATTCCATATCGGTAGCGAATGTCCAGTGAACGCCTGCGTCATAAGCCCAGTCTCTAGGAGGCAATTGCGTCTTACGCATGTAATTGCTGGTGGAGAGAGTATAGATCCTCTTAAAAACTGATAAATCCTCCTATTTTCTGCCATGTTGCGGCATACATCAGTGCAATACTTTGTGGATCCACAATCGTCAACTCGTGATCTACGCAGCGTGTTTGTCTCTTCGCAGTGCGCATGCCTGCTGCGATACTGTTTAAGGTCTTTAAAGTCTTTTGAGTCCTCAACCACTGCAGTACCAACAGCACATAAGTGCTCTTATTCCACTTATTCAAGTCATGGGGTTCTTGCATTGCCCAGGGGGCGCTGCGAGAATGGCGCTAAAAAGCGCCCTCTGTCCTGAACTGGATAGTACCAAGCTTGGTCGTCTGCTTCGGAAAGCACGTTTACAATATGGACCCGCCACTTTCGGTTTTGTTGTAACACGGCTTGCAGTGAATATCGGGCGCCGAATATTTTTTTCAGGGGTGGCACGCTGCGTAAAGTCAATAAATTATGCAACGCCGAATACGTGTACGCCGTTCAAGAAATAAGCCGCAAAGTTTTAGCGCGGTGTCAATCGCAAGTGAAGCGAGGCACGTACGAAGTTGAACTTCAGGTAAGGTTTGCACGCTGCTAGATTCAGGAGCACAAACGCGAGGAAATGCTTGCGATAAATGAATTCCCAGCCGCGATAAGCAGACATCGTGTGTACGGAACTGCTCGAGCACACGACGGTACGCGCTGTTAAGAACGGCCCAGCTGAGGTGCAAGTGTTGCCAGCCAGTTACGACAACGGGCGTCAACGTTTCCTAGAGTGCCACCGCAAACCTCTAGCCACGGCGTCACTAAATCGCCATTGTGACTGAATGCGTTCGGCGGGCCAACTATTGTTACCGAACCCACCAACGCGAACCTGATCTGCCGCGAGCGGGGCAGTTGCCGCGGGAACCTCGTCGGGGCCCCCTTCCCACGCGCCGACCAAGACGCAGGACTACCTGGGCGCGCTGCGAGGGTCCGCTCCGAGTTCTACGAAATTCGTGTGTTGTCGGTTTCGGACCGTGAACCTGTGTGTGTGTGCGTGTGTGTGTGTAAACCGTCCCGCGGAGAGGCGGCTAGTTTACGATGCCTAACGAACGTTCGCGTCACCTTGTATCAGGGGAGAACCGATTGTTTAAAAATCGCTGTTGTGCGGATGCTGGACACACTCTCTCAAGCAGTCGTGTTAGAATGATGTACTTTCTTTCGCAGTCATGCTAGACTGATGTAAATACTGTAAATAAACCCCTATTCCTCGTTCTCGATGAGAAGGAGTCCTTCCCTTCATCAACATCCTCAGCGTGGATAAGTTGGACGACGGCATGGGCCAGCTACCTTCTAATTCATGCCGGACTCCAATCTTGACAACGGGTTACGAGCGATAGGATTGAGCCCCCAATCCTGACAGCGCCGCGACGGCAGCGGTCTTTCGACATGCCGGGAGACGGCGGGCCTCCTGCAATCTTTGTTGACTGCATGCCGCTAGACAAGTAGTTATGCCTGCACTGTAGTAGCGGCCATCTGTCCCTTTAGCAACTCATAAATAATTGGTGCAATGCATATGAGCTCGCAGTAACGTACGTGCGAATCGCACTGCAGCGCGAGCTCGTGCGCTGCTCGCTTGATGTAGCTTTTAATGACAGCGCTCGAACACCGATGTCCTGCAATCAATATTACCTTGCTGCGCTGCCTCAACGTGCTGGCTTGAGGTCAAAGATGAGCACATTTAACTCTCTAACATGTGCTGCTCGTAGTGGGGTAGTGAATTTTCACCGAATCAGCCCGACCATTTTTGGTCACTTGCACACACCTGGTCATTTCACCAGTTCGCACCAGTCGAATTGTTAATTGTCGCTGTGGCCGGGTCTCGAATCGAGAATCACCATCCATGCCTGCTGCTATGTCGGTCTGCCGTCGGGACTGTAGGTGCAAAAGACCGAATTTTAGAACGCAGATAATCAAGGAAGCTTCAAGACAGGCGAAGCAGTCAGCATGGCGCGAAGTTTCGCTTACCCAGCGCGACGAACTGCAGCTATCCAGTGCGCCCGACGCTCCGCTACGTGAGGCCTTGAAGGAAAACGGTAGAATCTGATGTTGGGATTCAGGCCTTCTTGTTCATGGCAGCCCACGACGCAGAAGTAACGACGGTGACGCTTTTTCGAGGCTGAGCTAGGTCTCTCCGGATGGGCGTCGCCGATTCCTTCAGCTTCCAGCCTTACGTCTCACGGAGAGTCTGTTTTCGTTAAACTATAGCCTGTGGCTAGCTCGCAGCGTGGTCGGCGTGGTCTGTGAGAAGTGACGAGCCTTTTCGCACTCGCAACAGGGCAGAAGAAAGTGCGAATCGACGTAAAACTCGGGCTAGAAACGTGCTTCGCCACAGCCGGGGCTCAATACTACCCAAGCCGGTACTACTCAGATAACGTTTCGCGCGCCGCCACCAGGCACCGCTACTATACGTCAAACTCCAGCGCAAGATGCCCATATGCCGTCAAGCAATGCGCCGAAAGCAGCACCGTAGCAGAATGTTTGTTCTACAATGCACGCCACTGAAGTAACCAGCGTCAGCCACTCTCGAGCACGGGCAAAGTATTTGTAAAACACATGGTGCAGTATTTTATACAGCTGGCAATGATTGTAGTTCGGGCTTTTCATATATGGGCTCCCCTGTGATCACATGGGACTGTTGAACATGTATAGGTTATGGGCCACGCGACTTTTATATTGAAGCATGGCGTCAACCATGACCCATCGCACTGAATACACCTCAGTCCGATTGTGAGCGCCTTTAGTCATTATAGACGTTGAATACGAAACTTATAATCCGTCATGGTAGCTCGGTGTTGATGACGTGCTGCCGCAGGCCACGGATGCGGGCTTGATTTCAAGCCGCGGCGGTCGCATTCTCATCCAGGACATCTGAGGCCGCTGAACTCCTGGACTGACGAAAAAATCTCGTGTACCGTAGCTATAGTGTGCGCATTAAGTAACCAACGTGGTCCGCAACAATTAGAATCAAGGCAGACGAAATAATGTGTGCAAGCCCACTCGTGAGCGCGTGCTTATGTGCAAGCATGAGAGCACATATCCGTTATTTCATCTTGCCGCTGAGTGCGGGATTTGGCCAACGTAGAGGTGGACTATGAGAACGGAATGTTTATTTGCATTATGTACAGGAATAGAACAAAGCAAAATAACAGTAACATACTCAATAACAGTAAAATACTCATCGTGAATACTCATCGACCTGCTGAAGATGTCAGCGAAATTGATGTGTTTGCGTTTAGGTTGGTAGTAAATGTTAAGGAAGTGCACCGGGTGGTCGCTTTTGAGCAGGGGAAGAACCGTGACCATGGTGCCCGAGTAGGGTATTGAGAGGTCTAGGTCGACATCTTGTGCAGTTCAGGTTTTATGTTCAAGAAGTCAGGTGAATGTGTCCCGCTGAAAACGTGTTATAACCTGCGAGGTGCAAGGCGTTGCTGGGCGACTGTAGGGCAACGACGGCGCACAGGTGTTCGAAGGTTTCAAGATAGAGGCGGAAATTGGCCCGTTCGGCCCTACCCTTGAAGCCTCTACAGTTCCACTCAATTAGAGGAAGTAGTTGAGGTTTTCGGGGTAAGCTCGGTGGCGCTGGTGGAAGTCACTGGGAAGAGTGGTGCGGGTGCCAAGCATAACGAAAGGAAGGCGCTCGATCCATGATGAAGGAAAAGCCGAAGTCATGAGTGAAGCCTTCCGTTGGCGGTGAAAACGTTCTATGTTGTCATTCGATATCGGGGGGTAATAGGTGCTCGAGCTATCGACTCCTCCGTTATGTCCAGGAGGGGCATCGATCCAGGCCATCTGGTGAACCTCTTAATGCAGGTTACCAAGTAGCGATGGTTCCCGCAAGGAGGGAGCCAACAACCTAGACGTGCAGATGGCTGAAGCGGGCGTCCGGCGACGGGAATGTGCCAAGAATCGCAATGTGGCTATGCAGTTTAGGTTGTAGGCAGCTGAGGCATGCGCGTGACCAGCGACGAACGTCTACGTTGACACTGGGCCACACGTATATACCGCGAAGTGATGAGTCGCTGTGTTGTGCGAATGCCAGAATGAGCCAAAGAATGGAGGGCATAAAAGACGGCCCGGCGGTGTGGGCGAAGCACGTAAGGACGAGGACGTCCCGTCGACGTATCACAAACGAGGGACACGTCGCAATGAGGAAGCAAGATATCTTCAAACACCAGAGAGGTACCGCTCGTGTGAAGCAGCTGGAGCTCGCCGTTGACACTCAGGGCGGTAGCCATGGCCGTGAAGTCGATGATCGGTTGGTCATGGCCCGCTGCATGGATGGCGGCGCGAGAATGTGCGTCGGCAACGGCGTTGGATTTTCCGCTGACGTGACGAATGTGGCTGGTGAATTCAGAAACGTACAGCGAGCTGTCTGATTTCGCGGGGAGCGTAAGAGCTGCTGCTGGACGCTATGGCGGAAGTCAGCGGTTTAGGGTCGGAAAGGAAACGGAAGGAGCGTCCCTCGAGAAGGATATCGAAAGTGCGTCACAGTCAAATAGATGGCGAGCAGCTCCCAGCCGAACGTGCTGTAGCCGCGCAAAGGGGGCGCAAGCTTCTTGGAAAAGAAAGTGATGGGCTGCCAAGCACCAGCAACGAGCTGCTGCTGCAAGACTGCACTGATAGCGGTGTCCGATGCGTCAACCATGACAGTCGTTGGGGCGTCGCATTTGAGGTGGACGAGGAGCGCCGGGCCGGCAATGGCTTCCTTGATGCCTCTAAACGGGCGGTCAGCGGTGTCGTTCCGGGCCACAGGAGTATTCGGTGTCTTGAGACCCTAGAGAAAGTCGTGTAGAGGCTGCAGTATATTGGCACCGCGAGGAATGAAGCGGTGGTAATAGTTGGCGCTGACGGCAGTACCTGATCGGGAGAATCCGAGGCCATGGCTGACTGGATATAAGGCGGACTGCGAAGACAGTGGGGCTCGAGCTCATTGCGGCGGTAGGGCCAGCGAAGCGGCCGAGGCACCCGGAGCTGAGAGCGATGACGCGAAGTCCGGAGTCACCAACTTGTGGGTGAAGGAAAACCATACAGACGCTGGTGCCTGGTGGCCACAAATTATATTTTTAGCCGAGACCGCTCAATCAGGTGGAAGCCTAGTTCCGCGGATTCCACTGGTCGCGCACCGTCAGCGTGCAGGTCGTGTCGCCGTCTTTTGCGACCGGACCATTGTGGCACGTAGTATAGTGCGCTAGTTGTTTCGTCATCAATTTTCATTTGCACTAATTTATCATTTCTTTAATTCAATTAGTAAGTACAAGTCATTTCCTCCATGTTGTCCTTGGTGCCTTTATTTGTTGGCTTCTTATGACATGATAATAAAAATACGGCCCCACGGTTCCTTCTCTTCTCGTTCATTACATAACGAGGGTCCCGAACCCGGCAACGTTGATGCCTTCAGATAGCATGTGTGGGTTTATTGAACAATTGTCTTCACCCAAAAAAGATCACTAACTCGTAACGCCTGCGGCAGAAACAGCGTTCCACATCCGCCGCCAGGGTTTGTGAGTGGTGGCGCTGGCTCAGACTCCCAAGGGTAGTTCTAGTAGTAAAACGTAAATACCCCATAATCTGGACGGGAAAACGGCGCTGCGGTAGCTCAACTAGTAAGAGCATCGCTCGCGTAAAGCCAAGAGGTGGACTTGTGTCCCCCCTGCGGCCAGTTGTTCTTTCTTCTATTTTCAATTCCATTAATTGATCATTTATTTATTTCAATTAGTAAGTACAAGTAATTTTGCCTATGTGCTCTATGGTATCTCTGTGTTTACGTATTATTATCTGATTAATACAATAAGAAGTAAAATCGCTCGAAGCAGTCACTCGTCGCCGTCGCGCACAAAATCACTCTCATGGGGTTTGGGCTATATTGGCCTCGAGCTTCACCACTGGAAAAGCTGGCGCCACCGTCGGCGTGACGTGCTAGGAGGGATCACGTGGACATAGCGACCGCGTCGGCTGCTTCGGGCGCGCCGAAGCGAGCTGAAAACGATAGTTTAAATTCCCTCGTACGCTGCGGTCCTCATTTAGTGGCGAGATTTTCCCGCTTCTAGTGTCTCCTTTACAACCCTTGAAATGACTACAATAGGTAGTGGCTGCCTTTGAAGGCGCACAACATGGTAGGCTACTGCTCGGTGCCGCAATGCCGGACGCACGCAACGGAGCACGGTGTCAGCCTTATTCACACGTAGCCGCAGGACAAGAAGCTGTGTGAAGCTTGGCTCGCGAAACATAAAACGGGCAAACAGTCATCGGCTACAACTCGGGTATATGCAGCAAGCACAGACGCGAGGAAGATTTCTGCTACGGCGCCCGGTCTACGATGTTCTGAAAACGCGCACTGAGACGCTCGCCCGAGTCCGCTGCCCGACTAATGTCATGACGGTTTGGTCTATGAACTTGTCGATGCTATAGATACTGGCAAGTTCAGTGGAGTGAAAAGGCAGCGGTAAGAAGCACATTTTTAAAGATCATGGCATATGGTCATGTTTGTGTTATGAATTAATGCACCGGATTACAAAAAAGGAGCAGAGGGAAATTGCACGCTGAGAACACCGATAAACATACAGTGCGACGCAAATCGAGAAATAATATTGAAAGGTCAAAGAATTTAGAAGAAAAAAAAAGATTGAATCGTCGCGACGGCACATCACAGTCCCCGTAGGCGTCGAAGTCTCTACAATGAAATTATTTTTGAACAGCTCTGATAGCGCCCACGCAACAATGGTTGCTTGTATACTGTCAAATGCTCATATTCTGCGGCCTAAAGCTCATGGCACGGTGCGAAAACGCGCGCGCGGGGAAAGCGAAACAGTGCGCGGACAAGCATGCAGACGCGCAGTCGGTCGCTGCGAATCTGCGCGATCGCTGCATTGAGGCTTCATTCTATTACGCTCCATTTAGTTATACAAACACTATAAGAACATATTTCAGATAGTTTGCTCTCAGCGTTTACCTACCTTTCACGCAAGAAGCCGGTTCGGGAGACTCCAACGCGGCGACCGCGCGCAGTGGCGTTCACTGTACGTATTCGGTGAAGAGATAGCGTCTGTAAACGATTGTGTGCTTTCAGTTTGCCCAAGATTATTATTTAGACAGTAAGAAACTTCTCTCGTCTATAAAGTACTTACAGAAATGTCCGGGAGAGCTCGCGCGTGGTGTTTTCAGTGAGCGCTGACAACAAAACCTATGAGGAGCGCGCCACGTGATCCCTCATACTACGCCAGCGAGGCGCTTCCGATAGATGGCGACTCCGTAACTCCTCGCCGCCAATAGGCAACTGAGCGAGGCGGTTGTTTATGCTGCTGTACCGAGTGCATTGTCTCTTGTTTCCCGCTTGACGTAGAATTAAACAGTGTGCCTCTGCAATAAGGAAATGCATCCGTCAGGAAACACTTGCAGATTCGCGACTGGCAACCATCGGGAACAAGGGCACGGCACAGGGCTATGTTGCTGCATTTCCATGTGTGCGCCGTGCGAAGTGAAGAGCAGCGGATTTCAAATGGCTAAGGCCAGAACTAAAGTAGCTAGACTGAACTAGGAGACTCTAGTAGAGGAAGGAGATGATGGGGAAAAGGAATAGTGTGAACAGTACATTACCAAATTGCTTGAAATAATAACAACTATGCATTTCCTCACAATGCTCTACGACCTTTCCTAATTGCACTCTTTACACTTTACAAAAATTTAAAGAAACGGACATAAACTTACAAAATAACGAGTAAGCTTCGAAAAAAAGAAATTCGCCGACGATTACGATACCTCTTGATGCAAAATTTGAGCGCAGCTCTATAGTTGTCTTCGTTTCGAGATATATGGGCTGGCGCGGACAATCTGTCTCGTGCGCCACGTTTTACACGGAGCAATGTGTAGCGCGACGGCCTCGCTAATCGGGAGATCGCCAAAACCAGCATACAGTACACTGTAACCAATGCGTGGGTGACGCGTGGTCGCGATTCATAGTAGCCGCCGCCGACAGACCTCCTAAACGACGCGTGCTAATCTGTCGCCATCTCCGAGTAACCTAAGCACTTATTAGTTGTGAATGCGAAGGCATAATGCCTGTTTCACATGCTGCGACTGGAACGACGAAAATCGGTGCTGTCGCACGCGTCGCAGAGCGATTTTTAGAGGGCCCATTTCACATGATTGCGATTTTAACAATGCGACTGGTGCGATTCCCAGGGTTGCTTACTGCCAGGTTTCATGGCACACGTTGCACAATTATTTTATTGTAATGAATAAAACGTTTAACTTATAATATTGTTGACTTTTCTTTATTAGGAGCAAATAATATGCTTGTTTTGTAATTTAAAAACGTGTTGAAGTTAACATTTGTTTCGGAGTGCGCGACGGCGGTTTCTGTAGTTCAGTGCGACATCGCGCACGTAAACAATGGTAAACAGCTGTTCGCAGGTGGTTCAGCGATTCTTTATTCTATGGTTCAGCGCTGTGTGTTATTTTATCTACCTTCTATGACCGTTTCGTTCTGCCTGCGCTACAACAATATACAAGATGACCTATCGACAAGTTCATATAGCTACCCTCACCGTATATGCAGTATTCGGAATTCGGCTGCCACGAAGTTGTCGTGTCAGCCCAACAAGATCCTCGCGCTACCCGTGCTCGGCGTCAGCTTCTGGAGAAATGATGCGTGTATATTGCCCGTCATTGCGCATATGTGGTGCCTGCTCCTAGCCATATTCTTACGCCAAACGCAACAAGAAGCACCAACCCGAACGCCCGCGTGTGCCCCTGAACGAAGCCTCAAACGATCTGTGTGATTACGACGTGGAATGAAAATTGTGTTGTGAAATTCAACCTTAGCGCTAGCCTGGTTCGTCCATCGCCGCGCTCGCGCTGCGAATGTATATATGGGAGCCCTCTCTAAATATTTCTAAAGGCGCAAAAGCCGACGCATCAAATGTTTCGAGCAGTTACCGTCACTTTTGTAAAAACCTGTACGTTGTAACATAGCATTCTAAAAGACACGCTTCTCGTCCACTTTGTTGTCCCGTGTCTCGCGCTGGTAGTATACTAGGAACTTCTAACAAGAAGACCATATCAATACGCGCTATTCATAACGCAGGATCGTAGGCCCACGGCAGGCGGACTTGCCGTAGAATTTTTCAGCTTTCTGCTCAGCCTCGCACGCCTCTCAAGGTTAGCCTGTTTTGTGGAAATAAATATTATTATTATGTTATTAATGTTATTAGATATTATAGCTTCTTCACTGTAATTTATAGCAATCATCCGGATTTCTTAAGCTAGTCATGCATTTAACCTGTATTAGATCAACATTGTTACGACGTGTTTACGGGAGTCATTTAAAACTAGATTGCTCAGCCAGAGAAAGAACAAATGCAAGCCTCAGTGTTTATTCCAATTTGGTATTCCTAAACAGATTGTATTGGCAGAATTTTATGCCTGCTTGCATTTCCTGCAATTCAATGTTCAGAGCTGGAGAAACTTATTCCTTTTCTTGCTGTCGAAAGGCTGCTTCAATGTCGATAGCAAGCTATAATTATTCATTTCGAAAGTGTTAAGCAATGACTATATGTCTAAGCTTATCAATGCATTTTTGTTCTGCGAACACAATTAAGTTTTCTCTCTCCCTCTCATTGACAGCCATGGAGTGAAACTGTTCACTTTCATAAGTATCCGGATGCAAACATTCTGGAGTTTGTCCTGAGCATTTATCTGCATCCTATAGTGTGCATGTATGTATCAAGTTTTTGTGTTACAATCGCAGTGATCTACACATATTGTTATATTGCAACAAACAAATTTATTTCACTTTGTTTTCAAATCTACAATGTGGCCATGCAGTAACGACTGCATTAATAAGCAAAGAAGAAAACTGCAGATTCAGTGTACGTGTTGGAATCTATGCGAAGTGAAGTTTTTGTCAAGTGGTCAATTAAATACTGTTAAAGTAACTGCGATATATACAATTTGTCTTATTTTCAACAATCCAACATGTCATCTTTTGCAAGGTTTGCTTATGCACCGCATAGGTCACAACCTTAATGTAATGTAATTTTTATGCATTACACTGTTCACAAACCATACCGAAACGCAAATGGCAGTTAATGTAGATGCACGCTGCGAGACATCAATGCAGTGACGTTTGTTGAGCAAGAAATGATGCGAGGTATATGCAGATAAATGAATGACATGTGCTTATATACATATTTATTTATATACCTCGCAGGCTGCAAGGTTGGAGTATTATGCGAGGGGGAATAGAAAAGTAGCTACAGAAGGAAGAAGGGCACAACATAAAAAAAACATCAAAAAAAGCAGTGCCAATACATTGCACCAACTAGTCCGTGTTTTACTGGCACAACATTATACAATACTTAACAAACAATAACAGAAAAAGTTACTGCCCGTGCACCCTGTACAGACAGTAAACCAGCAAAGCTGAAATGTGCAGCCCCGGTGTTTATCACTGGGTTAATTTCAATGGTTTATTCAAGTCTTTCTATATTATTGGTTATGTCTGTGTTTCTTAATGAGGTTATGCACATGTTTGGCTTGGGTTTATCACATTGTTTATTTGGAATGCCACACATTGCACTTTGCAAGATCACTATCATGGAAAGTGCAATGAGTGGTTCATTGTGGTATTCCAGCGGGTCCATCAAAGTCTTTCTGAATTATGTTACACACTTGTGTTTTTTAATGCATTAATCATAATGTTTATGACTCAGTTATGCACTGCAGTTACGAAGTGACACACCGGGGCTGCACATTTCATTTAATTAAATACAGGGACACATTTTCGAACCTATTGGGAAGTCGGAGAGAGACTGCTGCACGCGTGCTCTGCTGCTAGAGAGAAACGACGTCACTATCGGTCTAGCCAATGGCCCACCACACCTTTGCTGTGAGATAATAATGACATCATGATCTTGTCTTAACCCCGTCCCCCTCTGTGTCCCTTCCCTGCAATAATACGCAGATAAATGTATGTTTGAAATGCATAAGCATTTCTGTCTACCCAAAAAGAAATGTCGCCGTCCATCATGCAAGACGAATGCAATGGCTCACACCCCCTTAAACAATGGCTCATACCCCTACACTAGGGTTTTTGGGATCGGACCATGAGTGTTTCGCCTAGGCATATACAGCTTCACTGTAAAAAGAATGAACACCTTTCTGCTAGAAACCAAGGCAATCATGAGGTGTATTAATATATGAAAGTTTATTGAACATGCCGAGTAAATGCTGTTCGACAAGCAATAAACCGAATTTACACAAAAAGCAGAAGCAAGATCTGATGTGTGTCCATACAGATTCCAACAGGAAACGCATCCATCTCTGAAAGTGTAACAGTGGCCATGCTGACACAAGATTCTCCCAGTGTGTTTGCATCTACAACATCCATAATTTCTCTAGGCAGCCGATCTCCACAGAATGCTAGCTTCTTCCTCTACAATGCACTCTCCACATCTGAGCGTGCATTGTAGAGGAAGAAGCTAGCATTCTGTGCAGATCAGCTGCCTAGAGAAATTACGGAAGCTGTAGATCTAAAAATGCTGGGTTAATCTTCTCAGTACGGCCTCCGTTAGAAATGGATGCATTTCCTCTCGGGAAACACACATGAATTTTTGATTCTCCTTTTTGTGCATGTTCAGTCTATTGCTTGTCAGCGAGCATTTACTCGGTGTGTACATTAAACTTTTGGTTGTTAGATCATCTCGGTTTTCTTGTTTGTCCTATGTGTTCTCTGGTGCCATCTGCAGCCAGGCTATTCGTTTTTTTTTTTTTAGACTGCAACAAGTCACTTTAATGGCCCTCATGATACCTTATAAAATCTTTTATTTGGCCAATGTAGCAAGAATGTACAGTGTGAAGCAGTAAGAACAGGGTATGCTAACTTCTGATTAAAAGGTTTATTGTGAAAATGCAGTGATCTATAAAGGTTACCACAAAGTAGTACAGCAATAAAACCTGATAAAGACTAGTGCTTGATGAAACCAAACATAAAAGCAGGAAAGGGAGATAATACATATAGATATACAAGTCCAGGGAAAAAAAAACATTGTGATCATCAAGTGTGCATGTGGCTACCTTCCAGGAAACTCATTTTTTTCCCAGTGGCATGGAACTGGAAGTATGTGCTTGCATAAACAAGCTGTCAGTCCGTCTATTGGAATAACAACAAAGTTTCTTGAAAGGTGCTGGCATGCAGGATTGGCAATTGTAATGATTTTTTTTTTCTTGCACTTGGAATTTTTCTATATTTTCTTTCTGTAGCATCTTTATTTATGTTTGCCTCTATCAAGCACCAATTTTTATCTATCCTTCAAAGATGTCTTTCTTTTTCTGGGGAAAACTCGGGGAAGGCAGGAGATGGAAATTCAAGACGATGAGCAACATGAGAACAAGGTGAAAGTAGGAGCCAACGTTTTCACACGTGGACCTTGAAGAAGACAAGTCCACTTGTCGAAACGTTGGCTCCTGCTTTCACCTTGTTCTCGTTTTGCTCATCGTCCTTTTTTTTGTGCTAATTTATATAACTCGCCACATTTTTACAAATGAACCTCAGTTGAAAGTTCGTCCTCATCCATATCTAGTGTCATCCTGTTGATACTGCTTCATGCTATCCACTCTGTGTGTGTGTGCACACGCGTGGATTTGGATGTGAGATCGGGCCCTTGGGCAGAGGTATCATTCTTCTCCTGTGCAGCCTTATGAATTCATTAACTATACTGCAACAGAAATTCGATGGACAGGAACGAAGTGAACACACCGAGTACTTCTTTCTTGTCTGTTGTCTATCTGTAGCACTTTAGTTAATAATGAATATACACAAACTCATCTAGTTCTCAGTTATTATGTCAGGCTTATAAGCCCGCTTGTTTCCTGAAATATCTGCATGGCTATGTATTCTGTAATTTAATTTCTGGCTATGTGCTTGCAAGTCGCGTGTCAATCTCCTGATTTTCCCGACAATCTTGTGTGATGTGCAGGCCCAGACAGTTTCTGGTGAATCCATGCAGGGTGTAATCTGCACTACAAGTGCTGCTTTGATTGCCTTCAGTTCAGCTTTTCTAGGTGTAGGATGACCTGGAACGGTACTCACTTATATGGCGTTTAGTTTTATGTAGTGTCATACTACTGTTACACTGGTATTGCCAGATGAGTGTACTATATGTGCCTTATGTTTGCTTGCATTTTCATGATTAGCAACCTCCTCTGTGTGTTTGGCATTTGCATATAGTCTCCTGCCCTAATTGTTTGCCCCCATATTCCACGGTATGGGCCTGTTGTGTTTCAAGTTCAGGTACTCCCGAGGTTGTGTTTCTGAAGGGAGGGGTAGTCATCTTTGCATCTCGTATGCTAGCTGGCATAGTATCTTGGGACGAGGTTCTGAGCTCTTGAGACAAAGAATTTGTGCTGCAGGCTGCAACTCTACTCCGTCTAGGAGCTTGTTCGTCAGCTCTTTTTCATAGAGGTCATCAAGCATGGTACAGTTGGAAAGACCTGTTATTACTACCCGATGCCTGTATTCGATGAGTTGTCTTTTTTGTGTGCTGCTGGTAATTCATACCGTGCCATACCTTGGACACAAGCACAGCATCTGCGATTTTCTATAGTATGCACTAGTCCACCCCCATTATTTCGAGATTATTCTGTTCACCAGGTGTGGAAGTTGCGTCCAGGCATTGCATAATTGTTTCACCCACGTGCTGGCTCTGCCGTCACGGGCTTACACTAGCTGAGGATTTGTGGATGTTGACTTGCGGGCATATTTGTCCAGCTATGTGGATCACAATGTGCAATCTTGGGTAGTTCTTGATTCTAGTCTTTCTTTTTTTTCCGATGTCCATATGAGCTGACTTATCAGAAAGCGAGAGGCCAGACTGGCCAAGAAAGTCTGCAGTGTTGTCGAGGGCTTGTTGCATCATTCTTGATTTCTGTATAAGATAGCTTTCCCATGGACTGTAATACACCATAGGCTGTAGTGTTTCTTGTAGTATGCCCGTGTTGTTGGTGTGTGTGCGCCAAATGTACCTACAACTCTCACCTGAAATTTTCTGTCTTTCAGAAAGTTGCTGTTTAAGTGCTCTACCAGAAATGTTTTTGCTTATCGTTCCTCTTATTAGAGCAGCATGAGGTACTGCTGTTAAAAGCCTTTTCACTCTCTTCACTCTTTCATAAGCAGTATTACACAATGTCCTGCAATAAAGTTTCTGCTGCTTATGTCCCACTCATATCTGCCAGAAGGGACAACTCTCGAAAAAGGTTTTCTTTGTGCTATGTGTGCGACGTAGTATGAGCATTCATGCCTTTTATACATCTGTAGAACCAGCTTCCTGACAGAGTACTTGCTACACCTGCTCATGCTTATTTGTGCAGTGCTGTTGAACAATACATATCGATGCAATGAATATTTACACACTCGAATTATCACGAAAGATGGTTGGTTTACAATTCTGCCCTTTGCTTTCTATTGGTGTTAGATTTTGCATAAGCATGCCCCCCTATGTAATAGTATTTTGAAGTGTAAGGGTTCAATAAAAGGTGATGAACTAAATCTAAGTGCAAGAGCTTTTTTTCTCACCTACAACTCCCATCGAAATGCGACTTCCATGGCTGGCAAATCAACCCCTCGCCTTGTGTTGGCAGCAGAATGCTATAGCCACAGTGGCAGGTGAACAAATTGAAGAACAATATTTCTGTCTATAATTTTTTTTCTTGCCTGTATGTAAGTAAAGTTTGGAATAAATTTGTCATGGCAAAAAAGCCCAGTTTATGGTCTTTTATTGAATAAGCCACATATTGTGTATAGTTGAAATGCAGAAATTTGTTCTGAAATCCTTGGGTGATATATGTTCTTGCAAGTAGCATGGTATTTCATTACTTATAAAAATAATAATCGCAGCGGATATCGTTATATGGATTTACACACTAATATATGTGATCACAAACTTATTAGAAACTTACTAGAAACATGGAAGGCATGTTTCTGCACACTTGATCCGCTGTGAATGTGCAAGAACTGCTTGTACTGGCTGACTTCACTGCACAGTTTTGATTTACTTTTCTTCAGCGTGTCGTTTTATACTGTTTTATCCCCACAAGAACAGGCCGTTTGCCTGCTTTTCGCATTGTTGCACGAGTTCTACATAATTGTGCTGGAGGGTACGTTGTCTTTGCCTCTATAGCAAGCAATTTAATTAATCTGCTAGCTGTACAGTTGATTACCTTGCAGAGCAAGTGTTCATACAGATGCAGTAAGGATACAAAGTCCGCAACATAGCCTATGTTTATTGGTTTCTGTGCAAGAAAAAAAAAAAATCTCCAGAGAAGAGGTGCAACTTAGCGTGCATGTAATATTTTATTCAAGCCACGGATTTAATACTACCGTAGCAAATTCATTACGATAGCCTACACTTTTGCTCTGTCAAATTTAATAAGAGGCAAGATAAGCTTTCAAGATGAATCGGGAAATTCATGCTTGAAAACCGACAAGAAAATGCAACTGAACGGTACCGCGTTCAGCGCAACGTAGAAACTTCGGGTACTTTGCTGTCTTGTCATTTGCCCTTGCCGAGGTTGAAATAATTCAAGCTGCTCCGTAAGCGCGATTTTTGCATGCTACTCAACAAAAGAAAATTGTGACGACCTCGTCGTCTGCTGGGGATCGAACACCTCCTAGGACTGACAACTCGCAAAGGCGCACGAAGCAAAGGTGAAAATGCACTTCATTTGCTGTGTAGCGTGTCAACAAACGCATAGCAATAGGAGAATGCAATCTGTACAAGTTTTTTATTCTCCCTTAATTCGCGCACGTACCTAATTCGACGATCCACGTCTCCGCGATTGCACTGCTCGTGCGAGACGCCATCAAAACAAACCGGCGAAATAGCTCCGTTGACAGCTCTCCGCGCAATTTCGACGGAAAATCGCAGCGATCGGTGCGACTGTGCGACCAACCGGTTGGTCGCAGCCGAAAATCGGGGGGTCGGCACTGCGACTGCGATTTTCATCGCAAACGACGGAAATCGCACTTCCGGTGCGACGAAAATCGCATCATGTGAAACAGGCTTAAGACGTCCAACTGAACACCACTTAGCTGTCCTTCGAATTTTGCGCTGCGAGTAATGTACCATAGCGGTACGAGCTGCCCGAGCCAGCAAGCAGCAGCAGCAACCTACGGTGCCAACGCCGCATGCCACCGATGTCGTGCGTGACGAGAGAACGAGGAAGCAGCAGCGACCACCAAGGCCCGCAGGCATACGCAGCAGTGAGGATAAAGATACGGATCCGCGTGCCGGCTTCCGAGATTGAGAGCAAGCGTGACATGGCTTCGAGGCGATGCCCTCTCCCCTCACGCCAGAACTGGCACACCAGCGTGACAGCAGGTGTACCTAAAGCCCCTTAAACTTCGTAAAGTAGTGCCACACTTTGGAGAAGCCGCCTCCTCCACGTGCGCTCTGGCCGAGACCGACGCCGCGTCGCTATTGGCCTATTAGCATCACGTGGGCCCTCGTGCCATGCATCAGCGCCATTTTTGCTCGAGAAGCGTCAACGGAGTGGCGAGGAGCGCATATGGGCGCCGTTGCTACGCTCGAGCAATGTAGGCGGTGCCACGGTCGAGGAGGGAGCATGAAAGAGAGGAGAAACGAGGAGTGAAGGCAGAGGAAGAGAGTGTCGCTACTTTACGAAGTATAAGGGGTTTTAGGTGTACCCTTTCGCCCGCTCTGCAGCGTTGAGGCGCGCTCGTGAAGCGGCGTCGAAGCGAATGGGAATTAAGTAGCGTTTCGCTGCTTACGGCCACCGGCTTTTTCGCCCAATGTGCGATTTGTTGCTTTCGCATCAAAACGTTGAGGTTGGCGAGTTTTGAACCTACGAGCCCACGCTCGGAAGCCGAGTGTCTTACCCACTGGGCTTAACATCCACTCTTGCAGAACATGAATATATGTGAACCATATGAATGTGTTGTAAAGGTGGTACAAAACAAATGTCAAAGGAGAACAGTTTCTATGAAGGCTTCGTTGAAAGATTTGGTCATGGAGAAATAAAAGACATCTCTAGGACCACATTTAGAGCCGACCTTGAGCAATGTAGACATCAGAAAAATTCTGACTTTGCGGAAATTTAATGCCAAGCATGCCACATTCCCGATGTCTTTCGGTGGTCGCGCAACTTCCGTTGGGGTGATCCTTCAACGACCGAAATGCCACCGATATCTGAGGCTCACACGCTTCGTGACGTACAACACCGACACATAAGCAGTCAATGAGTTGATCAATCAACCAGTCTTTATTAGTTCTAAAAATAAGAGTATACAATACAGGTAAATATGCAGAAGGAGGTCCCACGGTTACAAACCGCAGGCGGGACCACCTCTGATAGGGACGATAAAGAGTTAGGAGGGGTTATATGGGACTCAACACGGTTTATAATGGTTCGACGCGGATGGATAAGGTGCTAAAAAGCGATAAGGGCTTATAATGGCCGGAGCAATTGTGATAAAGTTGATAAGGACCGATAAGGGTTGCGAATGGTCGGATCGAGCTCGATAAGGTTGATAAGGACCGATAAGAGTTTATATGATCGGATCATGATAGAAATTGTCGAATATTGTTTTTATTAATTAACGATTATTCATTAATAATTTTAGCTTTTAATCGATTAATCGCTTTCGATGCAGGGTTTTTCCTCCATTAACTGATTAATCAAAATTTTTGCTGGATACTTCTAAAAAGGCTGAAACACAGTCATTACTTTTGTGGGACCCTATTTTAATGTTCGAGAGGTAGAACCAAGTTAGAATGAAAAGTGTGTAAACATTTGATAATTGATAATCTTTAACTTGTTAAAAACTAAATATAGTTGGCACTGGTGGACTTTGAAGAGATAAACAATACATGTTATAAAATGGAACTTCGTGCAGAATTACATAAAATATATGGCACTAGTGAAACCCTGCACAGTACAGTTAAACAAGAAAAAAAAAGGAAAATGGCAAAAGTGAAAGTTGAATTCCAACTGAAATATGCAAGAAATTACAATATGCTCTGGGGAAAAGGAAATTACTGGTTTAGGATTTTAAACCATATGCACTTTTCTACAAGGCGAAGGAATGTCAATTAGCTGAGATGCTTGGATGAAACCGACACCTTCTTTGAATGGCCACACTACCAGCAACAACGAGCATGCGAGAATAGATGCTCCGACGCTAGAGATTTGCTGGAATCGACAAGAACTCCATTGCTATGTCAAATACAGGCTCCAAACCTGCGCGCATGTTGTTGCCACGTCTTTAGTGGACTGGAAGTGGCATGACGATCAACGAATGCGTTGCTATAGTATGCCTTCAATTGCGAGCGCATTTAAAGCCTCCGGCTTCGGGTGGCGTGTGGGGTGTGGGGGAAGGTAGGAGAAGCGCTCGGCTCGGTATCACTCTGGAAAAACCGTCATCAGTCGCTCTACCAGAGCCACACAGTCACTGCTCGTGCGCTCCCGTTCCGGTGCGATTTCAAAATTTTCGTGCCACTCCTATCGAACTCTCGAAAACAATTAATCGAACAGATCTAATCGATTAAGTCGATTAAATGAAATGTGGACATCGATGGAGATTAATCGTTTCCCTAGATACATTTAGTCGATTAATCCTTCATCGATATTACCAACCCTTGATAATGTACGTCTGATAAGGTTAAGGACAGATAAGGGTTGAGAAGGATTGGATCAATTGCGATAAAATTCATAACGAGTGATAAAGATTGATAAGTCTGATTGAGTCCGATAAGGCTGATAACAACTGATGAGGGCTCATAAGGATCGGGTCTTGTCCTACAAGGTGGATAACGACCTATAAGTTTAACAAGGGTTTATACTCGTCGGGTCAAGTTTGAAATAAAATAAAAGTTTGAAATAAAATACACGGTGACTGATACTCATTATCCATCGCTCATGCCTCTGCTTAGTATCACATATTGAGTTTTCATTTCAGTATTGATGTACTTAATGGCTTTCTTTTTCCGTTTCAGAGCTGCGCCTTGAAGAAAC
This sequence comes from Dermacentor albipictus, assembly GCF_038994185.2. Lineage (NCBI taxonomy): Eukaryota > Metazoa > Arthropoda > Arachnida > Ixodida > Ixodidae > Dermacentor > Dermacentor albipictus. The sequence continues at coordinate 59,904,674 of NC_091828.1, forward strand.
TACCCCGTGAAGAAAAATACACTTTGGCAATTTTGGCATATTTTGCGGACTTCATTTCTGGATAGAATGAGGTCTCTTGCAAAAGAATAAATAATGTCCCACCTTCTCACTTATATAAGTGTGAATCTTCAAATAGAGAAAGTCAAAAACCCACGTGTGTCCCTGGCAATTTAGTTCATCTGTGCTGTCACGTATTCGTATAAAGAGAACATTTAGCGTGGCGCTGAACATGTTAAGCATGTATCAGCAGGTGGTTAAGAGGCGTTCTTCTGCTTTGGGGCTTTTTTTTTGTCTTAGCCTTCTCAGGGTGCTCCATGCACTTTCCGGAGCTATGTTCGTATCTATGTATGTTTCAATCTAACCGTTCTCCCACCAATCTGGGTTAGGGTAGTCCGTGGTCGAATGCGTAGGGCATCGGACTACTGTGATGAGGGAACAGGCTTTGAAAGCAACCATCGCACCAACTTGGGTCATCGAATATTTGGCAACGTGAACATATATGTGCCGCTCTTCAACGAAGCTCTTTCACGCCGATATGAGTCGATCACTGTAGGTGCGGAACTGGGTAAGCGCCCCTGTTCAAGGACACACTTTGACGCCGAATGGGAGCACAGGGTATGCGACACTAGGTCTGTGTTGGTCTTCAATGAACCTCTTTGACGCCAACTTACGTAACCAGGTATGTGTCACTGGGAAAGATGAAAAGAATCCCTTACATTTATCCAATGTCGAGTGGAACGGAACCCACGTCACAGGGGTTCCTCTAGGACAGCAGCTCGACGCCTTAACAGGCTGCGCCACGAATACACTGAGTACGTGTCACTCTTCAATGAACCTATCGCCAACTTGGATCACGGGGTATGCATGGGGTATGTGCGAGTGAGTGTCCGCCAAGCGAGGGAACGATTGTCAGCGTTCACTGGCACCAGCGCCGCCATGCTTCCGCTTCACGATCACACACTCTCTTTCTTCTCGTCTCAGAGGCCACACGTAGACTTCTCGGCAGTGCCATAAGATAGCGCAGCATGTCCAAAATGAAGTGCAAGATAGGAACCCGGTCTACACACAACGCCCAGACAATACGCACGCTTGCGGACGCACGCCAGCGCATGCGCAGACGGTGCAGCACAACTCGTACATGTCGAAACCAAGGAGGTTAAAGAGAAGGCAGTGACTACAGTGACGGGGCCCGGCACTTTAACATCTGCACTACAGTGACGGGGCCCGGTACTTTAACATCCACACTACGGTGACGGGGCCCGTCGCTTTAACAACAACACTACACCGACGGGGCCGTCACTATAACAATGTCGGTATTGGGGGCGAGGACGACTTACGGAGTCGCCATCTGTCGGAAGCGCCCAATGCAGCGATCGCAGGGTTCGCGGTGACCGACTTCGCATTTGCATGCATGTCCTCGCGCAATGTTTCGCTTTCGCTCCGAGCACGTTTTCGCACCGTGCCGTGAGCTTTATGCCGCAGCATATGAGCATTTGACAGTACGCAAGAAACCATTGTTGCATGGACACTATCGGAGCTGTTCAAAAATAATTTCGTTATAGCTAGGGTCTTCGACGCCTACAGCGACTTGTGATGTTCCGTCGCGATGATTCAGTCTTAATTTTCTTTTTATTTTCTTCTAAAGTCTTGGAAGCTTCAATATCATTATTTCTCAAATTTCATCGAACTGCATGTTTATCGGTCTTCTAAGCGAGCAATTACCCGCTGCTTCTTTTTCTTAATTCAGTAGAATATTCATAGTCTGGTGCTACACAAGCAGGGACATGTGCCGTGCCTTTTTTAATGTGTTTTTACCGTTCCCCTTCCATTAAAGTGAACTTTCTTTCTTTATTATAATCATCATAGGTGTTACAGTGCATACGCAAAAGATTGTACATTCGTGGACAAGTACCCATTGTGGTCGTTCGATCCGTATGTGTGCAATCAATGTATTCTGTTACTGCACGGAAGTTGCTGACATCGTGAAATTCACGTGGTGTTGTGGACAGTACTGGAATAAAATACCGCGGTCCGTGAAGTGCTCGGCATCCCCATAGGCGCCAGCACCGAGAAGCTCATGCAGCTGGGGGTCCACAACACCTTCGATGAGGTTGGGTCACACAATTAGTCCAGGTTGTCAGGCTCGTTTTCTCGCCTGCGGGGAGACGGATCCTGGAGGCGCTGGACTTTAACCAGTCAGGGAAAGGCGGTGCGTGCTCGACGTGTGGTCGCGGGAGGCCGTCACGGTCTCGCCGTTCCCGCGCAACGTGCACCCGCAACGCAATGTAGGCACACGCCGGGCCCGAGCGGCCGCACTTCTCGGACCCGTCGCCGACGACCCACGATCGGTCGCGTTCGTCGACGTCGCCCAATACGGTTCGTCCGACCGGTTCGCGGCGGCCGTGGTAGATCACAGGGGCAACCTAACGCCGCGTCCGTGCGGGGCAGGTTTCTGGATTGCGGAATCCCGTCTGCACTCTAGAACACATGCTCTGGCGGTGTCCCTCGTTACGGGACCACGGTCATCTCACCACGGAAGAAGAGTGGGAGGAGGCGGTCAGGCACGGCCTGCCCGTCCCAACGTCGGAACGGCTCGCGGCGGCCCCCTCCCTCATAAGAGGGTTTCGGAGTCGCTCTTCAGGACCTTAATAAAGTTCACTGCCTGCCGTGAAGTGCTCGAAGTTGTTTGCATAGAATGTTTGAAAGAAGTGCGGTCATTGACGTCGCTATACAGTGTTGACGTAAAGTGCCGGTCCCGTCTATGGTTAAGGAGACGGGCCCCGTCACTGCAGGGCAGAGGTTAAAGCGCCGGGCCCCGTCACTGTAGTGTATATGTTCAAGTACCGGGCCCCGTCACTGTAGTACAGATGTTAAAGTGCCGGGCCCCGTCACTGTAGTACAGATGTTAAAGTGCCGGGCCCCGTCACTGTAGTCACTACCTAAAGGGAAACTGCTGGTGTGGAAGTCGCCTACACCGAGGGTCAAGCCGGCGGCGGCCATCTTGCAGGGGGCAAGAAGCAGCCTTCCAAGAGCTTTGCAGCGCCATTCGCTGACTTTTCCAGCGGTATTTAATTGCTTAATGAATCTTCAAGTTCTAATGCAACACTGTGGGCTATGAGGCAAGCCAAGCCATATACTGGAGGTCTCCCAATCGCAGATATTCGAGTGCTGAGGCATTTTTCCATTTTATCAGCATCAATATGCAGTTACCTCAAAGTAGAAAAAGTCTGCGCAATATAGTGCTTATTCACCTTCAGTGTAGAAATTGATCAATCATGAAAGCTGTCACAATAAAAAGCAATTCAAAACTAAATATGTAGCATGAGAGGTAGCAGTACATGCAACAAACACAAGTATTTATTATTATCTGCATTGTCATCAGGTATTGCTGGTGCTTTGGTAACTTCATTGCATGGAGGGGCTCGGAACTTTGGCGGCGGCCGTTTCCTTTTAACCTGAAACATAAAATTTTCCTTTATTCTAGAGCAAGGCAATGCTAATGTGCAACCTTATTTAAATGAGAAGGGTAACGCTAATGCATGAACTGCTTGTGCATCAAATATTCTAAAAGCACCAGAGCGCGCTAGCCCACTTTGAGATCCGCACAGCACCACGCACGGCAAGATACGACGACCCGAAACACATAAGCTGCGGCATCCTACGATCACTGGTAGGTGCCAACACTGTAGAGAGGCCCCTGACACATATCTCTTGGTGTGGGCCTGCCAAAAAAAATTCAGCTCTCACCCGCACCCCAATCCTACCAGACAGGACTGGGAGGCAGCCCTGCTTGGTTGCTCAGGCATTTAGACCCAAAAGGCCTCGGTCAAGAGGGCCAAGCTGGCAGCTTCGACCAATGAGGTCCCAGACTACGGACTTCACCTAGTATGTAGGGCTCCTGCGTGAATCCACACCTCTCTTTCTTGTTTATGAATGCTTTCCATCACCACCATCCCCGACAGCAGGGACTCCAAAAGTCCAGGGGACACACTTTCTCCCTTGGGGCTCTTTGCCATGTTGTAAAAGCTTATGCACTACTGCAAAAGCTTAACAGACCTGCACTACATAGACTACGACATACATAGACTACGAGAGCTACCTTGTGCAGCGCTGTGGCCTACGAAACTGACAGGCTGACAGCACCCCTGAAGGAAGCACCGAATGTTCCCCCAGTGGCAGGAATGCACAGCGGGGCCTCTCTAGGCAATGGTGGCAGTGCCACGATCTTCACACCTCCCCATTCTAGCCACCCTAGACTGGCATTCACATCTTGTGACTAATGTTGCCGACCTTCCCAAATTTAGCCGGAGAGCTCCAACTATTTAGGAAATTTCCCGAGACTCAACTTGACCCAGTTGGGATGGCACAATGTATAACAAATGTAAGGGCAGCTAAATGTACTAAATTGTCATTCTCATGCAAGTCTTCACGGCCTTTTGCAAACTCACAACACCACCACCTCACACTTCTCAAAGCGAGACACCTTTTCCCATACATGGGCTGCATTTCCCTGTAGATTTCGATGGGCGTTAGTCCATTGCACTATAGAAAAACGAATCACACTTCACTGCTTGTACGCCATCGACGTGTGAAGCATAACCGTCTTCAACAACTCACAGCAGTGTTGTGCTGCGGAAATACCAGTAGATAAGGCCGGGCCGGTCCAAGAAAGGTCCACTGCTGGGAATGGATATGTTGACTTCGCATTTACAGTCATAATACAATTAAAAAAAAAGGGCAAGGACTTTCTGGTTTGCCCTTGTACAATAAATAAACCAGGTTTCGTCTTTATAATGTGTAAGCTTGCATGATTACACATTTTCCTCTTTTGTCTTCTGTTTCCATGCCATAAACATAAAAGCTATCTTGTTTTTGTTGTCTTAGTTGTGTTGTTGGTCATAACCGTTCACAGTACCTCCACCTGTATCGGTAGCTGCGTAAGCCAGGCAAGTATGCTGCCTCTGTCTAGTTGTAAATTGCAATATGGTAGGACTAAAAAAAATTTACAAGTTTATTTATTTCAGATACAAACTGGTGGCTCATGGCACTGAAGGGGTCAGTCGTCGCCAGCCGCCACCCCCTCCCCTTCGCCTCGTCTCGAGTTCGTCCACTCTAGAGTTGGCAACCCTACTAAAGACCCTTTGTCTATTCACAATGTCTTTCATGTTCGTTTTCATGTTCCATGAGTGTCTTTGTAGAAAAAAACATTTTTAAAAAGCAGCATGTTCATGATTGCACTGCTGTCAAAAATTTGCACCAGCAATGAAGCAGAACACACTTGGTCGAGCTCACCAACCCAGCCGCTCACGTTTATTTCACTGGCAACCCAGTTATCTGCTGACATTAAGAAGTTTACAGACAAACTAAAGCTCTCTAGTACTCACTGCACAGCCCAATGTAGTATCATAACAGATGACCACACCAGGAAGCTGCAGTCAGTGCCACAACATTACGATTGATGTCCCCCTTCAAACCAAGTGAAAACATTTTGTCAGCGGGACATCCCAATCATGTTGCAACATCCATGCACCATTCTGAAGACAAATAGGCCATCCACCAGACATCCAAGTTCAGATATCCTATCAAGGACATCCAAAGGATGTTGTATCTTAACTTTTCTCGATCCACATCTGTATAGTTGCCCTCCCAGAGGCTTTGTCTCTCAGTTTCCTCACGACGGAATTACTTTTTCTCATGCGTTAAGATTACAAGCCGAGGCTGTAATGTCTGCAGCTAATGTGTACACAGTACTTAGCCTATCTTCTGAAGCGACCTTCTTTGAAAGCTTAGTTCAATACACCCCTTGTGCCTGGAAGAAAGCCACGAATAATAAAGAGAACATTGCACTTGCAATGCACTTGCAATGTGCATGCATACATGTACACGCAATCTTACTGAGTAGTCGTTCTTCCAATTGCATCTGTCACACAGCGTCTGTTGCAAACAGAATATACATATTCATAAAAGCAAACACTGTGCAAAAGTCTCTGACATGTATGCACAATGTTCGCAGCAAGTCCCCATGACAAACCTTGCGCACATGCAAGGGATGTCCACAGGATATGAAAGTGTTCCTAAACAGATGTTCAAGAGACGTCTGGTGAACCATATTCAATGCATCCCTGGGATATCCAGGTATGGGCAATGGATGTCCATAGTATATCTACTGGAGATCATTGCACTCACAGGGTTAAAGCCAGAAAAGAAGCAAGGCTAGGGCCTGTCAATGTAACGACATTCAAAATAGAATTATGAACAGTGGTAGAACAAGAGGTGTTGTCGGAGCCAATGCGTCGGCAAGGGGACTTGTCTTCAAGACATCAGGACAACAGCAAGGACAACTCTCCTTGGTGAAACGTTGGGTACAGCGTTGTTCCTTGTTCTACCCCCTGTTAACCACACTACAAGCTTCCATCTTTCCACAACCTTCTTTCTTGCTTGGATTCAAAGTGGCAGGAATAATTACCATACCAGCATCGCAGACACCAAAAGGAAGCATTTATTTTTCTGCTAGCACAAAGACTATGAAAAAAAAAATTAAAGTGTTTGCAGCTCTCTGCTCAAATTCAACAGCACTAAGCATACGTTCAACATTTCTATTAAAAGAGTGTGGAGCTATATTGTTGGAGACTGACAATGACTGAAATGCTTTCTGACCTGTTCACTAATAATGAACTGTTCACTACATCTCCAAAAAAATTAAAAATCGTGCTCTTCGCTTCAGATAAAGCTTTCTACAAAGGTAGCATCAATCACGTGTGTTTTTGTAGAATTAGATTATATCGTCATCATCACTTCTGCATGCACAGTGCAAAAGGCTTTATTCATTAGGTTTCATACAAAGATTATCAGAAATGACAGGGGTAAACAAGAAAGCCCTGTCCTTGTACAGTGAACTCTCCTTAAACAGAACCTCAAGGTACCAGGGAAATTGATTCCATTTATCAGTAGTTCCATTTACTGAGAGACATTGCAGAGAGCATTGCATGAATACGAAACCAACCAAGCGTGAGGGTAGTGTTCTGTTTGAGTGGCAGTTCCATTTAAGTGATTTCCGTTTATCGAGATTCCACTGTATGTTGACTTGCATGACCAAGTGACTTGTGTGGACGTGGCAGTGACTGTGAGAGAATTTAATAAAGAGGCTAGACAAAGTGCTGAGTCTGTCCTGGTAGCAAACCAGCCAAGCTACTACTGAATCAAAGAAAAAGACACGGCACGGCAGAACCTGTCACGTCATGTTCATTTTTGTGTCTTTGTCTTGATTCGCTGCTGCACTTTGTCATATCAATGCAATAATTAACTTCACATAGAGTAACATGCATATACTTGGTAGTCATGTCTCTGGCTCCTCTATCAGCTTCTGGATGATCAGGGAAATCTGCACAGAAAGATACAAATGATAACAACAGTTCATTCACTGGGGTGCGATTTCATCACTGCATGCAAAGGTCAGAAGTGCTATAATTTTTGCAGTCTTTGGAACTCTGCACCCACTAAAGTGCTTGTGTGTTATGCAACATACAAGCTGAAGCAGCTGATACTCCATGGCTACCACTATTAATGCATAAAGTACAGAGACAACATGAGATGACAAGCACATGCACAAAACTCAAGACCAGGCTAATTCAGAGACGAAAAATTCTGCAGGTCCAGCATGCATGTTGGAATCTATGTGGAGTGAAGCTTTTGTGAAGCAGTTAATGAAATGCTATAAGTATGCCCATTTTGTTCCGGCATCTTTGGCATGCAGAAAACTGGTGTGTGCATGGGCTCTCGTACACCTGTGCTACACAATGCGACAAATGTGGTAGTGCCTTGTATTCCTTCTTTTTTAATTGTACCAGCCGCTTTTTGGCTGATCCCCCATTGTGGGTATGTAACACAGTATTAAAATCATGACCATGATAAACACACAGCTATCATCTCAGAAAACTATTTGGCGGCATGATATGTACCTAAGTGTGGACAGCTGGGCTAGTTGGCTGTGAATAGCATTATGACACATCGTTAAAGCGCACAAATAAACATGGAAGAGCAGGGAGGGACAACAAGAACAGCAGAGTTCAACTCCAGTTCAAGTCCGCCGTTCTTGTTGTCCCTCCCTGCTCATTCGTGTTTATTTGTGCACTGGAATGACGTGTCATAATCATATGTAGCTTCTTGGCCAATCCCCTGTTGTGAATATGTGCCATGGTATGGAAATCAGAATCAGAATCAACATGCAAACATGCGTCTTGGCAGATTCCCCCTTGTGGGTAAGTGCCATAGCATGGAAATCATCATCAGAGCCAACATGTGTTGACTATCTGAAAGAGCTAGTCGTCGTTGGCACAAGACAAGCATATGTACGGCCCAGTCTTTCACTGGGACATTCTACAGAGGGCTATTAAGAAAGGGCTACCTCTCGATCTGTACAGCATCAGATTTCGTCCAGCTGACATCAAGGAAATGCTTTATGACAAAATAATGCTCCTCAGCCTCGACAGCACACGGAAAGCGTTTATGCAGGGTAAGCATTCATATATCATTGTACACTCAGTTCGTGAAAGTTTCATAGAAAGTGTTGTGCAGTACAGACAAGTGAAGTTTAGTGTTTGACAGAAGCCCGTCTGGTCGGGATGGAACATGGTGAAAACGTAGACAAAACCTGGGGCATTACGCCAACCAAAGTAAATTTAAAAGAAAAGAAGACATTTCGGCTCCCACACGGAAGCCTTGGAGACAGGTAAAAGAAAAAGACTACTTCGGCCAGCATAGTGCCCTGGTTTTTTCTACCTTTCACCGCACAGAGAAGAGCATAATATGCTGCCTAAACTGCCTGATTGTATTGTAGTGCTTGATGACTTGGTCGTATTGAAGAAATTTTAATCCAGCTGTGTCAGCAAAATAGGCTGACACGTTTTAACCATTGCACTCCATTTTTTCTTTCCAAAACCAGTAACGAAGAAAGAAAAAAGTGATTCTGGCTTAATGGCTAGAGCATCAGGCTGCTGCGCTAGGGGGCTGAAGTTTGAATCCCATCGCTAAATGTGCTTCTTTTCTACATTTTTTTTACTTTTTACAACCAGCAACCAACTACCCGACCGAGGCAAAACCATGGGATGGCAGGCGAAAGCACATACGGTATATATAACAGAATGTTCAAAAAACCTGCTCACCACAGCAAGTTCGAAAGCCTAGGTTGGCCATTTCCCTTCAGCCATGCTTAACGATAAACGTGAAGGAATTAAACCTTGGGAGATGTTGTTCTTGTCAAAAGCTAAGCCTAAGGAATATGCATGCATTGCTCCTATTGAAAAGAGAATAGGAACTATTTACCCATATCCTCAGCTTAGCTTAGAGGGTGTCTACTGTATACACAACTACCGAAAATTTCATTAGTAAACACAGCACCATTGCTATATGATCAAGAGTTCAGCGGAACACCATCTGGTCAGGTAAAAGCATCATTTGTATATTAAGTTACTGGCCAATATAACAAAATTTTCACTTGTAAGAGGAAGATGTGAGGCAATATTTTGCAAAATGTGAAGTGCAGTATGCCTTAGACATACCCTCGTAACATTGCAAGTGTAATGTGGTTTATGATGAATGGCATTCATTTGTAATGTCATTTGTTTGCTGCCACATGGAAAAGTGCAATGACATTCGTTTAAAACAACATTTTCAAACGAATTAGACCACAGAACTAATTCGCATTATCTAGGCTTGGGACCGAATGCATAGCTTCGACGCATCACCAACTCATGTTTTCTGCATCTTCGAAAAAAATTTGTATTTTTTTTTATTTGTTTTACAAATCGCCAGTCTATTAACATGGAAATTCACCAGAAGTTTGTGACAAAAAGTCACTCTCACTTCTGCTGCTGGATGCCGGTCTGCTGAAAAGTTGTGCACAGTGAACCAAAGCAGAAATTTTGATAAAGATATGGCAAGACCATTTAGGTAATTTAGGAGCCCTATGCTGTTGGATATGTTGTTTTTAGTTTGGCATGGCTAAGCTTGACTTTACTTGACTTGTGCTGGGCAGGTGTGACAAACTCTAAAGCAACCAGGCATATATTTTCAAAGCAACTTTTGTTATTAAAAGGTATTATTCAAAAGATATGCACATGTTATAAATGGGAGTTTTGTTAACGTCTTTTTTTCCCCCAAGGACATGGTCATCATTTTCAAAAGACATTTGTCTTCACCATGTCACAGGGGACTGTTTCGTGTGGTGTTTGTTAAATAAACATTCACAGATGCAAGAGAGCAATCTCCTTTCGAGAAATAAAAGAAATACGAGTCATACTCGTTTGTTTGGAAGTTCTGCCACTCACTGGCAAAGCGGAAAGACTCTGCTTTTATTCCTCCTCTTACCTACTACGAGCTTAACCTCTGATCTCTAGTAAGACTTGTTCAGCTTTTCTGAAATTTACATTTGGCTACCCATTATAAGGCCTCACGCTACCCTTGAAAAAAAAAAGAAAAGAGAATGTCAGTGCCAACCGGTAAACAAGCGAAGAAACCAAGTGTTACAAGAAGATTAATGAAGACAAAGGAAACATGCTCAATCATTGTCATTACATGTAGAAAAACAAAACCTATGTTAAGACTAGCCGCAACTGACATGACAACATGCCAGAATGCCAAGGAGGCACAGGCGTGAGCTCTTTCCAGTATAGAGATGTTGAGCGGCCATTGACCAATCATGGCAGCTATTGGCACTGGTACCACTGCTGTAACCAAGTGGTCTTAGGCACCGTATTTTCCAGGCCTGGACAACTTGGGTGCAAACCTCAGTACCGTCAATGGATTTTCGTTTATCGTTTCCCTCCTGCAATATGTTGTGTTCAAATCTACACCCCAGTGTGGCACCCTCTGGATAACAGATGCAGATCTCAAAGGCTATGCTTTCGCCAATTGCATACAGCAGAAGCAATTGCAGGAGCCGGAAATACTTTATAGACATTGGGTTTTGAACACCACCTGTTGCAAACTAACGAACTTCCTTGAGCAGCTGCCCTGACTTCTGACCGACAATCAGCTGCCCTTAAAAGCGAAAGCATCATGACACCCCCCAGGTGTGCAGCCAGCCAAAACTGAGCACTGCTCTACAGTGTTTGCAATCCCAAAGACAGGCCAGTGTGCACTCATCAAAATTCCTGGCGATAATTAAAAATTCCATAGCGACAATCTACAATGCCACTCACTTCCCGTGAAGGCAGCACAGGGGATAGAAATGGCTACCCATTCTGCCTAAAGCGGGCAATTAGGGTGACATCATGTACAACAATTACATGGTTTGCATTGTACATTCTCACTCCTAATGTCTGCAGTATCCCTAGACAAAAACTACTCCACAGGCAAAAAAATTACATGCAAGAGCTCTAGGAAAATTGTTTAATAAGAGTCAAAGTGGCGGTGTTTCGTGTGCTTTGTTCAGAAATGTGAGCAAGAAAAATGACGGAAACCAGGCCTTGGTTACCCTTATCCAGCCTGCAGTATAAAGTTTGTTCCACATCTGCTGCCATAGATCTAAGGTTTACTGGCTAACACTCCCGGAGCTACGTCTATTACAGATACGCAAGTACTAAGAAAGAAGATGGATGGACAGCTGCCACCATAGCTCAAGTGGTAAAGCACTGAACACGTCATGTGGAGGTTGGGGATCTGGCTCCTGCTGCAAGTTGTCCTATCTTCTACTTTCATTCTTCTTTCCCGTGTTACTTCTACATTTCCAATTTAAAAGAAATCAGTTAACATTCCATGCTGGCTTCATTTCGGTGTTTGTAATGGTGAGAGATATTGCCATACTACATCAATTGCAAGTCTCTTGCTAGGAAACAGAGAATGGCACTTATGTCTAAGCTGTTTTCTGCGCACATCAAGCAGGGGCATAACTGGAGCAAACAAGCAAAAGAACCATGATGGAATGATATGCTGCAAAGGGTGACGAGTTGCATTGCCCCTTCAATGCTCACCTTCCTGGCTTTGACTTGGACAGGATCAGATGATTTCGCCTGCAAGTCTTGAAGCTGTGCCAAAAGTGGTGCCCCCTGGCTGGCAAGATCAATGTCACCCTTTCGCAGCAAAGCTTCTATCAATACCAGAGCCCTCTGGAAAGCGTAGCGGTCAGGCAAAAAGGAGCAATGTTACTTGTGTAGAGTACGGTAGTGAAATTTGGTGCCGTTTTCACAAAGCATTTGTGAGGATGTTACGATACACTGGTTGTTTTCTTTTTCTATTTTCGTGGCTAATAAAACAAAGAAAATTACAATGAATAAATGCCTACTCACAAATGAAAATGAAGGAAATCAGAACAAGAACTGTGATCCCACATGAATTTGCTCGCTATATACATATCATGCATATAATAGATACAGATATAGTACAATCACTTTGCCTTGACAGTCGACTGAAAGAGCACTGATACTTCCAATGTTTATCTTAAAAGACATCCGATAATTCCCAGGCATGCTGACCTACATGTTCATAAATTTTAGAATAAACACAAGGGCATGATGATCCAGCTTAAATTAAAAGCTGACTTCCTCTAATCAACAATTTGACAGAAATTTGTCTGAATCAGCAGAAGTAACATTCTGCCACAAGCCAGAAAGAAAATGCTGACCAGAAATATTTAACTTGCCTTGACATTTCAAGCAAGTTAAATACTCTCCATCGGCACTTCATATAACATGACTAAGGCGACCACACACGTTAAGTAAGAAGGGACATTTTAGGGATGCAGCATCACTTTTCAGTGATGATGCCACAGTGCTCTGTCCCTTCTTTATTTATTACTTATTTGGTTTCAAAACATATATAGTACCATAAAAGAGAGTAAAAAAAAGCAAGGAGCAGGCTGGTAACTGCCACTGGAAGGGGCACTAATCCTGCCTATACTCTTCAAGAAGGACGGGACAGAAGCACAAAAATGGAAGATACTTCCTTTTACAAGTTCGCCACAGCTACACAGAATTAGCCACAAACAACAAAGCCAGCACCACAAAGTTACAATGAACTCACACCAACTAAAAAAAAAGAGACTAATGTTGCAAGCTTATAAAATTAAGTGTAAGAAATTCAGCAAAGAAAGAAAAAGCAGTTAAGTAACAAGAAAATGCTCCATGGTATTCATTGCATAGAATGTTGCCATGAATAGCATTATACAGTGACTACGATACCAGCCATGAGGCCCTGGGTGCACATGAGCAAAAAAGGCGGAAAGTATTTAAATTCTTAGGAAAAAAAGGCACAAGCACGCCATAGTATCACGCGTTTTCAAGGTGAGTTACAGTGAAAAGTATTCGACTAGCAACAATCATTCCTCAACCATGACTTCATGGGATGTGACAACGAGATAACACTCTTGCCTCAGTTGCGACCAAGCAATAACTTAAGTTTTTTCTAAAAAGTCGCATCCTCAGAAACAAGAAACTCAAAGGAACCCATAGCCTTAACGACTTATTCGAGAAAACAACCAATTGAAATGTGTCTTTAATGAGACATCAATCTAACTGGTCTTTCTGGTACGCAGCTCTTGGCAACGTTTCTTCCTGTCTCTGGGCACATCCGACCTCTCTTCATCCTTTATGGTTGGGAAAATATGGTCCCTTTATGCACAACCAAAGCGGAATTTCATAAGACACAACCTTATAAGGGAGTAGCCAAAAAAATCTCCAGGCTTCTTGAATATTTGATTCCCACTAACTCAATTACTGCAAGAAGCAATTACAAGCCTAGCACTCCTGCTTGCGCGTACAGAATCCTACACGACGTATGAGTACGGCATAGTGCTACCAGCAGACAATCTAACCCGGATGGTTCGCATGTGTCGCCTGACGAACGTCCTGATGTTATGAACTCTTACTTTTCTTCGATATTCACTCATGAACCGCATCATAACATTCCGAACGTTTCTAATCCCAAATTTTCTCAGATGCTGCCCATTACAGTTACGGCGGAAGGCATTGCAAAGCTGATCGAAAAGTTGAAATTATCAAGCAGTCCCGGCCCCGATAACATATCTGCTAAAGTGCTCAAAGCAACCGTAATCCCATCAAGTCGTTTACTACAAATAATCTTTACGCAATCCCTCAATGAAGGCGCGCTTCCAGATGACTGGAAGGTCAGCAAAGTAGTTCCAGTATTCAAAAGTGGTAACCGGTCTGATCCTTCAAATTATCGTCCAATCGCTTTAACATGCATTGCGTGCAAACTAATGGAACATATAATTTATTCCCAAGTCGCCCTACACCTTGATAACAACGGGTTCTTTTTCGCCAAACAACACGGTTTCAGGTCTGGTCTTTCTTGCGAAACGCAACTTTTTGAATTTACCACCGAGCTTCATTTAAACCTAGATTCATTATTTCAAACTGATGTAATATTCTTAGACTTCTCAAAGGCATTCGATCGTGTTCCCCATCAACGACTAATCTGCAAACTCTCTTCTCTCGGCCTACACCCGCAAATTCTAGCCTGGATTAAATGCTTCCTCACCGACCGCCTCCAGTGCACCATTATAGGTGGATGTTCTTCAGCCTCAAGCAAGGTATTTTCTGGAGTTCCACAAGGATCAGTCCTTGGTCCCCTTCTCTTTCTCATCTACATTAATGACCTCCCTTGTGGTATTTCATCATCCATACGCCTCTTCGCGGACGACTGTGTCCTTTATTGTCGAATTTCTACAGAGTCTGACCAGGCCCTTCTTCAGAACGACCTGCACTTAATAGATAACTGGTGTACCAAATGGTTGATGCAGCTTAACATTTCTAAATGCAAATTTATTCAAATTTCCCGCAAGCACACTAACATCACCCATGAGTACTCATTACGCACAGTCAACATCTCGCAAGTACAAACGTATCGCTACCTCGGTGTCCTAATCGCTAGCAATCTTAACTGGTCGGAACACATCACGAAACTGATCGCCGACAGCTCTAAAACACTAGGCTTCATCAGAAGAACATTATCGTTGTCACCCCCTTCCGTCCGTAAACTGGCATACGAAACTTTTGTTCGAACAAAACTTGAATACGCTTCCGCGATTTGGTGTCCACATCAAACATACCTAATCAATGCAATAGAATCGGTCCAGAACCGTGCTGCTCGATTCATATCTTCAAAATATGACTACGAAACTAGTAGCAGTAGTATTAAGTCATCGCTCAATTTACCCACATTAGTCTATCGACGCAAGATAGCACGTCTATGCTTATTCCACAAGCTGTACTACCATTTTCAACATCTGCGCGAATCACTTCTTCTACCACCAGCACGTTCGTCACGACGCCTGTTCAATTCACTCAGTTTACAGCGCCTGTATGGATCAACTGCTGCCTTCAATAAATCATTTTTACCCACAGCAATCCAGGAATGGAATGCACTCCCAGATGCAATTGTCAGGGAGCATGATCCTGGAGAATTTAAAGAGCGGTTGCTTTCCCATTTTGGAAACTACAATTGAACAACCTCTCCTTTCATTCCAAGTGTTGTTGCATTTGAAGTTGCCTGTACTCCTATTTTGTATTGCTGCATTTCTTAACCTGCGCTATTTCAATTCATTCTTGATGTAACATCTTTGACTTATGTATATCTATGACTCCCCCCCCCCCCTTATGTAATACCCTGTAAAGGGTCCTTAAGGGTCCAATAAATGATGATGATGATGATAATGCAAGGCAGTCACAGAACCTGGCGATATGGTGTGGCAATGAGGCAATACATGTAGCTCTTAATTTTGGCACAGAGAAATAGGGAATTATGGTATTTGATGAACAAATGAGTAATGATGTGGTATCAATTCAACAGCAAGTCATACCCATAGTCGAGCAATAACTACCTGGTAGTAGATATAAACTAAGGGAAGACTTACTCACACATCTACCAAGATAACCTGAGGAGTAAGCGGAAGCGGAATGCAGCAATAATAAAGCACATAGCACTTTGGGGCTACAATAGATATGAAGTGGTACAAGGAATTTGGAAAGGAGTAATGGTGCCAGCACTAATGTCAGGAAATGCAATTATGTGCTTAAAATCGGAGACTTGTTGGGGTTAGAAGTTAACCGATGCTTGGTAGGTCGACTGGCATTGGGGGACCACAGTAAAACCACAAATGTGGCAGTGCAGCGTGATATTGTTTGGAGCATAAATAAGTGCACAAGAAATTTAGTTTTGAAGAAAGACTGAGGAACATGGATGAAAAAAAAAAAGAGAGCAGCTAAATTGAACAAATATATGTACCTCAAAAGTGTAGACATGGAATGGAAGATGAGGCCAAGAAAGTGTAAGCTGACAACCAGGAGTCACCAAAAAAGTGAGAGAAACGGAGACGGTAAAATGAATATGAAGGGTGGAAAATGATCGACCACGGAGATTGATATCATACGGCAGTATATATATATATATATGTGTGTGTGTGTATGTATGTATGTATGTATGTATGTATGTATGTATGTATGTATGTATGTATGTATGTATGTATGTATGTATGTATATCCGGACTGGAAATCTGTATAACACGAAAAGCAGTGCCTGGCTAGTATTTGAGGTGCAAACTGGCTCCCTGGGGACAAAAACATACTGGAGCAAATATTCATAACAGGATGAGGTATGTGTCACCTGCAGCAAAAGGATGGCAATGACTCAAAAAATGGTAATTGAATACCAAAATATTCAGGCCTGCAGGTCACGTCCACCTTCCAGAAGCACTAGTATTCAAAGCAATGAAAGCATTAACTGGTCAGCAGCTAAGATAAGGGAGAGACATTTAGAGCGCTGGCAGAAAAAAAGCAAGGATGATGTTGATAGAGTTGCAGTCGTTACAAGCATACATACCTGTACAATATAGAGATAGAGGTTTTAATGAATAAAGAAAAGATCAAGAACAGAAAGGCGATGTGCTACACTGCAATAGATGTAGGAAAGCCTGATAAGCTTAAGCAGCCTAGGTGACTATTTGCTGCTGGAACATTTAAATTGGTATGCCAATAAACATCATCTTCACCATCTTCTTCTGAGAGCAGTTTCAATTTGAGACTTTGAACAGAGTTTGAACACATTCATTTATTTTCACCAACACAAAACCTGTTTCTGTCTTTTGTTTACTCTATTCCCATTGCCCAATGCTGAGTAGCTGGTTAGATCTTTGACTAAGACTAACCACTCAGCTTTTTCATCGAAATGAACTTCTAATTCTTCTATCATTCACTCTCTCTCTACACGACTTTTAGAAAAGGCTATCGATACTCCTAGAAAACTGAGACAGCTCCAGCTATAGGTCAGCAAAATAAATGGAACTCCCATAGACTTACTCGCAAAATAAATCTATTGCTCTGGTCTCACTCGGACTCAGATTTAGCATAACTCCACTCATCTGTGCTTACTCAGACTCAAGGGTTGGTTCAAGTATGAGTTCATTCATTCATGAGTTTGCTAGCTATATGGCTGCAGTGTCACTTCAAGAACTTCTGGACACTCCTGGACACTGCTAAGAGGCTCTCCTGCCATCTGCAGAAACATGCAGCTCAGATGCATCATTAGAAGCATACTGGCCACAGCATCATCTTCTGCTGGTAAGCAAAAGATGCAAAACAAACCTGGATATCAGACCAGGACCCAAGCAAGGTAGCTTTCAGGCGGCACTCAAACTGGCAAATCACAGAGGTTGCGCGACCAAGTCGGTTGAAAAACAATGGTCACTTTGTTCGAAAAGCAACTGTCGCAAGTCATTTGATTGCTTTCTGCTCAATTTTCTAGCTCTGAGAATAGAGCCACAACACTGCTGAACTAATCGGCAACACTGAAGCAGGGCATCGGCATACATTATTTTATGTGGCAATGGAGGTGCGAGCCAGCATGAACTGTACTAATTGCAAGAAATTTCTGTGTCGCGATGGGTAGGCCGCACGTGTTGTGAACATCGGTTAATGAATAACAAAAAAAAGGACAGGACAAATGACAAAGACAGGTGCAGACTTCCGGCTACTTAATAACTGTCAAAATGACATGCAAACATGTGATCAAAACATCTCACATCTAAAGATAGCCACCTAGAAACACATATTCACACAAGGGTGCTGGCGATTTTACATAAACAATTTGAAGCTGGTACCCGTGTACATTGCTTATGTTTCTATATATATTCCGCTTGTCTGCTGGTTTGTCGCCACCTATTCAAGCAGCATCCAGATAAGCGCGTCACCAATGAAACATTCCCGCCTCGTGTTCGCGATCCAGGCTTGCCTCGTCGCGCTACAGTACAACTACTCAAGCTGAGGGTTGGCTGCGTGAATGGGCACGAATATTTATACAGACAAGGATGTGCCAGTGAGAGACTATCATCTCCTTGGCCTGCGGTGTACGACACTCGACGAATGTTTGTAGCCCCGTAGTTCTGCGTCTAAACGTGATCAGGCTCATCATGCTCTACTTACTTTTCTAGCATTAACTAACTTAGGTTCACGTTTGCAGCATCGAAAATATTCTATTCAATATTCTGTAGTAATGTGACTTTCAGTGACCGGCTCTACTGTGTGTGATCTGTACTGTATATTCTACTTTATTCTTTACATTTGTCTTGTTGCTCTTTCTTTCCTCTTTCATACCCTCCTTCCTATCTTCCATTTCTGTGTTGCTGTTACCTCCCTTCTAAAGAGTAGGCAGGCATTGTGCCCTTCCGATGACAGTTGCCAGTCTGCTCCTTGCTTTCCCTTTCCTGTTAATGTATATATGTGTTCAAAACAAATAATAATAATAATAATAATAATAATAATAATAATAATAATAATAATAATAATAATAATAATAATAATAATATATGTTCTGCTTATGCATGTTGCACAAACTTGGTTTTTGAAAGCAATGTACCAACTAGCCAGTTAACAAATTCTTTTGAAACATTGCAAGGTTCCCTGAAGAAAAATCTATCAATTCAGATTAGGTGATTATTTGCCCTTTGTGTTCATTTAAATGGTCCCTTTCTTTCAAAACACTACTTGGTGTAGATAACAAATAAGATACTCAGAGAACTAACTATATAATAGTATTACTCAGCATAGCTTTTTTCATGCATACTATTGCAGAAATCTCCAAGCAGCATTTCTGAGATGCAGTGAACACCAAAGCAGGCACTGCCAGTGGCTATTTACTTCGGAGATCAAGGCAGCACATCAGGCACGGAGTATTTGAGAACATGGGGGCTGGTCATAACTGCAACAAAGAAGGGCCTCACCATCTGCATGCTCTCTTGTGGTGCAAAGACCTTTGCAGTAAGCAGCTGCGCAACCCTGTCCATGTTGAGTGCGGCGCACCTCTCACGAGCGTCATCCAGTTCTCGTCGCAAAGGCGGAAACTCTAGGCTTGGATCAACGAAGGCATCCACAGCCTGTGCCTCTTTCTCGTACAACCTGAGAAGATAGCAATGTCAGCAATTAAACAAAGCTAGTCAAAGGTGCAGAGCCAATGTGACTGAGTTCAAGTTTCAATGCCAAAAGCATAATAAGACGGACATAAAAAAGTGTCCTTGAAACAAATAGTGATTAATCAGTGTGTTCTAACGGTGCTAACATATGGGGCAGAAACTTGGAGTCAACAAAGAAGCTTGAGAAGCTAACGATCCCACAACAAGTGATGGAACGAAAACTGATAGGTGCGACATAAGAGAGAAAGACAATTGGCACAGATTAGAGAGCAAACACAGGGAGCTGATATTCTAGTTAGGAAGAAATGAAGTTGAGCAGGCCATGTGATGAGTATGAGTAAGGCAGACGACAAATGTTAAATATTAGAGGTAACAGAATGAATGCCAAGAGAAGGGAAGTGTAGTCAAGGATGGCAGAGAATCAGGTGGTGTGATGAAAATTATGAAATATGCAGGCACAAAATGGGATCAGCATGCACCAGGCAAAGTTAAGTGGAGATTTCTGGAAGAGGCCTTTGTCCACAGTGGACATAATATAGGATGATGGTGATTAAGAACGGCAACAGTTTCCCATCATTATTGAAAAATAGGACCCCCGTAACAATATGAAGCATCAGGCAGATAACTACATCTACAAATGTATAGGTAACTACATCTACAAATGTCTGCAGGCCTTTATGTCATATCTTGACTGTAATTGATGGAAGCGCACTTGCTTTCTTTGGTGTGGATCAGGTTTGCATAAATATGTTCATTTCAAGCCTCAAGTGGTCACAGGCTGTGGCATATTAAAGGGACACTAAATTAGCTAAGTCTGATAAGGCATTCTTTCAATTAAGATTCTATATACTTTATCTCATGTAATTTAATAGGTGCATTTTTTTAAGGTAACATAAAGGCCAAAGTGACATTGTTTTATTTATGCTGAAATCTCAGTGCTAGTACGTCAGTGTGACATTACGGATTTCAAAGTATTTTTACATATGGACAGTTATTGCCAATTAAGCATTCTTGAAACTTGCTAAGTCTTTGGTTCTTACAGAACAAAATATAGTCAACATTTTCCTGATAAACTGCAGGCCAGGCTTGAGCAGACACTGTCAAAATTCCGACGTCACGGAGCAAACTTCAAGGCAGTGTCCCACCTGCCTTTCATTTTGACATCTTTTCTGACTTCTTGAGCCTTACTCAGGTTAATAGTATTTTCTTGGTATTGTAGAGGAGTAATTGACTAATAAAGCTTAAATAATGTTTCTATTTAGTGTCCCTTTTAGCCGAGCTGAGTTTAGCCGAGCTGCAGACTAGATATTATAATGTCAAATGCAAATGTTCACGTCTGTGCCTAAACATTACATGCACTGACCATTCTGTATTAAGTTAAGTACATACTGGGTGTATAGGGAAAGACTTTAGGCACTTATTAAACACGGCACATCTGCGATTAGCCACTTAAGGAACTTTGATAACCTATCATGAATGTGATCGTAATTTTTTAGCTTATGACAAGCCCTTCTCACAACATGACAGACACTCTATCATCATCACTTTTACTGAATTAAAATTTTCACAATATTTGCAGACACATTTGTGTGTTCGAACTATATGAGCACATAAAAAAAATATGGGCCATTATGGTATCTTTTTCAGAAAAGAAAAGAAAAAAAGAGCCCTTAACGGGTTAAAAGGCAACTTTCTGGGCAAGACATCTATGGCAACATACCTCCGAATCTCTGTGATAACCAGCAGATTTACTAGTAATCTAAAACTTAGCAATAAAATTTTTATTCAACGAGATTAGGAGGCAGGTTGCAAGTGCCCAATTGAAGCCAGCCCCACTACATGGAGCGTCCCTGTTTACTAGAAGTCCGGCAGCTAGCATGATTTCTAAAAGACACTGTCACATGATGTGTTTGATTGACTGTTTTCTTAAGGTCACTGATGTTTGTGGTCTTATACTGTAATGTTTCAAATTGTGAATTGCCGCATTATCTGCGCACATTAAGTGCCTGGTATGTGTGTCCTTGAAACTGCTGTTATCACCCCATGTCCGAGCATGTCTTCAACTTGATGTTTTCACCTCTACTTTTTTCAAGTGAACAGCACAAAATAAGGCATAAGATACTAACAAAAACACACGCACAGAGTGCTGAATTACAACTCCCTAGTCACTTGCCCCACCCTACCAACTAGCTCTACTAACTGCCCATACCTTAGCTAGTAGGGTAGTGGGTTTTGGCAGTGTAACTACCCCTGCCAACTAGCTCGGGTTAGGACTTTAGTGCTTTCAGCTCCTTCCTGAACGTTTGCGATGTTATATGTGGGCAGTTGGGAAATTTCTGCATCATGTATAAATAGCAGTTAACTGAGAGCTGCTTTAGTTCTGATTTGTCCACAGCTACTGCTGCACTTTTTATGACTATTGCTACTGAGTAATTGCTTCCCTTCAAGGGTGCAGGCTTGGCCAGCAAAAGTTATAGGGGTATTACTCAGGCTCGCGCGTGTGCACCTGACCCTTCTCTGGATCGCACAGCGCCGGCGGAGCGGCAGTCGCTCCCTATCACTTTCGCAGCAGCCCTAGCAGTCAGAGCTGTGACCCCTAACCCGCAGTTCGCAGTGAGTTGCGACCACGGCGGGTTCAGGCCAGTGGGGACAGGGTGAGTCTCGACCTAAGGTGTTTATTCACCTTAGAGTACAATGATTCCAACAGACAACAACAGCCACAACACATACAAATACAACACAAAACACAACCACAGCGGCGGAGCATTCCGCACGTCTGGGGTGAAACAAACCGCACAATGTGGGAACCACAAAAGAGGCTGATAAGAGTTCAGCTCACCCAAAAGTGGATCCGCGCTCGGGCCCTGGGGCGGTGAGTCGCACACAAAGGCCGGGCGCAACAGGGGACGGCGTGCAGCGGTCTCAGCGGCTGATTTGAGATGCGGCCTTTCGCAAGCTCTTCCACCGTGAGACGAAGATGCGTCGGGGGAATAGCGCTTCTCCCCGAGCGGCGGAGAGGAGTCTCCCCGGTTCCAAGAAAGGGAAAGGAGGGAACGGGGTGCCTTGGCTGCAGCGTCGCGGCCAGGCGCGAAGAGCAGCGGGAGCGGCGAAGGTGCCCTCTCCCCGCTACCCTCCGCGAGCGAGCACGTGATTATCGCGTGATAACCGCGTGGCCGCTCCGGAGATATCGGGATGCGCGTGCGATCCCCACAAAGTTCAATCGTTTATTCTTTCTGACAGTGTTTTGACTTCTTTACCAATATTACACAATAGTGATATATACACAAAATTATTAGCAGAATGTACTGTTGCTGTTACCATTTTTTGAAGTAGCCACACTTACTCAGCAAGAGGTTCATTTGGAAGATCACTGGTCCTGGTGGAATCACCAAGGCTTGCAGAGTCGCTTACTGTCCCCGACACGTTGCCATCGTCAGTCTCATCTTCATCATCATCCCAGCCACCTCCAGCATGGCCCTTCTTACGGGCTGCAGAAAAGGGCACCAAGTAATCAGTAAACCTCATAAGTTCAGTTGCATCACTACGCACTATGGCCATTATTTCATCAGTATACAAGCCATGTGCTGAAAGGGTAGAGCGCCGGTACAGCCTCCACATTTTCTGTTTTCCTTTTGTCTCTGCACCTCCTTTCATATTTCTTACATGCTGGAATATGTCTTTGTCTAAATTCCAACTAGCCCAACTTCCTGCTTTAACCCAATCCATAAGGTGGTTGTGGTCAGACCTGTTGTCCTGGTATTTTATATATCTTCTTATTACTTGTTCACTTCTTACAAACTGATTTTGCACGGATCTTTTTTAATATGTTACTATAGTTACTAAAATTATGAAGCACACACGTTCAATAAAACTGACCTAATTTTTAATTTTGATGCATTTATTTTTGTATAAGCTGTATATGTGTTTATATATGACATAAGTGTACGTGCATTTTACTCGACTATCTCAGTATTGTATGGTTCGAATTTTATATGAGGTGCATATACTCCCTTCAGGCGCCAACTATTCTTGCCCCTGGTAAATTAGTTTTACCACATTTATTGAGTCCTCAGAATTCATTAAAAGTGTGCCGCAGCTAGACAGATAAGAATTTTTCTATTCTTCGGTGAGTTTCGTCAAGCTTACAAAATGTGGACTCCACGTGCATATTTTCAACAGTATCATCAGGTAGTACAAGTATATCAACTACTACAATTTAAAGCTCCAATCTAGCTACTTGGAAAAATTCTGGCAGGATTCATCTACTACAACTCTCCATGTATGCAGATAGCCAAAACGCCGGGCTCCTCTCACATGCTTTCCCTTGGGCATGCTGCGCCTTCTGGCAGAACCACTGTGAAGCCCACACATACCCAGTCGCACATAAGGTGACTCAAGTTCGTATCAAAGGGTTTCATTGGAGAGCAACACATGGCCTAGTTGGTGCAAGGTGGGGTGACATAGGTAACAGGAATCCAACCGGTGCACCAGAATGCCGGAACCTCCTCGCTGGCTCTGTCGAGAATGTATCATCCTCCAGGGTACAAAAAGAGGTTCACAGCATTAGAAATTTAGCACATCGTAAGCAAATGGACATGGGCCGAAACTTCTGAAAAATTTGCACCATCCCGAAAGTCGTACTAGGCGTGATCGTATGATCGAGATTCTGCTCTATCCAGAAGTGCTTCAAAATGTATGTGACACATTTTAAATGGTATTTTCCAGGATTGTGCGAATACTTGAATATTACCGAATCAAATCGTATAGCGAATGTGCATATCTACCATTCGATTTTTTTTAATATTTGATATATTCGGTTTAGAGCCCAGCACAGTGGACAGACAGACAGACGGCCGGCCGGACGGATGGACGGACGGACGGATGGATGTTAGGAGCGCCCCCTTTAAAACGCAATGATAGGCTGTGCCACCACACTCTTTTTCTTACTTTGCCCAGTGTGTTACCTTTTTTCTTTTTTTGAACAGACAAAAAATTTCCAGCATCAAACTTCTTGAACCATTATAGGGAAATTTGTTTTTTGTATGCCTCTGTTGTTTGTGGTCTCCCTACTTTTCTGCCACCAAACTTCCATCACCTTTTACTAATCCCTACTGTAGACATGTTTGCTTTCCCCCTGCTATCCCTGAACCCAAGGGCTTCAAGTAGGCCAGCCGAGCCTAAACCGACAGCTGGATAGATGGCTTCACATTCTAGTAAAACATTTTCCATCGCTTCCCACGCTTTACTGCAGCAAGCACAAGCTTCTTCTTCCTTGCTGTACCTTGCTTTATAGCTACACATTCTAAGGCATTATGATCTCGCTTCAAAAAGTAAAGAGTTTCCCTTTGAGTTATCATAAATTGTTCTTTTCCAGATTTTGTTTTTACCTCTTAGATAGTTACTCATAGCAGGTTTCTTTTCCGTTGCCGCCATGAAGGAGATTGTCTTAGCCTCTCTGACTTTGAATTGAATTCTGGGGTTTTATTAAGTGCCAACACCATGGTTTGGTTATGAGGCATGCCGTAGTGGGGGATTCTGAACTAATTTTGACCACCAGGGAATCCTTAACGTGCCCCCAATACACAGGAGGAGGGCATTTTTGCATTTAGCCCCCATCGAAATGCGGCTGCCAAGGCCGGGAGTTGATCCTGCAATCTCGTGCTTAGCGGTGCAACAGCGTAGCCACTAAGCCACTGCGGCGGGTCTCTCTGACAGTGTTTGACATTCTTCGTTGCCATGTTGCTTACTATGCTGGCCGCATACTCGCTAGCAAGCTTCCTAGTTATTTTTTTCCACTGTGAGTCCATATTCTTCTTGTAAAAATACTTGAAGACTCCTGCAATCCATTTACTTTCTTTTATATTCCTCAATCGTTCTTGGAAATCAATCTTATTTTGAGCTTCCCACTTCAGAACTTGCCTAGCTCATATTACCCTGCACAGCTTCATTTGTAGCCTTTCCGTGAGCACCCAATGCAAGGCATCCCACTGATCTTTGGTTGCCGTCAAATCCTGATTGTACCCCTGACTTCAAGCAAATAATCACATTTCCAAGTCCTGGAACCATTACACCTTTCCATATACACAGGAGCACCTCGTACCTATTGTAACCACATAGCGCTGTTTCATCATGGACATTTCTCTTCCCCTCTGATATTGTTTTTTCCTGTGTTTTTGCATATCTACTGCCTTTGTTTATCCGTATACCAAGGTACTTGTATTCTTTCACTCAAGGTATATCCTGGCCCTGTATTGACACTGTCCAGTGTTTTCATTGAATACCACAGGATCTGATTTCTTACACAAAATTTCAATCCTAAACTGTCACCTTTCTGTCCACAGATATTAGCTAGATGTTGCAAATTACATTGCCCATTAGCAAGCAACACAATGTCATCCACATAAAACAAATCTGGGAGCTGCTGCTCTACCATCATGCCTGCCTGTTTGTTCAAGAGCCCTTTCCATCCTTACTATGCACATCATAAACAACAGCGAAATAAAGGGCGCCTTTGTCTTAGTCCTTTGGAGATACTATCACCTTTCTCTTCACTCCTCATCTCTTCCCATTCAATGCAAAAGTATAGTCTAGGTAAATCCCCTTCAAAAGCTGTATGCAGTCGTGGCATAAGCCTTTTCCTTCCAGAATATCACACAAAATGTAGCAGTTCACATTGTGATACACTCTAGTAATGTCTAAAAAAAAGCCACATGTAACAGTCTCCTTAGTCCTCTCTCTTTGTTTATTTTGGTATGCTATGCTATGTTTATTTCGGTTATGATCCAGATGCCTATGGATTTTGAAGTAATTCTGAAGTTCTCCCAATATGCTATTATGTTCTGCCCATGCTTGCAGTTCTAATTTATTGCTAACCTGTATGTATTACTTATGTAATGGTCAATGGCCTATAAGAGTGAATTCTATCTTCTTTCCCTTCTTTCCCTTTACCTTTATTAATTAAATTCATGCTACTTTATTGCGAACTGTCTGATATTCACCTACCCTGTACATGTTCTTTTTCTTTTTTTACTGCTTTCAAGAGAGCTTCCTTATTTGTTTCCATCTTCGTTTAGGATATGTTGTAGCATTGTTCCAGACCTTCTGCCTAATAATTAATTTAATATGGTTCGAAAATATTCTAGGCGCAGCCTTATTTTTCTCGTGTATTTCTGACAACCAACGACCAGTGCCACATGCTGTGTGCACCACGGAGTCCCTCAAGCTCGGATGCAGCCAAGCGTGTCACTTCGATTTTTACACACACATAGCGATGAGCGCACCGCGATCAGGCTGCCCCGGCTGGCGCAATAGGAGACTCAGGCAGCAACCATCATTTGTTGGTTTATATCGCAAGAAAAGTACAAGGTAGAGAGAGCCAGGCATGCGTCTTGCTTTTTTTTTAAGCACATAGAGGAGATCGGCCAATGAAGATCTCTGGCTGAAGGGGTGCCACGCACGTCGTGAAAACCAAATGAAATGTACAGTTATGGTTTACTAATGACGAGAGCTGTCTCTACCAATTCCCTTTTCCAATGCCAACAATATTGCAAACTCTTGGCACAGTGATGGGCCCATTATGCTTTCTACCTGCTGCAGGTAACGAGCTGACATGCACTGATGATACGCATTTCATGTGATCGCTGCCAGGTGTTACAATGTCGCCGAAGTTTGACACACTAACTGTTTTTTTGTTTTGCTCTCTCTCTCTCTCTCTCTCTCTCTCTCTCTCTCTTTTTTTTTTTTTTTTTGCTGCCCTGTATGCATGGAAATGTGCACATTTAGCAATAACAACTGGTGCAGAAAGAGATGGGAGAGAGGACACTACAAAGGCTTGAAAAGGAGAGGAGGTAAGCCGTATAAGCGATCACTATGAAAGTTAGGTGTGGTGCATATCCAGGACCTAGGTTGCATGCACCCAATGCATTGCACACAATATGAGCAAGTCGGTACACCTGACTCCACAGTTCAAGATTCAATCCCATGGACGGAATTGCATTTTCCTTGCTGCTGCAGAATGGCACAACTACTGTGCCAATGGAACAGATCATGGGAGTACAGTTTGATTCGTAAGTTCCTGCTTTCCAATACACATTTACCTTTCTGTGGTTTTGCTGTAATTTTCACAGCCTGCTGTGGAATGCTAGTAGTTTTTTCGGATGTCGAAGCCGGGGACTGAACTGTCACCGGCTGAAACTTGGGCAGGCCTTCGGTAAGTAGGTCACTCGCAGCCTTGTCGGCCGGCTTCCCTGCAATCTTGTCCACGACCCTCGCAATCCCGTCAGTCACTTGTTCAGCCAATGTCTCTGCAGAAGTGGTAGTACATCTTGTTAGAATGCGCCTCCAACCCTGCCCTGCCGTTTGGCATGGCGATCAAAGTGATATCTTTTTTACTGTAGTTTTTTACTCAATCAAGCAGTCGGTACAATCAGAATCAAAAAAGGACCCCAAAAAACAGACATTCACTATGGTACAGTCAAATCAGGCATTTACAACATGCCTTTTCACTTGATGTAATATCACAGTACTCTGTGATTACATTTATGCCACATTTAGAACCACTTACAGATAATAAGGCAACTGATCTAACCGCCCCTAAGCTTCAATGCCAAGTTTCAGCTTAAACTTGTAAAGCTACTCGAGTGAAGTAAGCTGACAAGTGCTTCAAGTTATTTCATTAAATTAGGAGGTTAAACAAAAGTGCTTGTTCCCTGAAGAGGGAGTTAAAAATAAATTATGGGGTTTGTTGTACGAAAACTATACATGAGTGCCATAGTAGATGATTCAGGATTAATTTCGGCCTCCTCAGATTCTTCAGCATATGCCCAAAACATACACCAGGCAAAGCCAAACCCATCGGAAACAAGTTCTGTTTTCTGTCCACTTTCATTTTCCTTTTCCTTATTATTTCTATATTTCAGCTTAAGAAGGGCAGCTAGTTCTCCCTACACTTTCTTTTGCTTCACTGTCTGTTGCTTTCATCAGATTTTTGAGCTGACATACAGATCAGTAAATAATGTTTTTTTTTTTATTTTGCACAGTTATCTAATTAAGGATGCTTTATCGTTACATAACCTGTGATTTTGTTAGTGCATTGCGGTGTCCTATTCTGCCACTTTCTCACTGCATGTTCACGCTGTTCAAGGATTCGTGCATCAACTTTATTTTAAAATTATTCTGGTTCCTTGGTGGACCTTAATGTACTTGCATTGTTTAAGCGATGTGTTCTTTTTCTTTTCAAGACAAAAGGAAATATTCAGTATTCAGTTTGGTATCGAAAGCCAGCTGACTGTGAAATAGTTGCATTTGTTTCGATCCCCAAATATGACGATCCAAAGGCCTCTACTCATGCAACACTAGATGAAAGAAGGCCATAACCATGCCAGCATGCTCATACAAAACCATGTTGTAGGAATCAAGCGCACAAAAATGTAAGACTAAAGCAAAATATTAAAGAGACCATTTTACATTGCACATAAACCAAACGTTGCGCAGGTGGGTTGGGCATATTGTTGAGCATATTCGCGTGCCAATAAACTTCTGGATGAACCAGAAGCTGTTCAAAACAACTGTGCATGTTTTGTTTTTTAAACTAAACCGTGCTTAACCCTTCCTGGACAGAAAACAAGCTGAGCTAGTCATGCATGCACTTGGAAAAAGGTTAACCAATGAGCCCAACTCGTTCAGCGCTGTTTTGCTTCCCATGTAGCCCTCAAGACGATTTGTGCTCATTTTCTGCTCTATGGTTGTTGTAACACACCAGATTATGCAAGGTTACTATGCAAGATTATGCAAGATTATTCAAGATTATGCAACATTATTCAAGGATGAAGTTGCGAACAAATACTTCTTTTTTTTGTTATTTTGTTGCCAGCTGTCTGCTTGAACTTCGTGGGAAGAGTAAATGATTCAAGTACTGTTCAAAAAAAAAAATTAAGGGTAGTGATTGAGACTGAGCTGAACTTCTTTGAGTGAGAGCGATCTTGTGATACAGTTTGTTGTGTTGAAGCGTGTAAATAAGAAAATAAGCAGTAGAACCAACCTGTGTGCAGTGAAGTCTACTATTGTTACAGTAAAAAAAATTATTTCTAATAAATTTTGGCTTTCTTAGACAAACTTTTAACTTGGTCTTGCTTCGTGTTATTAACAGAATGGTTTGTGTACAAAACGAAATTCTGTCCCTTTTACAAGTATTTTCTCTTTTTTTTTCTTTTTCATCCTTAAAGGGTTAAGGAAGGTTTATAATTGTCGGGAGCAGCAGCAGACTATTTTACAGCCTCATCAGCATGAAGCCCTCTTTAGACATGTATTCTAGACATGAAATGACTGGCATCCCCATTTGTACCCATCTTGCATCAGATAGCTTCATGATATGCCTGCAAATTTTCTTCTGTTTCATTCCACAACCTCATTCTCAGCTGACCTATACCGTGTTTCCCTTCTCTTGGCATGCCATTCTGTCGCTCCTGCAGACTTCACTTATCTGCCCTACACATCTCCTTTAGGTGCCGATTAATTGTGTCCATAGAAATTTAGTTCCACAACATTTTCTCTGCCTTCACACGCAGGAAAAGCGTACAGCTGCAGAACAGATAAAGAATTTTCAGTCCAGTGCATTTTGCCAACTTTACACAATGTGGGCTCCACGCGAGAACATTTGACAAGAACATCAGACATGAGAATACCAGTCACTTCATGTCTAGGATACTTGGTAGACTCCCATCCAGCTAGTTGAGGTACATCCTGAATGGAAACCATTGTGAAAAACAACGAAAGGAGTGACCCTGCTACACGATGACATATCGACACTGACCGCAAACCCATAGCCCTTTACGTCCAACTTGTTTTACTAAGACACCTTACACATGCTATTCAAGCTTGCAGCACAGGTTCAATCACAAGTGTTTCAACATGTGTGTGACTATTTTAATTATCATTACTTAATCAGTGCTTCTGGTCTTGACGCACCATCTTGGCGTGTACAATTATACATGAAGTACCTCAAAGGGTAATATGGCCTGCCCAAAGCCACTTTTCTTTCTCTTACAGCAGCCCTGAAATAATTCTCTAACTAATCATTAGATAGCCTGGATACTGACGTATGTTGTCCCACGAATCTCATGGTGCAAAAATTTTTCGTGTCGTGGCAGTGAAACGGCTCATCACGGCACCCGTGGCAGCCGTGGTGGACTATGTTACGCAATGCATCAGTGCCATCTTAGGAGGCCACGTGCAACAGACACAGCAACGCACAATACAAAGATGAAAATATTTTTGTCTTTTTGAGATTGCAGACTGATATATTTTCCACTTGTTTAACTCAAAATTAGCAATTATGTATTACTGAGAATCTTCTCACAATCATGAAATCAGCCAATGCATTGGTGAACCAACTGCTTTCGATGACGGCACTGCAGATGCGAGAGCAACTGTTCGTCACTTTTGAGACGAGATTGTAGACTCCCTGCTACACGCAGTGTAATGATGTTCGGCTCCCATGTTCACAGAAGTCCCGTTAACAGACAGACAGTGTTTCTTTTTTTTACTATGTTTAAAAAGTGTTTCAGGGCCCCTTTAAACTTAACTAGAATATCAGCTGCCTGTGTTTGCTGTCTAATTCATACTGCCGTCTTCCTGTCTCTCAATGTTATGCCTATCATTTTATGTTCAATCGCTCACGGCGTAATCTTTAGGTTCCCGTAAAGTTTCTTTGTCAACCTCCTAGTTCCGACCACATAATTCATTATTGACAGAATGCACTGATCAGTGATTGTATGACAGTTTGTTACCCAGTGAAAAAGTGTTCAATATGGGAGCCCCAAAAATCTCACAAAATTCTCTTTGCCTATTACTAAAACATGAAATATTTTATGAAAATATTGGCATCACTGAGCAACTATATTTAACACACAACACCTACTTGCGAGCCCCAAAAATGAGATTACAGAAAGAAAAAAAGAAGTCTTAGAATTTCTCTCACACACATCAATTTTCTTCCCTCGAGCCTAAACGCACGAGTGAATGGAATAAGCTGGTCGAAGTCATCATTCTTGCTTTTTAAAGACTTGCCCAGCCAAGCTTACATGTCATCTACTGTAGAAGTAAAAGCAGGCAGTTATAAATTGTTCTTTAAGAATGATTTTCTTTTATGTTTCTGCTTTTTTCTATTTTGGTGATGCCAGTGTTTTATGACACCTTCACATACTAAAGTCCTACAGACACTTCCACCTAGTCACTGTTTTTGTGCTCTCATCTGAAGAATCATGTACTCTCTAGTATAAGTAGCATGTACAGTGTACAGCACAGTAGTAACTGTATCATGTACTCTTTAGCTTAGTGCCTTACGAGCAGGCAGCTGTACCAATAAATAGCAGATAAAAATTTGAAGACAAAGGCTAGTCGCGTTTTACTGTGTAAAATTCTAAGTATAGATTATAAGCACGGTAGTCTGAAGCTAGGCTTGTTTATTTACATTCGACACAGCAAGCGGTGCGGACGACATGTCTGTGTTGTATGTACATTTCTTGTACCGCCATCTGTGATGTCTGCCACGAAGGTCAGTTGTGTTAGCCCCAAGAGTTGTTTTGGTCAATGAAACAGCAGCTAAGGAGCAGTGAGCACTTTTTGTAAAAAGCTAGTAACGCTAATTACTGAACAAGAATGCATAGTGCTGCAGAACATACTTGGACCGACCGGCGCATTTCCAAATCCCTGGTATTTCCCAGTTGTAGCCACTGAAGCCCCGAGACCGGAATATGACCGGGTTTCTGCAAAGCAACGAACGGGCCCAGTTACAGAAAATACAGATGCATGATCAACTAACCGTTCTATTTAAGCTGCAAGACATACAAAAAGCTGGTGCCACTGAGTGCCAACTGTCACCTACATGTTGACTAGCCACGGTTGAAACTGTCATTAAACTAAAGCTTTAACAAAGACAGTTTCATAGAGTACACAGGTTACATTAGAATTGAATTAGGCATGGTTACTTACAAACTCAAAACCATCGCAACAGTTTTTGCATTCACTGCTTTAAAGGGACCCTTACAAGGTCACATAACAAATTTTGGTTATATGCTGCAATTCAACTGGGAAATAGTTTAAACGAAAAACTACAAATGAGCATCGACTTTACTACTCTTAGTGTTGTTCAAATATCAGCTGATCAGCAAAACGATAAATTCTAGTTCGTAGCTTTCACATTCCAAAATTTTTGAATTTTGCTACCTTTACTTATTTAGAGATCCTCACAGATACTTATAGTCTGCAGAGGACAAGCTCTTGCACCACACATTAAAAATGGCCGGTTTAAATGCATGGTGATCAAGGTTGCAGGCAACGATGGCGGGGGTACAATTTTAACGCAATAGTGTTACAGGCCACGTGTCGGATAAAATATGGTGTTGGCGTCTTGCGTCGGATGCCGTTTAGCGGAAAATCATTCTGAACCCCAACCACGCCGGCCTTCCGCGTGGTACAGAGGCGTTACTGAAATAATTGAATTCCTCAAAGTAAGATGCGCCAGAAAAATCATAAAGTACAACCTAAACACAACGTACAGACATGATAGCATCAGAATGTAATTTGAATATACCAGAAAATGTATATCTGTTATGCGGAAACAAACATAAATCGCCGTTTCTACCATTCATAGAGCGGCACGCTGTGCTCGGTTTTTTGCAACACCACCATCCAGATGGCACTTGTCTCCACGCATCCGCGGCCCATGCAAGAGGCCACATTTCTACCAGAAAGCTCGCCCGTTCACCTTTGTGCATAGCGTTCGCCACCAGCATTTCCCAGTAAACATTACGGTCACATAAGTTGCAGTTGCCAAGCGTGAGAAGCAGTAAGGGATCTTTGAATGGTATCGCATGCAGCTGTTAAAGGTGAAGCTTAGGCGTCCTCAAAATTTTGGTCAAAAGATAGTCTGAATCTACTTCAAAAGTTCAATGATGAAGTAAACTTAGAATAAGCTGATCAAATTGCCAGTGACACAACGACATACCAAGTACAAGTCACTATACAGGGTGACACACAGAGTGAAACATTTATTTTGAATATGCATACATGAGCACAACATTTTTACACATGCCGTGTGCAATATACAAAAGCACAACAGCTGCTCTTCTGCATCGTACATCAATGTCCAACACAAAAGGATTGTGAATTGGGTGAATTGGAAACTATTTGTGATGTTCAGCACACAGAACGCTCAGCTGTTAACACAGGTCTAGTCCTGTGGATGTCAGTTTTAATTTTCGCCTGTCTGCTCACTGATCATCATGAAGGTCAAATGTCGGCCATATTGCACTGCAGCCACACTTGTGAGTGTGGTATGGCCTTGCCAGGCCATTACATGCCTTTCGCTTCCGAAAACACAGTCACATATGCTGTCTTCTGTACATAACAACAATATCAGACCAACAGACAACGAAGCCAAGGAAAGCATAGGAGACGTAAACTGCATTATTTCTAATTGAAACATATAAAAATAATAGAGAAAAGAGAAGTGAAACTGGATGAAAGAAACAACTTGTGGTTGTGAGAGCTGAACCCACAACCTAAGCTTGATGCATGCAATGCTGTACTAATTGAGCTACAGCAGAGGCTGTCCTCCCGCGCACCTTTTGGGCACTTGTGTATGAGTTAACAAGTACCCAAGTACCCATATTTAGCTATTGGAGTGCTAGCCTGCACCACTCATGGCAAGGTTGCTGGATGCTACACATCCAGCTCCATGTTTATGAGTATATAATGCCTGTGGTTCCCAAGAAAGAAGACGGGACGAGAGTCACCACTGTGGCCCAATTAGTAGAGCATTGCATGCATCATGCAAAAGTTGTGGTTTTTGCTTCCACAGGCTACAAGTTGTCTTTTCTTCCACTTTCATTTCCTTATTTATCATTATAGCTACATTTCAACAAAAAAAAATATGTAGATCCCACAGACTAGGAATCGGCGTTGTGTTAAGCATTTTGCAGGTAGCTGACAATCCAGCCTCATTCGGGCTTCTGCGAGGTGAGCAGTTCTATATGTGACATGAGCGTGCGTGACGACAGCAGGAAGACAATGGTGACGACGATCATATGATAGCAATGGCATGATTTATACTCTGGCCGTTCAGCGTGAGCTTACAATATGCTAACTATTGGCTTCTACATAGCCATTGGACGGGAGTGACGAGACTGTGACATCATAAGTGACTACGTGCTATACAATCGTACATACATATGTCTCTGTCATGCAGCGATTGATAAAACAATGATAGAGTTTGCACTGCAGCAAAGACATGATGAAACTTGTTCAACCTAAGCCACAATACAGTGTAGCATAGCTTCTACGTAGCATTAACAGCTAGGAGGGAAGAACTGCAGAATGTGGGCCGATCCTGAAGGCTATGCTGTCAAACACAGCATCTCAAAAACCTAGCTGTGACAAGGGAAGATTGCAAGAAACAGGTACAGTATGCATGCATCGAAGAGTTAAGAGATAGTTGGCTTTTGCACAAGAGAAGTATGTGTGCAATTGGTTACAGCAATGAGCTGCTGTGCCGGAAGTCAAAGGTTCAATCCTGCTGTCAGCCACACATTTCTCCCTATTGAAGTCCAAAATGAGGCATCACAGGAACCTAGCTACTTATCGCAAAGTGGCTGGAATGAGGCGAATAATGCTTTGCATTAAAACCCACCAAACTTCCCCAAATCTTTCCTTGGCCTAGTTGTCTGTTGGCTTGATTTGGTTACTACCAACGATAAATCGAGCCAGCAGGTTCCCTTTAGTCCTCTGTATAAGTGAAGGAAACTGACACATACACAAAGGAAATATCAACAATAGACTAGAACACTTGTGTTACTTTAATCTTTCACTTGGCTTCATTGCATAGTCACAGATAACCACGCTCCCCCAACGACAGGTTCTTCAGAAGCAATTGCTATCAAATGTGCATATGGTAAACAAGGAAGGAAAGACACAGATTTACTAAGTTAAATCAAGTTATATGATGGTGTTAAAGGGACCCTGAAACAATTTTGTTGATTTTCTAAAAACGTACTGAGTCATCAGAGTAGGCCTTGTGATTGAGTGTCGGCCTCGGCTGCAGGTGGACATGGGTTCAAAACCACCCTGCTGCCAGTTGCCCACCAGTTATTCAAATGGCCACATGTGTGCCCCGACCTGACACTTGGTTTTCTTTAGGAGTGAACTGTCCTGAGGAAGGAGCACATACCACGCAAATCCTGTTGCACCCTATGGGCACAACAAAACCTTGTAAGAGTATGGCCTGGCCTGCTTCCATAGCAGCAATTTCGCCTGTGGCATCCCCAAGCAACCTTTAGGTGAGGACATTCACAGGTTGGGACACTCACCCTTTCCAAGCGTTGAAGTCCCATAATGGTGGAGCAGCTGGCGGGGAGAGCACTTGTACCCACTTTACTGGTAGGTACCCAGCAGCAGCCCCGACCCCATTTTCAGAATTATGTTGTGCCCACAACATTGAGCCAGATTTGCATGACGTGGGCTCCTTCCTCAGGACTGTCCATCCTCAAAGAAAGCCAAGTGTTGGGCTAGGGGAGGCCCTGTGCCTATTTGGGCAACTAGTAAGTGATCAGCGACAGCGTGTTTTTGAGCCAGCGTCCTCCCACTGCCAAGTCAGCCCGAGGCCCCAGCTCTGAATTAATTTTGACCAGCTGGGGTTCTTTAATATGCACCTAAATTTAAACACTTAAGGCCTTATGCATTTTGCTCCCGTTGGAATTCAGCCAACACAGCTGGTAGGTGAACACATGACCTTGTGCTCAGCTGCAGATCACCACAGCCACTGAGTTAATGAGGTGGGTCCACAGCAATGCTAACACTGGTGATGTTGGCATTGTCTGGAGAGTGATTCACTCACCTTGCTGAACAGGGGGAAGCTGTCCAGCACTCTGGTGGCTCACAGCACCATCATCGTGAACTGCATGGAGCAGGTCCTGTCAAGTGAGGAAGGCAAAAGAAATACACTGAGAAACGAGGACTACTTCAATGCAAAGTAGGGGCAATGGGAGAACCACTCCGAACTCGAAGGCCAGTGAACAGTATACCTCTCCCTCCTTCGCTACCTTGCCAACAGGCCCTCTTTGCCACAGGTTTCTCTAAAACACATGAGGACAACGCGTCAGTGTCAAACTTCATGTTAGCTCTCTTTTCTTGTTTGAAAACACAATTAACTTTGTGGGCTCACAGTACGTCTCCGCGCACGGCGTCGCCAAGTGGCCCCCGAGAAGTGAAGCCTCACGACGCGGCACGACGGCGCACGGCGATAGACCCACCGCAGGTTCGAGCACCGAGCCGAAAGACCTGGACGGCTCTGGCCGTACGCATGGGCGCTCTCCCAGGAACACACGGCGTCCAGGACAGTTAAGGCGTTTATTGATCCCCAATGGCCAACATGTGCCAGACTGCACCCAAACACACGGAGTACACTCGGCGCCCGCGGTTCCCGATGGCGAGGAAGGCGGGGTACACGCCGCGTCGAACAATGGTTTACGCGCGCGGGCCGAAATGCGTTCGCAAAACGCTACCTAGCGCTTCCCGTCACCGACAATGGTCTGCGACGGTTCGGACACGCAAAATGTGACGCACTGAGCACCTGCGACTACCGCAAGGGCGGAACGCAAAGCCACTCAGCAAGCCACACTTACGCAAGCTGACAAAGCACGTGAACGTCCCCAGGCCGGGGCGTTAGGGGGACGCAAATAGCTGGTCGCTCACGTACCTTGCAGCTTGCCTCTCGTGACCGGCGCTCGCCCCTGTCGCAGCCCGACTCCCCCGCGCACGGCGATCGTCCCCAGTCGGGGCTTCTTCCCTACATCACGCCCCACGACCCAATCGCAGGGCCGCGTAGCATGACGTCACGGGACGCGGCCGCGGCGCCCGGGGAAAACGGCGCGCGGTCGAGGGGTAGGCATTTGGGAGAGGTTTTCCTCGCAATGGCGAATAAGTCCGGAGCCTTAGGCACGGCAGCGACTGCGCCCCGGTAGACCGAAGGACTCCCACAACTTATACTTGTCAAGACCCCGTGCTCTTTGGCTACACGCTGTTTCCGCTGCATCAGCAGTGTGAAACATGAGGTGAAATCACTTGATTGTGCAGGACACACAGGCAAGGTGAGGAAGTGGAGCAAGCGTACGAGTGCATGCCAAAGGCACGCTAGAAAGCATATCGAAACTGACATTTCCCATATAGGGACAGCCTCACATATTTCACCTTGGTGACATCCTGTGGCTATATTGAATTGAAATTGGCATCACAATGTGTTCAAAAGGTACTAGAATAGACCACAGAGAAGCAGGTGTTTGCTTTCTACATTGTCAGAGGTGGTGCAGGGGCCCTTCAAGGCTTATGATACTGAGAATTTTTATGATGTTCTAATCACACAAGCAAATTTAGGTGCTATATTTTTTTTCTTCTTCATTTCTTCATTAAAAAAAATGTTGAAAGGAGCTTATTATAATGTATTTTTGTGTGCATTACTTGCACTAGAAGCTCGCTCCTGTGCTAGAATATTCATTGCAATTCTGCGAAATCGCTAAAGGCTTACAGGGTATCCTTGCTTGTGTGTGTGCATGCACATGCACATGCTTATGTGTACATGCAATGTATGTTTTACCAACACTTGTAACACTCGAGACCTACCATGAGAATTAAATAGTGTACACAACAGGCCCACTTCACTAGCACTTGCACTTTCAGCACTCCTTATGCAAGGTCTGACACTGGTAATCTACCTCTGCAAGTGCAGCAGAAATATGGCAATAGTGATAGAATATTGCAACAGCAAAATGTAAAAAGTGCAAAGAAAAACAAAACACATGCATGCAGCAAATGCAGTAGAATCTCGCTCATACGTCTTGGAAAAAAAAAACGCAAGAAAACGCACTAACCGGGAAAACATACGATCCGAATAACTAAAAAAAAATTGACTGACATAACTTTTGTTGACATCTGCGTAATGCGTAGCCTCGCGCCGATCGCTGCGGCACGAGACACCGACGCGCGTCGAGCTGATGGCGCTCCGGTGGCCCAAGACGCGTTTTCTTGTTTTCCTATTGCGTGTCGGTTCAAGAGGGCGACGGGAAACCGAAACGAAATCAAGCTGGTGGGCGACGCCGGATGCCGCCGAAGCGAAACGTGATGCCCACATTGCGCCACCTGCAGCAGGGAACGGCGGCGCGTTTGGACAATCGGCTACTTAAGGCGCGCAGTAGGTATGCTACCAACGGCACTACGCACCACGCGCTGTAAAACAGATAGGTGAAGATGCTTATCGCAATAGGTTTGGCGGCGATACAGCTGTGAATACGGCGTGCTACCACCCCGGAGAAGATTTGCTGGCACCGAAATGAGAAACTGAGTGCGCGTCGTCGTTTTCACGTGAGACGGACGGGCGAGTATTGCGGTGAAGTTGCTGCGGTGGGCAGCTATATCCTGTTCTCGCTCGCGCGTGTCTCGTGCATTGTCTTGTTTACATGGGATCTAGCGGCCGGGAAACGTATCACACGATCACAGTTTGGCAACATACGGAGCGTTGGTGTATTCCGGGAACGTATTCCCGGAATCGGGAATCATACGTTCCCGGAATCATGTATTCCGGGAACGTATGAACCGGTAAAAAAGTGAGCCTAGCTTTATAGGGTCATTTCTGTGTTCTCGACTGCGAACGTTTGTGCCGGGAAAACGGACCTAACGGGAACATATCAACAAGACATACAGTATACCTAAGTTAGCAAACAGCCTATGTACACTCAATAGTGTAACGTTGTTGTTCAGCAACTCAGAAGCAGTAAGTGTTGGTCAAGAATGTTGTTCACTTAGTGCGCACTCGAATTCCTAACTCTCGTACTTTGGTTATGTTATGTAGAATATCACAGCTCTCTTTGTTCTATACACGTCTTCATTACTTAATTCTTACTCTTGTTTGCCAGGTATTACATAACATGCTTGCTCATTCAGTGCACTTTCTGCAGCAATCCCTGATGGGACTGGCAGTGCCCTACATTTAAAAAATAATAATAATAATAATAATAAAGAACGCAGTAGGGCAATGTGAGAATTGTCCGGGCAAACTGGAATTATTACACTACCTGAGTTCAAACTAATACAGCTGCCTAGCTGCGAGTTTGAATGAATACTAATACTGGCGCGACAACTTGGTCACATTCAAGTTGTGCGCCCTTCGTATTGGACACTGTGCATGCCGCACTGCAGTGTTGTTCAGAAACAACAAGCAGCGATCTTCGTGGCACGAGTGGCCGCTGGACCAGGCTCGCATGCGCCACGCGCACGAGGGATCACACAAGAAGAAAGAAGAAGACGATTCAACGCCTGTTTTAGAACGCGACTGCTGGGGATTCTTCACGACAGCAGTGACTTTTAGTTGCGGGCAAAGGTTCGCCCTAAATAAACATCGTTACATTTCTGGTGGAGGTGTGGGGTATGAGTCGAAGCCCCACGAGCCAGTCAGCGTAGCCCCGAGCACCAGCGAGTCCATCCTGTGGACCAGCGGACCTGCCGCCGTCTTCGAGGTGACTAGCCCTAATTCAGCCCTCTTCTCTTCATGCCAAGGGAAACTTAGACAATAGACACCGCCACAATGACTAGCCAGATAACACCGGCACAGCTGGTCGTAAGCCCCCCCCAACCTCGGAAGCCGCCAACATTCCATGGCGACTTGTTCGATCACGTGCAAGATTGGTTGGAACTGTTTGAGAGAGTGGCGAGCTTTAATGAATGGGATGAAAGACAGAAGCTCTGTAACGTATATTTCGCTTTGGAGGACTTAGCAAAAATGTGGTATGAAAACCACGAGCCCTCTTTGTCCTCTTGAAAGGAATTTTGACGTCAACTGCTAGCAACATACGCCAGCACGGATCGTAAAGAAAAGGCGGAAATTGCACTTCAAGCTAGGAACCAGCTCACAAATGAAAACGTGGCGATGTACATCGAGGACAAGTACCGCCTGTTCAAGCGTGCTGATCCAAACATGAGTGAAGATAAGAACCTGCGCCATTTCATGCGTGGAGTAAAGCAGGAAATCTTCGCAGTTCTCGTCCGCAACCCACTGCGCACGGTCGCCGAGTTTAGATATGAAGCAACAACCATCGAAAAGACGCTGGAACAGCGGGATCGGCAATACAACCGTGAGGCAAGCTGTGCACCTGTCCATGTATTCTCTGGAGGCGTGCCGAATGATGTTGAAGCCCTGCGGGAGCTCATCTGGTCAGTGATCAGGGAAAAGCTCAACAAGTTGCAGACACCTCAGACTCCAACCGCGCCATCGATCGTCGACGTTGTCCGGGACGAACTGAGGTAGGTCACATGGGATCCAGAGCGTTAGCCACAGCTGATGCAGCGCGCCCCAACGTACGCCGACGTACTCGGGCAACCCGCGGTACACAGTAGTGGAGCAGTGTGACAACCGTTCCCTACCCGCTGACAGTACGCATGCACCTCGTCTGCTGGAACCACTGGCCGCCTAACCGCCTCCAGCACGTAGTGCACCTCGTTTTGTGGAACAAAGGCCCCAGAAAAGTGACGTCCGCCGTGACCACGAGCACAGGCCTCTGTGTTTTCACTGTGGAGAAACGGGTCACCTGTATAGGTTCTACCCGTACCATCAAGCTGGATTAAGGGGTCTCCCCTTGAGTGCACCATGCCCCCGAAACGGTGAACTGCCAGCAGAGATCTAACAAGATTTGTCCACGTGCCAAAGCCCCATTACCCCTCACCAACGTCAACCACAGTCACTATCACTCATGCACTACCGATCGCCTAGCCCACACATATCTCCAAGATTGCCCAGGCGTCATTCACCAAGCCCACACCAGGAAAACTGAAGCAAGCAACCTGTGGAGGTGAAGCCACTGATAACCAGATTTACGAAGATCCTCCAACATGGTTCCGGTGCGATGATGAGATAATTCCAGTAAACAGGTGCAGGAACGAAACGATTATATCAGATCTGCAGTCGATAATAGATGGATGCGAGCTGAATGCCTTAGTGGACACCAGCGCTGATTGTTCGGTAATAAGCTTCAAGATGGCAAAGCACCTGAAAAAAGTTGTGACGCAGTGGTCTGGACCGCAGATACGCATGGCAGGCGGTCATCTTATTACGCCCCTTGGCTAATGCACCGCAAGACTTATGATAAAAGGCTTCACTTACGTTTCTGACTTTATTGTACTCCCAGAATGTTCACGGGAACTTATATTGGGAATGGATTTTCGACAACCTAACGGCGCCATAATTAACCTACGTCGGTCCACGGTGTCTTTCTCGACAAAACAAGCTACATATACCTGTGGAAGAATCGGAGGAGCGGCATCTTGCTGCACTGAGCGTCGTTGATGATGATGTAACTGTGCCGCCACGCTGCAGTATAATGGTTAACATTTTACGACCATGAAGGCATAGCAAATGGAAACATAGAGCTCTTTTTCAAAAAAGGTATTTGCGTGGCTCGGGGCCTTGTGCACTTAAGCAATGGCCGTGCAAATGTCGC
This sequence comes from Dermacentor albipictus, assembly GCF_038994185.2. Classification (NCBI taxonomy): domain Eukaryota; kingdom Metazoa; phylum Arthropoda; class Arachnida; order Ixodida; family Ixodidae; genus Dermacentor; species Dermacentor albipictus. The sequence continues at coordinate 59,946,629 of NC_091828.1, forward strand.
ACTTACGAATTTCGGAAATGAATTCCAACACATCGCACAAGGAACAGCTACTGCATATTTCCACAAGTTCTGTGAAGCGACCGAATTATGCAGCCTAACGACAATGTCAGCTGCTCTGCCAGGAACCTGCAGTGTCGACAGATCAATTACTGTCAACCCGAGACTCCCGGAAGCCCAAAAGAAACAGATACATGCCCTGATAAAGGATTTTTCTGACTGCTTCTCCACTTCCTCGAAGGTACACGCACGTCTGTTGCAAAGCACAGAATCATAACAGAGGACGCCACAAGACCGGTATGCCAGCACCTGTATAGAGTTTCCCCAAAAGAAAGGGAGATCATCAAAAAGCAAGTAGAGGAGATGCTTTCAGATGGTGCTATTCAGCCTTCCAGCAGTACATGGGCTTCTCCCGTAGTGCTCGTTAAGAAAAAAAGATAACACACTTCGATTCTGCATCGACTACCATAAATTTAACAGCTTAACTAAGCGGGATGTATACCCCCTTCCGCGTATCGACATGTTAGATCGGCTCCGATGTGCAAAGTTTTTATCCTCCCTGGATCTCAAGAGTGGATATTGGCAAATAGAAGTGGATGAACAGGCGTGAAAAGACAGCATTCGTAACCCCTGATGGCCTCTACGAATTTAAACCGCTTCCATTCGGCCTCTGCCCCGCACCTGCAACGTTTCAGCGAATGATGGACACTGTGCTCGCAGGATTGAAATGGCAGTCGTGCTTAGTGTATTTGGGTCGTATTTTCCGCAACATCTGACCAACATCTAGAGCACCTGCGACTAGTATTAGAAGTTATTTGCGCATCAGACTTGACAATTAAGCCGGAAAAATGGCAATTCGGCTTCGATAAACTTCGGCTTCTCGAACGCGTCATCAGTGCTGAAGGCATTCGGCCAAATCCCGAAAAGACAGTAGCTGTTGCGAGGTTCCCAACACTCACAGACAAAAAGTCACTGCGACATTTTTTTGGGTTTATGCACATACTACAGAAGATTTGTGGAAGACTTTTCAAAGATTGCTGAGCCCGTTACAATACTAACAAGAGAAGATGAACCTTACATGTGGAAAAGCAAACAACAAGACTCCTTTGACAAGTTAAGGAAATGCCTGCAAGCTTCTCCAATCCTTGCCCATTTTGATGAGACAGCCGACAGTGAAGTTCATACCTATGCGAGTAACGTCGGCCTCGGTGCCATACTAGTGCAGTGGAAGAACGGCCAGGAGAAAGTAATAGCTTATGCCAGCAATAAGCTCTCGAAAGCAGAGGCAAACTACTCAGCAACCGAGAAAGAGTGTCTTGCAGTCATTTGGGCAATATGTAAATTTCGACCTTACCTCTATGGTAGACCCATTTAGAGCAGTCAGTGATCACCATTCACTTTGCTGGCTGGCTGGCGAATCTCAAGGATCCATCTGGACGACTAGCAAGATGGAGCCTCAGGCTTCATGAGTATGGGCTTCTGTCGTATACCGTTACTGTCGTATACCGATCCGGGAGGAAACACAGCGATGCTGACTGCTTGTCACGCATGTCGGCCAAGACAATTGTGTCAGAAGAAGAGGCTTTCCCATACCTTGGCATTGTTGACACGTCACAAATCTCTCAACAACAACGAGATGACCCAGAATTGCTTCCATTTATACAATGCCTGGAGGGCCTCGATGTTCAACTCCCGCGTATTTTCTCTAGGGGGCTATCCTCATTCTGTCTGCGAGGAAGTGTCCTCTACAAGAGAAACGTCGAGAACAGCAAGACAAAGTTTTTACTTGTCATACCGACAGCTATGTGAGAAGAAAATTTGCATGCATGTCACGAACTGACATCTGGACACATGGGTGTGAGACGTACATTCGCCAGGATTCGTCTGAAATACTACTGGCCCAAGTTATTAGCATCAATGCAGCGCTATGTCAAGACTTGTCGCAAGTGTCAAAGGCACAAGACTCCATCTGCAAAATCGGCAGGCCTCCACCAGCCAATAGAGCCACCAAAAGCCCCATTCCAACAAGTCGGTATGGACCACCTTGGACCCTTCCAAACATCACCTTTAGGCAAATAGTGGATAGTTGTGGCCACGGACTATCTGACCCATTACACAGAAACTGACTCCCTGTACAGTGCAACGGCTGTCGAAGTTATACAATTTTTTGTCGACGATATCGTGCTCAGGCATGGAGCTCCCACAGTTGTTATTACCGATTGTGGAACAGCCTTTACTGCGGACCTAATGAAGTGCTCGTTGCAAATGATACATACTGATCATAGGAGAACTACGGCGTACCACCCTCAGACAAACGATTTAACTGAACGCCTCAACAGAACACTGGCTGACATGCTTTCGATGTATGTCGATGTTGAACATAGCTGTGGGACGAAATTTTGCTGTACATCACGTTCGCATATAATACGGCCGTTCAAGAAATAACACGAATAGCACCGTTTGAGCTTATATTCGGCCGAGCGGTAACCACAGCTTTGGATGCTATGTTGCCGTTAGATGAAGAAAACAGTAACTCATCTGACCTTGATGATTTCTTGCAAAGAGACGAGTTCTTGCAAGAACCCTATCATGAGAGGTCACGAAAAAAAAAATGTGACAGCCTGCAGGAACCCCTGCTTCGTCTCATGCATTGGGCTGATGCAGTAAGGAGGCGGATAATGCCGCGACAACTTGGTCACATTCAAGTTGCGTGCCCTTCGTATTGGACACTGTGCACGCTGTACCGCGGTGTTGTTCAGAAACAACAAGCAGCGATCTTCGTGGCACGAGTAGCCTGCTGGACCCAGCTCGCATGTGCCCCGCGCACGAGCGATCACACGAGAAGAAAGAAGAAGACGGTTCGAAGTCAGTTTTAGAATGCGACTGCCAGGGATTCTTCACGACAGCAGTGACTTTTAGTTGTGGGCACAGGTTCGCCCTTAAAGGGACACTAAAGCAAAACAATAAATCAGTTTAGACCAATGAAGCATTGTTTAAGAACCATGCAGAGTCATTTAAAAAAAAAATAGTTTGATTATTAGATGAGAAAATGAAGGTACAAATATCGTTATCTGAATTTTGCGCCGAGACCCCAGCGCCGGTACGTCAGCGTGACGTCAGGGATTCCAAAGTATGTTTTCGCATTTGGGCTGCATTGGCTGAATAAAAATTCCCGAAACTTGCCATGTTTATTATATGGTTCCTTTAGAACACAATGTAGTCAATCTGTACCTCTATATATAATTAGTAAGCCCTAGAAGATGCCACCAAAATCTAAGATGTCACAGCCCCCAGGTGCAGGAACTTAAGTAGGCGTCGCCACCCGTATTTCGTTCTTGCGCTTTTTCTGGCTTACCAAATGTCTTTTCGTTGTAAGAGTGGTGTTTTTGGTGTTGTAGAACAGTAATTTACTGATGCAGAAGAAATCATTTTTCACTTTAGTGTCCCTTTAATAAACATTGTTACAATAAAGTCAAACCCTGATATAAACAATAGGCATAAAATAAATTACTGCAGAGACAAAAAAGTGGATCTAAAGTGTTTCCAGATGATATCAGTGAGTAATAAATACCATATAGTATATTTGCGTAAGAGTCCACTTTTTGCCCAAATCTGGCAGAATGCGACCCCCCATAGATGGGCTGGCAGTTTGCAAATCAATCTTCAGTCTACATATGCAAAAGAAAAAGAAACTGTATTTCCACGGTTACTACAACATGCTATCCAGAGTCTCTATGCAGATACACTTGTTAGCAGTCGTCATCTGTATCACCGTCACTGCTGCTAGGACACGGTTTGTCAGCGCTTTTGGAGAGGCAGTTGTCCTCAGTGCTGTCCATAGCATTAAAAATGCCTGGTATACAGTTATAAGTTTTCTTTCTATTGCAAGCAATCATGCTATGCAGTCGTGGAAGTAACTCGCACAATGAAGCAATGGTGCATGGCACCAGCAAAGCACAAATCGAAATAAAATGGGAAGGTCTTGCAGATAGCACACGACATTGCACCATCTCAGATTTTTTTTTTCTCCAAATTTTTTTTCGCTAAGTTAGGGGGTGTGGCCCTTACACAAATGAATGTAGCTATCATATATGGTATGTGCTTTAAACGAATATTCGATATAACGAAGATATTTTTAAGTCATATGCAACTTTGTAATAAAGAGGTTAAACTATACGAGCCTTCTCAACCTGTTCTGGTGAAAATCCCAGGGCAAGGATTTTTGCATTGCATTACAGCACCACTCACCTTGGCAAGCAAGCGAAGGCACTGGTTTTCCGAGCCACCCCCGGATACATCTGTACCAACAAGGGCAGGAAAAACGAAATAATGGGAAAAAAACAGTAATGCTTAATGTAATGCAAAAAGTGCTCATACATGCCAAAATGAAATCAGCCTGCTGTACTCTGTTTCATACATAGCAGGCAAGGCTGCTGTAGCTACACAAACAGTAGTGCGGTCATAGCGGTCTCTCTCTCCGCACCTGTCACAAGGCAGCTGTTTTTGACCAGCAATGTTTCTATGGAAGATCTAATTCATATTTACTATGGGACAGTTGCTGGCAACAGCAACCTGTAGGGAAGATAATGAAGAGCTCTAGTGCAAGTGGGATTTCACCTTGCTTAGCTTAGTGTATCCCGTGTAAATATAACCTGTAAACAAGATTTGAATTTGTGTTTCCTTCCACATAAAATCTTGGGTGGAGGAAACGTTACATATGGTGGTGATGCCTTAGCATATGCAACGTTTGCCTTTAACTCCTCTCGGCATGACACCACTGGTTATTCTCTGTTTTACTCATTATTTGGCCGAGAATTCACCTTACCACTCGATACCTTCCTTCCCTCATTTAAGTTATCTGCTAGCAACTACATGCACGATGCCATTGCATGAGCTAATCATGTACGACAGATTGAGTGCACTCGGCTCACTTTGTCACAAACCAGCGAGAAGCCTTTTTGCCCGGTTGACAACAGCGAGAGGGATTGTCCGAGAAGCACCTCTCCAGATACACCGGCCCTTATCCTGTGTTGAGCCAAGTAACTGAAGTGACATATGAGATAGGCCCAGTGTCTCCTCTGATCCTCATCGCTATCTAGTGATGTCGTTCACAATGCTTGGCTCAAGCCATACCATTGTCCCATCGACATTAATCTTTACCACCACCAAAATGGTGCTTTTGCCACCGGCGTAATGCTATAGGTCAGCTGCAGGTGATAGCAAAGCACCGGGAAGACAACGAAGAGCTCTAGCAAGAGCAGGATTTTATCTTGCTCAGCATAGCGTGTCATGTGTAAGATAACCTGTACATAGTCTTGCGTTCGTATTTCCTTCCACGTAACATAGTAAATAACAACTACAACTTGTGGACACAAGTTTACGTCAAACTGGACATTACTTCTGCACATTTGTGCTTACCGGTCATGTGGCATGGCTGCCGGGCACAAAAGCATTTCACTTCACTCATATAGTGGTAAATAGGTTCAGATGTCCGACACGTGTCATGTAATAATTACGTCACACATTGCAGCACAAAAGTATGAAACTTATAATTTCACAACGAGTTACTTGACATGCACCTACAAAACTATTTTTCATATGTGGCATATCACTTTTTTGGTCACAGACGTGGGCAGTGAGAGAAGTCTCTCTAACCTTTGTAGCATTGCCTGCTATGTATGAAATGGAGTACGTCATTTGCATATTAGGCTTCAAGGTGACCAACAGTTGTGGTACCTGGAATATTATTCTAGGGACCATAGTGGCATTGAGCTAGAAGAGAAATGTCACTCATTATAGACTGCACAGCTATCATAATTATTAGCCACAACATTTCAAAAGATGCATACTTCGACAGACAATATATGGAGACGCGCATAATAGTGGAGACAGGCTTTTCCGCAATTATATGCCCCAGCACAAGATGGCCGACCTCCCACTCACAGTACTGTGAATGGGAGGTCAGCTATCTTGTGTGGGGCATCTCACCAATGAGCAGAGGGTAGGCTTGCAGGCAGCGAGGATAGAGCACGGGAGAGATAGTAGCAAAAATAGCAGCACCTGCTCATGAACTCATACTTTATTTACACTGTTAGAAAGACGTCTACCATTATGTGTGGGTCGAATGAGACTTGCGGGGAAGCGCACTCGCAGAATTTTGCATCGATTACAGCAGTGTCGGGAGTGCTACCATCACAAACCGTTCACATGACTTTTATGTAATTGTAAGAGTTAACTGGTGCAAGGTACTGCTGTCAATTTTTATTTGTTGAAATAGTAGCCGTACAGTACTTTAGGTGTTTCACTATCATGTCATCTTGGTGCTATTGCACGCAAGAATTGAGAAACTGTTCGTATAAGAACTATAAGAGCCCATGGAAAATAATCTATGCAAGGCAATTTCTAGCTCAGCTGTTACAATTACAGTGTCACTGGCTCGAATGCCTTTTCAGGCACGCCTCTCTTTGTTACACAAAAAGGCAATCTAATCTGCTAGGGGGCACTAAGGAATGGTTGGCAGAGGCGATTGGAAGATTGATGGAAGTAAGGAAATGACTAACAATGGAGGTGCACAAAAACAAATTTTCCTATAGGGGTTCACAAAATTTGGCAATGAAAATTCTTCCGGGTTTTTTAAGATCGGTAGGACATGCACGTCAGCATCTATGGGCAGCAGCGTTACCGGCAATGTGTCACTACGAAGCACGTGCTTGGCCCAGAGTCGAAATAAGTGATCCTAATGCAATATTTGAAGCCAGTAATGCAAGCATAATTAGTTGCAGACATCCAAAACAATGGCACTGCTATTTCCTGCACTGTAAGGGATTCCGGAGAACTTTGAAAACAGAAACTGAACTGCGGAAGAGCGCAATTGTCATGCCTTTAGCAGACGCCCACGAGTGATGCAGCAGTTACACCTCACTGTCACGCGAGCATGAAGCGAGCATCCTTATCGAGCTGTGGTCTCACTGAAACAATGTACGCTCGTTTGCTGGCTTCTCGTGGGCGCAGGGTGTGGGGCTACCTGATCGCACCTGGTCAGAAGTGCAGATCACCTCGCTCAAGTTTGTGGTTATTACATTGTGGCCACATTGATGCATCACTGACAGTGCCGTAAATGAGATGGGAAAAAAATTTACCGTCAATTACGATACTCCCTAATGCAGAATTTGAGCACAGCTCTACACGAGCGTTCATTTTGCTATACAGGTTGTCCCACGTAACTTGAGCCATAGTTTTAAAAATAAAAGGCACTCCGGACGCAAGTTGAACTGAATGCATAATGTTGGCACTGGCCTGGAGTTACTCGGGCTATTTTTTATTTTCCTCTTAACTAAAGGATCAATTATGTTTAATTAATCAACTTTTTAAGTATTGGCTACAGATCCCAAGTGTGATACGCAAAGCTGTAGAGCACCTTGAGAAACCTCTGAATAAATTGTTTCGAACACGATATATCTCACATGGTCTTTTTTCTCGCATTCTATAGAAAGCCCACGAAATATGAAAAAATACCACGTGACGGCATGCTTGCACACTGTTATTGCGCAGCTCTCAAGCGTGTGATGGATGAACAAGGTCGGCTGCAGCGAGATTGGCCTGCGACAGGGAGTTATGTCTGGTGTAGGTATCTGGGCATGCGGCTCTTATCACATGACGGTGCAAATGCCCTGTCGTGTGCTCCAAAAAACAGACTTTGACACCTGGCCCCCTGCTGCGGCGTGAGGGCACAATTACGTGGAAGCGAGCAGCCAAGCAAGCATGCATGAGCATTTATAGAAAATACAAAATAAAAGCGGGGTCACGCAACCTGGCCTAGCATCTGGCTCGGCTAGCGAGCTGCTGCCAGGTGAAAAGTGAGCACAAGCAATGCTGGCGATGCTGCCCTGGTGCCTTCTTTTTTTACTGGCAATTTCAAAGTCGAGATTTCAAGATATCTGTACTACGGCGCAAAACTGTTCAAGATAAGAGGTCAAAAATACGTGGTTTGACACCGCAGCAAGAACATTTTTTTTACTTATCCGACATTAAGAGATATCCAAGTTTGAATTAACAAGGGTTTACTGTATATGTTACTATGCAATGCTGGCTCAAGAAGGCCAGCTTTGGGATGCTCCAGCAGTTGTGCGAGCGGTACCTGGCCAAACAGTGATCTCCAAGGGGCCGCATTGTTGGGCCACGCTCAATTTGTCTGTGCATCACCGATGAGCCACTCTGATAACTTCGCTATTAAAACACCAGAGCTGCCCAGTGTGTGCCGACTCAAGTTACAGCTCGCTGCGCCTGGCACGACGGCAATGCCTAGTGGAACAGGAAATTTGGCTAGTTGGTATTAGCTAGACGTGATTTGCTCTATTGCTCTATAGTGCTAAAGACACAACACACGGGAGCCTCGTGTGCCGTCACATGATATGGGCGAGGGCACTGCTTGTCGTTTGCCCCCAAAAAAGGCAAGAGCTGTGATAAGTAACCACGTCACCGTATGCATAATAATGGCATAACTGTTGCTGTCACTTCCATAATAAGTGCATGCATATTACTTAAGCTAGCCAGAGCTGTACATGCCTTCCTCTATGATGTATGACCTCTGGATCGAGGGCTGCAGGCTATTGAAGCACAAACAGAAAGCATGCAGCAACAAGTGTGGCAAAGACAGTCGTCCATTATAAAAAGAAAGAAAGAGGGTACTCACTCGCAACTGATCTAAGGGCAGCGTCTTTCCTGGCCAGGATAGTCCGTACACTGGTGTGACCATTGGTGATAACGTGCTGCAGCACCCTCAGGCACTGCTTGGCACCAAGAACACGAGGGAAAAAGAAAAGCAATCTAAAACAACAAATCGTTCAACCCCTTTCTGCGGCCTGAAAAGAAATAACTTGGTCCGAATGCAGTTGTGCGACAGACCCTTCATCGTGACATGGTGCAGGTTAACTAAAGTTCTTTTTCTATAACATTGCCTACCTACAGGGTGTTTCTTTCTATAGTTAAGAGAATTTTTTTTAAATCACTCATGGCACGTAGCACAATTCTATTTCTTGAGCTAGATTACTCTCTGAAGCGGACATTATTTGCCCAAGAAATTAAAATGGATGTTTGTCTAATTGACAAATTTTCACTTATTAACTTTTACCGCAGTTACATTATGGTGCATACTTCAATTTAAGAATTGTAGCCAGTCCCTTCGAAAGTTATGTCAAACTGGAACGAATTCTGAAGATGACAGGAGTCCTGAGATGTGTGTTCCAAAGGTTTGCGGCAAAATGCATTGGTATTATTGGTTCCAATTGTACCATTGATACCACTGGTAGCTTCATTGCATAAAGAGGTGTTTTGTTAAAAGAAAAAAAAGGAACAACAGTACATTTTTAGCGCAAGTTTGACTGTGTGTATCTGAAAGCTTGTGCCTGTTTAAAATTATCACTCCAAGTGGATGGGCCTTGTGAATATGTGTATGTACTGCAATGAAATTAATTACTTTGAACATTGATTAGCGAAATTTTGTTAGTCAATTATTCACTTTGGTTTTCAGTGTAACACCTGCCTCTTCATGTAATGCAGCTGAACAAGTAGAATTGTGCTATATGCCACAGAAGATATTTAAAAAGTTCTGTTGACATTAAAGCAAAAACAAATTAAACTATGGGGTTTTACCTGTCAAAACCACATTCTGATTATGAGGCATGCCGTAGCGGGGGATTCCGGATTAATTTTGACCACCTGGGGTTCTTTGTCATGCGTCTTAATCGAAGTACACGGGTGCTCTTGCATTTCGTCCCCATCGAAATGTGGCCGTCATGGCCAAGATTTGATCCCGCGCTTAGCAACGCAACACCAAAGCCACTAAGCGACCACGGCGGGTTGATGTTAAAGCACGCTGAACAAATGAGTGCACATACAGACCAGATTTATGTTGGTTTGATTCACAGTTGTTATTCAGGGCTTTTCTCGTGGCAGGTAATTACTAGACTCAGTGGTAGGGAGCTTTGGTAGCTTGCAGGGGAGGAGTTTTGGAAGTACTGAGCAATGCATTAAAGATAAGCGTTTAGAAGAAGACGAGAACTTTAGGCGATGACAACAAGGCAAGTCTCCGGAGCCGATGCTTTAACCAGAGGACTTGTCGAAATGCCGACCGCTGTTGAAAAACAAGTGTGCCAGACTAACCTTCACTTTTGTCGGTGATCGTCCCTCCAGTAAGGCGCCCAGAAGGTAATCCACAACTTGCTCAGCATACTGACCATCGTTCTCCAATGTCATGGCTGTTTTTCATTCAGGTTGAGAAAAATGACAGCAGGAGCTTGAGAAGGAAGGATAAGTGTAGGACTTACACCTGGGGTAGTTTTTTGTTATAGCTAGTGCTGCTGATATTGAAAAAAATTGACACAAATGTAAAAATGCAGACAGGAAAGACAGTGTATCGTTCTTGTCTTCTCGTCTCTGACTTGTGCTCGTGCTGTTTGACAGCTGTGCAAAGGTTCTCTGTCCATGCATGCTTAACCAATATCACAATGTCACAGTGCCCTTGAGAATGGCCTAGTGATCTACCTACCAGAGTATGTAGAATGTGAAGATATCACAGGTGCAGGATGCCAGAGAAATGTTTTGCCAACTTTGCTGTGCCTTAAATTGCTCGTAAGTATAGATATATGGGAATCTGCATATATATTCCAACATAGGGCACTGAGAAACGTGAGCAACAACAGCACCACTGTAACACTTTTGCATACTGCAATATTGAAAGAAGAAAATAAGGAAAAAGAGGCCAAACAAATGACACGAAGTTTATCTATTACAAAAGTACACTTACACAGAACAACTTATGAGAAACACATGTTGTAACACACTGCCAAAAGCACATAGCGCTTTCTTTACCACTAGAAACATGTTCATTTTCAGAGCTTTTATGCTTGAAGAACTTATTTCAAGATGTAGTAGTCACAGCTTATACCACGCTTTATACCACCTGCTTTGTAAACTTGGCAATATAAGAATCAGTACGCAGGTAATTGGTTTAATTGAGGCATATTTGTCACATCGGCAGCAAGTCATTAGAGTAAAAAATAGTGTCAGGTAAGCGGGAAGTACACTCAGGGGTACCGCAAGGATCCGTGTTAGTACCACTCTTGTTCCTGATATACATAGATGACACTTCTTCAGTCGTCAAATCACCTGTTAAAATTAAGAATTTTGATGATTTTTTATTGTTGAATTTATTATCCTGTTAAATGCAGAGAGGATCAGGTTAAAGTGAGCCAGTGCCTTCAATCATTAAGCTCGTAGTGTAGCAAATGGGAGATGGCAAATAATTACACAAAATCTCCTTACACTAATACAAATAAGAAAGAAGGCTCCGTTTTTGTTCGAGTGTAATACTGGGGTCAAAGACTGGTTTAACACGACTAGATTCAAGTACTTAGGCGCAACAATAATGAATAAATTAAATTGGCTTCAGCATATAGAGAATGTGTGGTTATCAGCATATCAAAAATTGTGTTTTCTTAGGAGGAAATTACCGAATGTGATGAGGGGAGCGAAGCTAACGGCTTATAAGACATCTTTGTCTGGTCCTAGAATATGCTAGTGCAGTTTAGAGCCCACATCAGAAGATTCTAAAGAAGAAATTGGAATGTATTTATCAAATCTCAGTAGCCTATATATGCTCGAAGTATAAGCACACCGACTCGGTTACAGCCGTGTTAACTACTTGTGACTCAGAGCCGCTAGAAGTAAGAAGGCAGAAGTGTCGATTGAAATTGTTTTATTTAAATTATTGCAAAGAAAGATTAAGATAAACAAAGGCACATATACATAGCAGCAGCTTCAAAAAAGATGCTTGCAAACAGCCCGCGCTCCCATAGTGCAACTAATGCGAGCCCATACTGATTTCTTTCGTGCTTTTTTTTTCCTGAGACTACAAACCCATGGAATAGCTTATGGGATGACGTTGCACAGAAAAACTATGTACATGATTTTGTACTCTGCATGGATAAGTATTTCAATAAATGTGCTTTTGCTTGTTAGTTGACCAGTGTGAAATCTATGTGCATTTGTGCAAATTCCATTCATTGTACCCTACCTGTAATGACCCTTAACCAAGGCTTAACATACGTATGACTAAATGAATAATACATCAAGTCGTAGCCTGATCACTAGTGTTTTGAATGGAAGTAAAGCAGTAATAATTGCTCAGAGTTTATGAAAATTCATATGCGAAACGTCAAAGAAGCATCTCAAGGATCATGAATGAAAGTAATAATTTGCTATCTCTAGTATAAGTACTCAGAATGAAAATAAAAATCTGAAATATACAAAATATGCACTTGGCTTCTAGCTCCCAACTTCTGTTGGTTAGGCCACTAAAAAAAAAGAATATTATGCAGATTTGCTGGCCTCAATACTGGCCATAGAGATGGCCCTGCTATGCAAGAAAGCCATGGCGTCGCAAATGTGAAAAGAGGAAAGCGCCTATAGTTCCGGGAGCATTTGCTTTTGCTCACTGCAGCAGGCACCTGGTTCCATACATTACTGCATTATTTAGGCTCGCAAAGCAATGGTTGCCAGGTCAGGGAGCATGCAGACACCTCCTCATCCTTGATTATTATGTTCAGTCAGCTTTTCTGTGCAAGCAAGGTCGCCTAGCAGGCATTCAACTGGTACTGGAGCCTCCACGTGCTTTGTTCAGTTCCTGTACAGTATTGAACAGTAATGTGAAGTGTTGAACAATAATGTCCAGTAATAAATAAGGGCACTTGTACAGGTGGTGTTTAAAATGTAAGAGATTAGACAGCTAAGTCAAGCTTCAGTCAAAGGTCAGTCTCAAATCAACTGCGTGCTCTCGTGCTATTGAAAACCCAACACAGTGGGAAGGACTGCTCGTAATAACTTGTACATACGCTGTCGAAGTGCTGATGGATAAAAACAACCCACGATGGGTAAAATAAAGTTGCACTTGATATCAGCCGAACCCAATTATCAAGATCAGATGCACTCATAAGCATCTAACATTGTTTTGGACATCGTTAAAATGGCCTATACATCGGATCGAAAAATTCAACCCGAGAGAAGCTTCTGTATCTTCACTGCTGCTGTGATTTGAAAATTACGTTGCTGAGTCAACCAAAGCTCAAATTTTGCGTCTTTTCATGGAAGAAGTGCTAGGAGCACTGGAGGCTAGCTTCGACGATACCTCCAGTCAAAGCTTTATTTTTCCAGACTCTCCAATCTGCCGAAAATCGTCAGGTCTGATCAATAGTATAAAGTGCAGTCATCATATGCTGCAAGGAATTGCTAGTAGAAGTATTCAAACAGATATGTTTAACATGTGGAAAAACTGTCAGTCGAATTGAGCGATTTCCTTGGGCCCAGGAAGGAATGAATTAATTTTTGCCATAAGAGAAATCCAAAAATTTGTAGCTGCCTAAATTGTTTCCTCTGTATAGCTTACTTTTGAATATATTTTTTGTGTACTTAGTAGTTGTTATTAATGCGAAAGCCTTATAGGTCCCATTACACGAAAATCCGTTGGCGTTGGCATGACTGAAAGATAGCACAAAAAATCGCCGACAGCGCAATGAGTAAAAACACGACAAAAATGCTCAAACTGACGTCACATTTCTCAGGAAAGTTCCTGCAAACAAAGTACATCATTGGCTTTGAAAAGAAAATGTGGCACATTTCAGTCTGGGTGCGAATCAAACCCGGGTCTCAAGGGTGCGAGACGAGCGTGCTTCTTCGATGCCAGGGTGGCTCCACAGTTTTAGTTGACTAAAGGTGCACCTAGTATGTGCATGACTGCACACATCACATTGCAGCCATGAGTGCATAAAATAAAAAGCATTAATGCTCGACTCACCACCGCTACACGGTCCTTCGGTTTATGAACTCGTCATGGGAAAGCGAGCACATTGAGAAGCTTGGCGCATTTTGATTTGGCCTTAGCGGACGCTAAGGTGAGAGCTAGTGCTGACAAGGGACATGCGGAAAAGAACATTTCACGAGAGCGACTATGATGCTTTCGCATTCCCACGCATAAGCAGTCTTAAGCGCCTCTGCTGGATTTTTTTTTTTTCAGCAATTGTTATCTAATTATGTACTGATTGGCCTAACAGCTGTACTTACCTCGAGATGCTTTATGCTGACTGCTTAAACAACACTAGTGTTTTGTTTTTGTAGAATACTTACTACATTTATTGCGAATTACCTTCCTCACTTATTTTTAATAATAAACGTGAAGTACACTAACAACTGTAGTCCAACTACAAAAAAAAAGAACGCAAATTTCCATGTTTCCTTCCCCATAGGAGGGAAAGCTAGTCAAGCTATTTCAATGTTTTTCCCCCTTCCCCCCCATCAATGTCTGGATGGAAATAGAGCCATTATTATTAGTATATTGAAGCATTGTGCCGCTAGCTCACCAAAGTATTGCGCAAAATTTCGTAGGTCTTGCTGAGATAAAAATATTTTCCTCTATCATAAGTGTTGCAGAGCTTGAAGGATATTGATGTGCAGTAAAGGTGCTCGCATTTTGCGCATGTGCAACGAATGCTACACCGCTCCCTCGAAAACATGTTAATAAGGTGCCCGTCATCTGACACAGCTGCACAGGAGTGAGCGGTTGTTAAACAGTCATTCACTGTGTACGACTCTTTAAGCACTACGACAAACAGATATCTTTTTTTTTTTTCTCAGATCTTATCATTGAAGAGGGTAGCCATACCTCAGGCCCAAATTGAACCTTCCTTAAAGCTGAAAATTACTCGAGTTGGCAAATGCCATTTTATTTAACACATTTACTGAAGCAGCACTTCTTGAAGTCTCTATTCCTGTGCAGGGTGACCCACTGGTGGGTCACTTGTCATATTTATCCGGTGCACTGTGTCTTGCCACAGGGTCACCAGGGAGTTGTGCTCCTTTGAAACTTCCTCGAGGTGGCGCAAAGAGATGGTGCCAAGACACGGCAGATCAGAAGCAAGAAACATTTTTCACCTTCGTTGATTTCTAGTAAAGCTGTCTCTTGCACATTGTAGGAAAGCCGGGCCTGTGACCCACGTTGCAGCAAAAGTGTTAGTTGTAGCTAAATCTGCGATTTGCCTGGCAAGCAGTGTCTGCCTCTTAAAGTAATCAAGCTGATATGACAGAACCACGATATCTACTGCGGGAGATTGCTAATAAGTCTGTTCCCATTCATACAGGTTATTAGATACACAGCATTAAGCTACAGTTCAGCTTCATTCCAAGACATATGCGACAGGTGCTTGTTAGGGCCCAGGACCAGACCTCTAAAATCCTGGCAGTCCAGAGGGCTCACGAGAGGGCTATCAGGTTTCACCTGATGCTCCCCGAGTGGGCCTAGCCAGGTGACATTGAGTTTACTCGCGTCTGTTGTGGACCAAATAAAGTCGTAAATAAAATAAAATAAAATCACTCACTCGCAGTCTAATACGCTATGTAATGCCCTCCCCGTGAGGGCCTTTAGGGGTAACATGAATAAATATAATGTCTCGTAGGACTACATGTGTACCACTAAACACTCTTGCTCCTCCCCATTTTTCTAAATGTATTTTGCACTAGCCACAGGCTATCATGCAGTACCAACCAACCCAAACTGTCATCTTCCTGAACCACCGAGTGCATTTATTAAATGATGCATAGCATTCCTGACAGCCCAACCAACAGGCAACATAATGGACCAGTACTGTTGAACCTTGTCACAACGAAGTTGCGTCCAACACTAAAATAGTTTCGTTATATACGATAATCATTACAAACATATAATAGTTGCCTGCCAATATCAATGAGAAATATTTTAGATTTACTTTGTTACCTGCAATAATCCATTATATCAGGGTTCAAGAGTACTGGAAACAGTGAAAACCCTTTTTCTTTTTCATTTTTGGATACAGACAGTATCCATAAAGAGGTCGAGCGAGCCCACAAACCTGGCTAAGGCCAGTAAAAAGTTGAGTTTTCAAAGGATACAGCTTATCTCTTTGTACAAGTAGCCAGGCACTGGGGCATCAACATTGGACGTGGCTTCGGCCAACAGCGGCACCTAGTGGAAGACAGTACAGACAGAAATGCACCGTTATATTGAGAGCTGTTACTGTAGAAAAGGTGAAGAAGTCAGCCTGAAGGACAAGCTTTTGTCTTGCTCCTCCACGTGAAGAGAAGGGTAAACGGCACAGGCAGGAACAGAAGATGCATGAAGGTGATGAAATAATTGCACGATGTCCCGCACGTGCGATAGCAACGCTTCGAGCTAGTGTACAAAACCGTCATTGCCTCCGCAGCCTCTATTATTTGCACTGTTTATTTTTAAATTCTAGAGCTTTACGTGCCAAAACCACCATGTGGTTATGAGGCACACTGCAGTGGGGGGCTCCAGATAAATTTCACCCGCCTCGAAATACGGCCTCCGCAGCCGGGGTTTGATCCCGCGCAGCTTAGTTGCACTGGTGCTTTAGTCACACAAGTGTTCAAACCAGCAAGCAGCTGCTGCAAGATAGTGACTGTTAGTTCGAGGTTACAGCCCTTCGGTGTGCCATCGTCGGCAACCTACAGGAACACCTGTGCGCAACAAGCATCAGATTCGTACGAGCACTTCCCGTGGTCTTCCATGCAACTTAAATCCCCTCACGGTTATATAACAGAATCCACCAGTTGAAGTAAACATGTTTCTTGTAGCACAAGTTACTCGCTGCCAATTAAGTCATGAAACAGTCAGCACTTACAATAAGCATCCATCGTTAAGAAATTTTATCCGCATCACTGTGTCACCAGCAGTCAGACCGCGTGTGTGACACCAGTGAAAGATTCGTATTGGAAACACAATTAACAGAACGCCGGCCAAAATGGTGTTGTCGATGGGGTTAGACACTTCGGCTACCACACGGAAGCCTTGCTCGCCAACGCTAGGCGACATTAGGTAACAGTAGTCAGCGAACAAGGCTTCTGTGTGGAAGCAGGAATGTCTAGCCCCTTTGACAACACCATTTTCGTCGGCGTCCTGAAAACTGTGTTTGTAAAAAGAATCTACTTCCCGACCAAACAAGACGTCGTACAATTACTGATTTCACCAATAAAAGAAGCCAGCAAGAGCAGGGCGGCACATAAGAAGTTCTTGTGTGATTGGCAAAAACTGGTGCACGACATCAATGTAACGTAAAATGGAGTGCCATTTACACTATGCCAGGCACAGCATCCCCAGTTGTAACTTCAGTGTTATTTCCATCAATGCTACAATGGCCGTACCAGATTCACGCAATGAAACTAACACCTCCAAAAGCAACTCTTTAGAAAGTTTGTGCTTACTACTCAACACTTTGCGACACATAAAAAGGGAATGAATAATTTTACAGCAGAAAGAAAAAATGAAAGAGTAATGCACTGCCACTTGTTCAACAATGTGAAATGGGGGCACGTATAGACGCGAGCATGTGTACAGACACTGCATAAATGTCATATATGGGTGCAGACTTATTTAAGCTCTACACTTAGTGTTCGTGTGCCCAATTATAACTTCGTCACTTTCGGATTCAGTCCAGACCCATTTCTAGCAGCTTAAGTATGATTAAAAGCAGCAGAACACAATTTTTAAAGTGTCAGTGAGAGACGGAAAGACGACCCTCATTACTGCAACCTTTAATCCGAGTCGCCTTTTCAACTAGCTTTGTTGCACCCACAAATGTACATTCACTCAAAGCTGCAGTCCAAGTAACATTTCGGATATCAAAACATTCTATATTTCAACCCTAGTTTACTTGAAAGATTAGAAATTGGCCTGGTGTACATCACTACTGTCAAAAGCAGGCCCTTGTGACCACGCAGATGTTGATCTCTCTCTGCTTTTTTCCAACAAATTTCGCATACATTTAACAGATTTTGCTGCACAGGTATACCAACGAGCATCTCAGAATATACAGGCAACTCAATTTAGACATTGTTGGTTTTGTTACAGCTGATAATATTGAAGCACCGTCACAGTGTGTAAAACTATGGATGCAGACTAAGGGTTGCCAAAGGCGCATACTGAGGCAAGTTAAAGTGACAACTAATATTCCAAGGAGTCCAAGGCATCACATCTGCTTACAACAAAGCTCTTGTAAATGCAAAAATGATGTAAATGTAGGACAGGATTGTGCAAGTATGGTACCAGCTTCTGTGACATGACATGCCTCCTAATTGGTAAACTAATCAACCGCCAATATTTAAGGACCACGAGACTTTATGAATTCCCCTGGCTGTAAACTCATTCACTTTGACCACAATTACTCCCTGAACGTCCCTAAAGCCTCCAACTCTGTGCAAAACTTCAGCAGTCAAACAGGAAGTCCCTCCCACTGTAGGCGATGACAGCTGTACGACCCCCACAGTGGCCCGATGACACTACTGGTAGCACTTTGTTGACCAAGATCCAGTCCAGCGATGACAGGACAAATAGGAATAATAACTGCAGTAGTGAGCATTGTGCTGCAAATGACTGCCGCATCACACACAAGCCATACTCTACGAGTACATTTCCTGTGCTCTTGCCTGTGAAACATCTGTGGACAGGACTGCACTCCCAACTCTGTATCGCACACACTCCAAGCCACGTACACACTGCCAAGCATGGAACACGTGTGACTGGTCGGCGATTAGTGCGTATGTCCTCCAATAGCACATTGCTTGCTGCAGTCTTATGTACCCAGTTGTGGGAACAGGCGGTTTCACCCTTCACCATGTGGTGAAGCTAAAGCTGAGGTTTAGGAAGCGCTGAGGCGAGGGGGTGGCGCAATGACAGCACCATGATGACGAAATGACAGCGTTACAGAATGGATGGAGAAAACCGAGTTTTGGGCTTTTAACTGCTATCGCAGTAGAAGCTACATTGCAACATGAAAATATTTTGAACTTGATTTTTTTTATAGGGAATTTTACTTTGTGCTACCTCTTTACAATGCTCTATCATGGACAGCTTAAACTGCAGAAATGAGTAGGCCCTTCAGTCATAATTTTTTTCTGCAACCAAGTCACCCCTTGGCACGACAAACACTGCAGTGTCTAAAACGGTCCATCTAACACACAATATTGGTTCAGTGTTTGCGTATTAGTGCAGCTTTAACATCACATTTATTATCACTCACTATTCTGCAGGCATTACTTTAGTGCATGCACTTGTAGATCGAGTGCCTGATGGTGATGTGATCACGCAAGCACGACACATTGAAGCATTGCCCTTTGGTTATCCTGCGTCCCTCTTGGGAAATGTTTTCCAGCATTTAGTGTTGATTGCAGTCACCAGCAATGCTACAGTGGCCTCCATTCTTATCTGAAAAACTTCAAAAGAACAATTTGCACTCACTGCTGCTTTGTTTGTTCACACTCAAATTTTGCATCAAGAGTTGGTTAGTCCCCATCATTTAACTATTAATACCCTTCACATCTTTGCATGTGTAATTTGTCAGAAAACTACCCTTCACTGATGTGTGCCAACCTGACAACTGTCAACATAAAGGAGTTCTTACAGCCTTCGGAAGTACTAGGGGCACAGCAGAGGCAGAGTCTAGGGATCTGTTCGCTGATTTGTGGCCCAACTCAAACACAGTGGCTGCTTTACGAGCACGGTCATAGCTAGCTATTCTTAGCGGCCTCCCTGCAGGCTGCGTTGCAGGCAGTACCACGATGCCAGCCTTCATCGCTACAGCCACATACTAATTAAGAAAATCGCACACATAAGCTTTTGTCTACTTGAATGAGGTATGCACACGTAACTACTATATTATAATCCTTGAGCATTACATTTCAAAGCAAATTTATACCTCCGACACCTGGCTGTGTTACATTTAATACGAACAACGCTGACCTTCACCACAGGAAAGCCATTGTGAAATTCCCCTTAGCAGCATTGCTGAAAAAAAAAGGAAAAAATACGCCGTCACTTTCACAACTTATCATTGCTGCAGAGATGTGGACTAGTTTCGTTGCATGTTGGCAACTAAGCGCTCCAAACTAGCCAAACATCAAAGCCAAGTGTTTCATTGAATGACGAGAGCCAAGGAATGCAAGTCCCTCAATACTCGTGTCAAAAACAATGCACTAGTAAGTGTAAGACCTTTCTTTTTTTCTTTTCAAGTTGAAAAAGAACCCTTTTTCTTTACCCTGGGCCTGGAGCCCAGCACCTGAAGCTCTGTGAATTGCCCAAGTGTTCTGCACCGTCTCCTACAGATTCTTGACATCTGCAGCGTTTCGGAACAAGGACCTCATGAGAAAAAGTGCTTAAAGGTGTAAATACACTAACTGACCAGCCCCTCCACCTCCCCCCCCCCACCTGACTACAAACTGTTAATTATGGACAATAAGTTATACAGGCGACTTATGCAGCTTCTTCAACAACGACTGCACAGATTTATGTAATAATTGTATGCCGTATAGCAAACCATGCAATTAAAAAAAGAATAAAAGCTACTGTATGAGAGTGCTAGTTTCCACCTGCATGTGCTCCCGCAGTGACCCCACATTTATGCTGTAATATCTATGCCGAGCCTCATACAGCACATTTTTGCAAACCACTCCTTGTGCCACTTCGAACAGTGTCGCGCAAGCTGAACATGTTTAAAATTGTGCAGAAACCATTGAAGATATCTTTCAGATTAAGTATAGTTTATGCCAATTTACTAACCTATAGTATTAGCCTCAACACTCTTCTCGTGTCTGGTTGAAGCATTGTTTGTTGCACAGTTTCGTCTCTCAATACAGTGTTGACATGACGCCGAGATTCGCAGTTGTGAGTAAACTTCACCGCAAATGTGCTTCTCGCTCTTGTTGTGTGTGCAGTAGGGTTGCATGTAATGCGGAGCGCATCCTTTTTGGTACGGAATGCTGGAGGCATCCTTCGAGCATCGAACGAGCAGAGCAGTCACTTCACTGCAGATAACTGTGCGCACTATGCTCTCAACGACACTGCTTTCTCCTCACACAACCCCCGCTCCACATCTTCCCTTTTCGCAGTCCTACCGTAGCAACATCAAAACCCATCTAAGACGGGAAACCTTGCCAAGTCATCAGAGAACGAAACAAACAACTTTTCTTGAATAGTTACCGGCTGTCTTTTATTATCGGTGGCGACAAGGCATTCACCTTAAGGTAGGCAAAACAAAAAGAGGTTCCAAAAATAGTTCTACATTCTTCTACATCTTATCTTCAGCAGTTCATGTTGTAAACAGTTGTCAACAAACAAGTCTCACCGTGGACGGATGCTACGAAAACAAATAAAAAAAAATCGAACAGCAAGCTCGGCACGACTCTCCACCAGTCAATATCATCGGCATGCCTTGCTGTTATGTTAACAATAAGTTAAGTGCACACAATTGCTCATGTTAAAAGGTAGTGACATACACAGTGACGGGCACGTGACGGGTGTGTTCTCTGGTGAAAGAGGGCGCTAACAATGGTTATTTGCATGTGATTGTGCAATGAAGATTTGCATCTACAAGCTGCACGGTGTGTCAGTGTGCTCGACAGAGAAAGAGAAAACAAAAACATAGGCTTTTGTGCACCGCCCACACACACGGCTTTCGATGCCTTCAAACACACATTTCAACAACGAAAACTGTTTACAAAACAAAAATGTGCAGGCATACACGAGAATCAGCTGCCTAAATATACATCAGTTATTTAGTCTATGCCCACAGTTTTTAACTCCTTCACAACCAAAACGCCTTAAAAACGCTTCTAACAATGTGCCTAGAATCAGCAACACAAAAAAAGTAAAATGACCAACTGCAGATAGAAAGAAAGACAGAAAGAAAGGCTGTAAGTATATACCCAATTCATCAGCTGCCATAATACCTATCAGTTATATGTCCTCAACTACTCTAAAGTTCATTGCTAGTCAGGTGGATGCTCCAACATGACTTTGAACAATTCTGGCCCCAATCTATAAAACACAACTGCACTGGGCAAAAACAGTGGTTTTCTATCTAGCAGACGGCCAGGTCACTCGGTCGTCGTTCACACTTTTGCTCTTCCAATTCCTTCACTACCACCTTACCAAACTACATCACGTTTCCAGTTCTGCTGCCTGAAACCAACAATGTAAAACAATGCTACAAAGCAAGTGCACATTTTCAAACATCGCCAACAGATCTGCAAACAAAGCTCCAGCAAATGGCATGCACATCTACAAATTCAATCAAATTAAACGAGATGCACTGGTTTGACTGCAATGATTTCTTTTTATATATTTTCCTACCAAGTACATTTATACGAAGTTAGCACTCTCAACGTTGAAGGCTTAGGCACTAGGCTCCACAAAAAAAGTAATCAATGCTTGCACAACATATACTGAGCATAAATAAATAAAGTAGATGGTCATAAACAACTCTTTTAGCTATTCTGATCGATTGTATGAGCATAAATTTCACACGTGGGTAGCATTCTGCAGTGTGTTTTCTTTAAAGCGATGTTCAACTGCAGCAATTGCCCATTTCATTAAAAATAAATCAGAAGTAGGGGTAATGTGTGATGATGTTGGACAAAAAAAAATGTTTTCGCAACAATGGATGCCAGTGCCACCTATCACTGCTATGGAGGCACGCAGCACGCCATAACAATGACAGGCTGTGCCACTGTTCCCTTCACAAGGACACAGAAATTTATGGGGACAAATGATGTGTACTTGTGATCTAGCCTGGACAATGGAGGCAAGCGTAACCCTTGGACATGGCATTATAGATCTCACACTACTAAGGCTACCTCTGCATGAAATTCAAGCGTGGATAAGCCAGTGGTGCATCATGCAAAGCCTCATGAACAGCCTCATGACCTGCCTCCCTCAATCAAGTAATGCTTAGTATAGCGCTGCCAAAAGACCTGTGATGTGAAGCACCAGCTACCGTGCTTGCTTGCACAATCAGCTGGTGCCTACACCGTATCTGACAATGAGATTTTAAATAATTGGCTTCTGCTGAAAAGCTCTGGAAAGCCACTTGTGCAACTACAACTATTAGATTTTGTGCAATGGATAACAATGACGACGCTAAGGCACCAAACCTCCATTGACCCCCGGGAAGGCAATTCACTGGCCAGGGCAAAACAATGTGGCCCACATGAATAGCTTGACCACCAAACACTGTGCGCCACCGCAACGTAAACGTATGCATAATCTTGCTTCTTTGCCAACCACCAGTGCACCGCGTTTTGCTGAACTGTAGACAGAGGCATTCCGAGAAACCGTGGCAGAGCAAACCTGGAGCCAAGCACACTGAACCATGTGTTGAAAAAGTTCCCGGGGCAACATGCGACCACTCGGCAACTGTCACGTCGCAGGTGCGTTGCTAATCAGCAAGGTCTTCGCCAACCGCGAACATTTTGTCAGCGTCTCCTTGAAATGTTGATCAAAGGCACTGGGGGTTCTTGTGTTGCTCAATGCCAAAGTCTTGCATGTGCACGACGTCGGCACTTCACAACCACGATGGTATCTACATACAAGTATAAACAGTGAAGACCTTTCCTTCCATCCATAAAACAATGGCACAGTTCACGGCCACGAGCATAGAGAGTCGTGTCTAGCAGGAGCTAAGTAGAACTGACATTTGACTGCAGTGGTGAACAGCGACGAATTTCAGCATCTGGGCAATGGCTTTTGATTTCTTCTTGCAAAGTGCATGTGAAAAACTTGACAGTATTTTATCGCTTGGAGCAGACTCCAGCTGCGTAAAGAGGGAAATGTAGTATTGGCTTTTGATGTGTTTAGAGCATGGTCATTGACAATTGATTTCATATGCATAAGAGGCCAGTGTGTAAGTAATGCACCACTGCTTGAAAGTCACGGTGCGGATTTTCAGACAGGCGCTGGCAGAGTCTTGGAATCGCACAATACAGGTGCTGCGGAGGACCGGCATACTGCGCTGCACGACTACCAACAGTTGCCGACTACAGTTGCTAGCAGTTTTGCTGGTAATGCCGAGGCATCAGCTTGTTTCTTCAGCTTCGATGATGCAACCCGAGAATCGCCACACAAGGTCTTATATGAGGCGTGAATTCCGTAGGTATCGTATCAACACGTGGTACACAAACTTGTACTGCGCAAGAGTCTGTACACTTAGCATGCGCTGCATTCGAACAGAGCTCAGAACTCTTGGCACGTCCACTGGAACATTGTGATCCAGACAGAAGAGCAAGATGTCGCACAGAATCACCACACCCGACCTGCCCACACCTGCGGTGCAATGGACCACCATTGGCGTGTTGCGTGTTCGCAGCAGGCGCTGGTCACCCGAGGCCAGCCTGCGCACAGAGTCCACTTCCTCCATGAAACCGAGGAAACCCTGAATATCCCCTGGAGTGCCATGGTCAGGCCAGTCTGTATACCGGAGATGCCAGACATTTCGGTGACTGCAAGCGACACCTTGGGATCTGCTCACAGTCAGTGAGGTCGTCACGGCCACTGCAGAACACACGACACCCTTCCTAGTCACTCGGTATTCGCCGAACGAGAGTGCGGCATCATCACCATCAGCTGTAGGCCAGTACTGAAAGCACTTCTCACGGCCATGTTCATCTTCAGTTTCTGTCAGCATTACAACCACACCCACATGGTTTTCCCAGACCATCTGCCAGAAGCTTTTGGCAGTCTCCCGCGTGGGTCCCTGCGCCGCTATGTAGAAGCGCTGGCTATCACCCACACTTGCCGAAACATGCGAGGCATTAATATAGCCTGTTCGGTTGTCAGATGTTGGAGTTAATCGTACACGGTTCTCTTCGTATGGAAGGACATCACTGAAACGGTTGCGAGAGGTGTTCTCCGAGAGCAGTGCAGTTGTAAAGTCAGCGTTAGGCTTACGCTTGGCAATGCGTTCAAACTCGAGGAAGACCTGGCCATCCTCTAGTCGGCTCTCAAGAATTTGCTCAGGCCGTAACTCTTTGGACATGCTGGTTGATGGTGACTCCTGATCTGCACTGCTCTGGTCACCAGTAAGCAGCTGGTCTGGCTGGGCCACTGTCAGAGTTAGACCATTCATCGCTGCCACCATCATGGGGCCCAGTGGATGTGCCGGTGATGCTTCTTGACTTGGAGGGTCTCGTTTTTCCTCTGTCATCTGCTTCCTCGGGGGCGGCACAGGGGTGGCATCCACTGGCTTGGTTGCTGCTGCTGCCACTGCCGCTTGTTCGCGTGTAGTTGGAGAGCTGACACACACCTGAATCCTCTGGGGCTGGGCAACTCCGCATACTTGTGCATTCCACGATTCTCCGACCGGAACATAAGTTGGGAGCACTGGCCTCGGAGGCTCCACAATTGACCTCAGAGACTCCGACATCATGTTACCGTTGACGGCTGCCTGATAATGTGGCAAATTTGGCTCTGACCCCTGAATAGTGCTCTGGCTGAGGTGACGACGTGACACCAGATCTGGGCTTGCACTTGCTCGAAGCTGGTGGTGGTTGCGTGTCAAATCTGGTGTGCTTGCACTCGGGCGTTGGCCATACGGATATGGAGGTGGTGGCTTGTACTGGTAGTTCAGGTGCATGTTGGCAAACAGCTGTGCAGGATTGACCTCATATGACAGTCCCTGAGATGTCAACTCCGGAGTGCTGTATGTGTGCAACGGTGGAGCGAGGAGTGGTGGTGCTCTGCCATGTGCAACACCATCAATGCGGTTGTTGTTCGCAAGGTCACTGAAGGACATGGAGTCGCCAAGCTCAGTCAAATCAGCAAAGTTGCCATAATGCATGTATGACAGCGGTGGAAGCAGAGGGTTGCAAGAGCGCGACAAACTCAAGTCCAGTTCGTTTGTAGCTGCCGATGTCGTCATTCCAGGATGTTGCTGGTGATACACCTGACTGTTCTGTTGAGTTTCAAGAGGAAGGTCATTGAGGCTACAGCTGGTGACCCCATATTTGTTGAGCACTGCAGTTTCGTAGTCGGGTGCCTGTCGGTACGATGGCAGAAGTGCTCGTCGCAGATCAGTTGCACTTTCAGAGCTACGTGGAAGGCTCACGTACGAGTGGTGCATGCTGTTGTTGACTTGCTGACCGATTTCGTTAGACATCATTCTGGGAATGTGCTCCGTGGAAGCAACAGCATCCTCTCTCACAGGCAGAGGGTTGGTCGGATGATGGTCATAGCCATTCTGGTTTGGATTGACCAGTTCACTTGTGCTCCCAGGAAATGTGTAATTCTCGCTGTTTCGCGTTTCAGTGTGGTAAACCCCCAGCTCGTCAAGCGACTCCCGGCTTTCTCCAACATCTGTCCCTCGTTCCCCACTAGTGTTCTCCACGTCAGGCACAGACGCCCAACGAAAGCTGTCGCCAGCACCAGCGCTGCCACTTGTCGCCCGAGTGTATGTCTCCCCCATCATGCCTCCCGGCAACGACGCTGTCTCCTGCATGCCCATAAAGAACCCGTGTTGCTGCACGCACATCTTCCATATGTACTTAGCCGTGCTGACATCTTCAAGATGGAACTGGCCGGAGTGCGACCCGTCGCGGCCGACGATCTTGAAACAGCGCTTGTGGTGGATGAGGTCCACGATTTCACTCCAGTGGTACGTCACATGCTGGGGCTCTTCGGTGGGGGACGCGTGCGCCTGCGAGGTGTCCGGCTCGCCGCTCCGGCGCACTTGTCGCGCGGTCACTCCCTGCACCGACACGCCGAGGACCATGTCGACGCCAGAGGCATCGCGGACTTCGAAGCGCTCTTCGCCGTACCCTTCGAGCCTCTGCACGGCCTGTATGTAGTAGAGCTCCGCGGTCGCGTGATCCAAACCCTGCAGGCTTCTGTGGGCGCTCACTATCTCGTCGAGCAGTGCCGCCTCCTCCTCTTCGTTCGCGCACGCGAGCAGCACCGACTTCGGGAAGAGGGCGAAGTTGCGCAGGTACTCGGCGGTGTGGTGTTCGGGCCGGTGGTCGCCGAACTCGGCCTGCAGGCTGTAGCTGGCCAGCCGGATCGCCTCGCGCCGGTCGCACGGCAGCTTGCCTTCGATGACGTCGCTCTTGAGCTGCGAGAAGTAATAGTAGCGCGTCACGTCACTCTGCAGAAGGCGGCGCGCCTGCGCGGCGTCCGGAACGTAGAACATGACGCCCAGCTGCAGGCTGCAGCAGCCGCCGCCTTCGCGCGACGACCCTGCGCCGTGCTTGTCGAGCTGCTTCTTGAGCGGCCGCTCCAGGTCCACCCATCGCTGCTGGCCGTCGCGCGTCTGGTATCGCAGGCCAAAGTACTCGGGTTGCGTGATCTGCAGTCGCTGGCACACATTCTGCAGGCACTCGCGACCCACTGTCCGAGAAGAGACGATGCACTCGACCGTCGCGTTCTCGAGAAGCTTGACGGCGATGACGCAGAGGCTTTTGGAGACGACGCTGTAGTGCTTGCTCTTCTTGAGTTTGAGTCGGAACGGCATATTGACGTTCGAAGCCCTCCCGCTGCCGTAGCAGGTATCGTCACCGTTGTCGTCGCTCCCGTTGCTGAGGAGGCCGTCGCGACGCGCATCTTTTTTTCGCCGCTCTCTCACGGCATGCCCTGGCTGAGCGGCTCCTCCACCGCCGTAAAGCGCCGATGACGAATCACACACTCACTACTGGTGCTGCGGCGGCAACGCCTCGCCTCCGATTACTGAATCGCTCGGGAATGCCAAGCAGCGACGCAGCAGCGCCGATAGGCCTAGCGCTGTCATGGGGCGTAGGAGGATGGGCGCCGCGCCACAAGCGAACCAACGAAGCTTGTTTGTGATCGGCGGCCCCGCTGTATAACTCGTTCTTTGTTTGGCACTTTCTCGTCGACACACACTCGCTCGCGAACGCTTTCAGCGCGCGCGCGCAGGGGTGGTAAAGTGGCCCTCGGCGTTGCGCCGAGGCAGCGAGGCAAAAATTTAGGGTGTGTTTATTCTGCTAAGGCGGAAGGCTTCGTCAGGAAATGTGTACCTTTTTCAGAAAACTCAGGTCCTCTTTCAGTGCTGCTTTCATTTTGCTTGCTTTTCGAGAATCCCACTGAACGAATAAGGACAGCGCACCCAGTTTCTGTTTCTTTATTGAGTTATCTGACCAGAGGACTCTGTCAATAAGTTAAAAACTTACACGTATTTCTCAAATTGCAGAAACAATGTTAAACATTTCTACATAAAAACTTATTTACATATAAATTTTATTGTTTTTATATGTTTATATCAATGAAATAAATGTTGTCACAAATCTATTTTTGCATGTGTGATCTTTATCAACAGAAATTATTTCTTTAAGTTTAAGTTTTGTTGTTTATAAATATTCTAAATTGAGTGCTAAATGCTTTATTTCAATTCAAAAAAGTTTTTAACGTTAGTTTGTTAGGCTTTCGAAAGATGGCGCAAGGTACTAAACAACGTGCGGAAAGGAGGACAGATTCCTGCGCGCTTTTTCGCGCTTCTTTGACTTCCCTCCCCTCGCTTGACCTCAAGCAAGCCTTCAACCTGTTGCACGTGCGCACGCACACCCGGCAGCGGCAGCTGGAGCTGGAGAAAGAGAGAGAGTATCTCTCTCTCGCTACGAAATGCTGAAAAGAAGGCTCCTCCCCGTCCTCGCAAGAGTAATAAAAAGAAAGAATGAAATAGTAAACACGAGGAGAACTGCAAAACTCGCGGAGTGCGAGCACTCGCTGTAAAAGCCGACCGCCCCGTCGGAGTGGTGCCGGAGCTGCGGCGAGCGGTGCGTGCTGGTGGTGAAGGCGGCGGCGTGCGGTTGTGGTGCTGTGTGTGTGTCCGTGCGGCCTCGGCGCCGTACGTACGGGACCAGCGATGGACGGCAGCGTGAGGCCGGCGACGACGTCGCCATGAAGTTTCTCAGCGTGCGCAAGGTGACCCAGGGCACGGCTTTGGCCGTGTTTCTGGCCGCCTTCTACGGAGCTTTGCTGCTGCTCGGCTGGCCCCCGCTCGGCCTCGACTGGCAGCAGCAGACGACGGCGCTCGTTGCAGACGACGCCGCTCAAGATGGCGGCGCGCACAAGAAAGCAGCAGCAGCGGACGGAGAAGTTGCAGCGGCCGCAGCAGCTTCGTCCAACGTCAACAACAAGCTTGTGTTCCTCAGGGCACCGCCCGGGTTTCATCAGAGTGCTAGTCGCAGGGTGTTGAAGGGGGGAAACGACTTTGACAACGAAGTGGAGGATTACGCCGACCAGCCGTCAGGCGAAGACTTTGCTCCCGACAGTGTCGGGGCCGATGCCGACGTACGCGACGGCAACAGGTCGGCGGGCCAGCGAACTGCAGTCAGCGGTGGGACGGTGCCCGAGGAACCGCAGCGGTCGCCCACGACGCGGCTGGAGGACGTGTTTTTCAGTGTAAAGACGACGCGGACGTTTCACAGGACTAGGCTGGACGTCATACTCAAAACGTGGTTCGTCCTCGCACGCGAACAGGTGAGCATTTGCGATCGCATCGAGTGAACGTGCTGCGCGTGTTCGCGTACGTGCCTCTCTTGGTTTTCGCGCATCTAGAGAATTGTGCGTTTATCTGCACTTGCTGAGGCATGCGGCGAACGCATACTCCTGCCGCGCGCTTTGTTGTCTGATCCTTACGAAACAAAAAAATGTAAGGACTCTGGTCTAGGCAAGATACGCCGTCCTAACTGGAGACGCACAACTACACACCTTTCGAAAATGTGTGACAGTTTACCTGTATACTTACATTTCCTTCCTCGAGCAATATGTACTACATTCCGCGTGTGGAATTCTGCGGACGGCTGATATGCACCGCAGATTATACACTGATCAAGAGAATCAGCTGTGTCGTGTGATTTGTGAATACTTTCTAATAGTTGTCGATCGGCAGTGAGCACTCTCTAGGATCGGTATTTGTTATCCGCACATGTTTCCTAATCGTTCCTGCGCTGTACGTTTCCGTGAATTAAGTCTGCCGCTATACGAAGAAAGACTTTCTCGCTTACATTATAGGTACTTTGGCGTGCCCGCACTTTTGCGCATGTACACAAAAGCTTACCTGACACGACTAATAAAATCGTAGCGACTAGACTGTCCGCGTAAAGCAGTACATGTGGCCGTGATCACGTGCTCCGCGTACTCGCTTCACGTGCGCGTAGCGGTACTGTGCAGCGAATTACGTCACGAAGCAGCGTAATGTGTTTACTTATCTTTTTTTTTTAATTGCGCCTACAGTGCATAACGAAATCCGTCGCTCATTCACTTCTTTTTTTCGATTAGGTAAGACTGGACATGAAATCACAGACACCCTTGACAATTCATTTGAGCCTATGCCACGAGGAACAGAACAGTTTCGCAGTACAATTCTACTTTTAAAAAATAAAAACACATAAGAGAAATGTTCATCTATGTCAGTGGGAGCCCAAATGGCATCGTTGTTTGACCATTAAACGAGGAACCATAAGAACAGTATAGGTGTAATGAAGAAATGGAAAAGAAAAATGTGAATGCTAGGCATTGCAAAATACTCGGAGCAGGCTAACTAAATGCAACTCGTGCACACAACGCATTTGCGTTTGAGTGGCAAGAGACAGGGAAGAACAACCGTGCCATCCCTACACTGCGTGCCTTTGTTTCGTTCACCAGAATCGTACATTTGAGAGCGAAACCTTGGGGTTCTTTTCACGGTATTCGTTGTGTCCGATATTCGTTGTAGCGAAAGGAAGGGGAATCGAATGCGAATAAACGTGCAACCGAGCCTGCGCAATATGTGCGGCGCTTACCGAAACGCCGAGATGAATCTGGGACCCCGTTATGGACCTAGGAATGTACTGGTGGCAGGTGCACCACCCTACACCTCGCCACGCATAGGTGCATACATGCTACTGCACCACGTTCAGTGCGCACAACTCGGTCTTGGCGCTGTCGACGCCATGATGAGGTTCCAGGCGGCGTTGAGGGGAATGCCAAGGCCGCGCCGTTGTTGATTTTCTTTTTTTTTCTTTTTCCAGTGAATTTTCGGGGCTGTCGAGGGGTGCCGCGGGTGCGCCTGCTTTAACCTACAGGGTGCCTCAGTAGCTCAACTTCTGGAATCTTTTCATTCTACAGAGCTAAGCGGGTTTGTCATGGTCCAAACGCACGTGCGCCTCTTAACAGTCGCCCCCCTCAACCGTCACCACCGAGATTAACGCAAATTCTCGGAGGTGACGCCTCGACCGGCGTAGGGCTACTGCAACCGACATGCTTTGCGGCATCACTGACGTAGTGAAACTCGTCCCTCGGGATCTATGTTTTGGAGCGCGGACGGAAGCACAGGTGGGCAGAACAAATGGCAGAACTCGTGCCGAAGTCTGAAGGTTGCCACCGATAATCGAGACCGCTGGTCGTTTGGAGTTCATGGTATACACTGTGCTTCCGTGAGCGCAGTCAATGTACACACACAGTGCAACGAGAAGTAAATCACGTGAAATTTACCACTGACGCAGTGGGTTCGAATTCGCGAACACTGTATCAACTGTAGTTTAACCATGACCGCTGTTGCTGTACGGCCAATTGCTTTTCTCGCGTTACAACGGGAACACACACGTCCGTCTGGTAACACTTGTATACCGCAAAACAGAGCAGATGCGAAGCTCGGGTTTACCGCATTACCGCACGGTGGTTACGGAAGCGCCGCGCAGAACCGCTTGAACACTATATTTTAGAAAACATATACGGTATCGAGGATGGTAAAATTCACGTATAACTTCCAGCAATGCAAACAAAAGGCTACGCCCAAATTGCTCTCCTGCGAAAACACCCGTGTACTTAGATTTAGGTGCACGTTAAAGAACCCCAGGCGGTCTAAATTTCCGGAGTTCTCCACTACGGCGTGCCTCATAATCAGAAAGTGGTTTTGGCACGTAAAACCCCATAATTTATTTTTAAATTGCTCTCCGGAGACCATGGTGGCTAAAGACACATGTCCCGCTTACAGTTGTTCAGTGGGGCTAAATTCTCGGAGAGAAATGCCTACTTGCTATATATTAAAATGCCGGGTTCGAAATTTCACCTCACGAGGGCCCGTTCCTTTAGGCGGGAGATTTTTTGGGTCTGGGTTACAACTTACAATCGGTTCGATTTCGAGAATGCAGTGCAACCAACCGTGAAAGTTCCCTACAGAAATTGCTAGGGAACTGTGGCCTTGCAATCGCTGACCCGTACTACGGGATTTGTGAGTAGTACGTGGATTTGCTTAATCTTCGTGGTTGTGGCTGCAAACGTCACTGCGGCGCGTTACTTTTACGTTCTAAACGCTTGCACGTTTAGCAAGCGCGCACCTTAGACGGCACAAAAGAAGGTAGACGCTTGTCTCGTGGCTATGTCTTTTGTCCCGTCTAAGACGTGCGCTTGTGTTAACCCTGCCGGTGTCAACCAACAATAGTCCAGGAACGCGTTCCTTTTGCGCACTTTTATTGCGCTTTAGCTTAATCTCTATGAGATAATTATTTTTTCCCTCGCAGCGCGTGTCGGGTAATAAGTACCTGCACACTCACATAACTACTGTGATTTTTTTTTTTGCACGATATTTTGTTGCCGATGGTAAGTTTCGCCAAGTCACATTTGAATCCTGAAGAACGAAGGTTAGGCAATCACATGGTACTGCGCGCGTCATTCTCCCGCTGGGGTGCTATTCTGGGCATCGCCGAATTCCGTCACATTATGTAATTCGGCCCTAACGGCATTTTGAGCCAATCAGAGATGCCGTAGCGGCTCTCTGGACCAATCCGAGCCGTGTTGTGCCATTACCACAAGCCCGGATCCCGAATCTGCAAGATGCAGAATCTATCCTGCGAGCGCCATAATTCTCCCTTCACAAGTCAAGATGCTGCGCCTTCGTGCGGGAGAAGCCTCGGCGGAGCAGCGTGTTTTGACGTGTCCGCGTGTGCCCGACGGCCCGGCGCCGCACCTCCCTTGCCGGGAGGTCACCGCGCGCGCGAACTTTGAACCGAGTGGCCAGCGCGGTCGCTGGTTGGACCCCTCGGACGACCGTCGTGTGCTGACTTTGTATTGGGCCGTTTGAGTGACAATGGGCCTCGGGGATTATAAAAGCAGCGACACGCCGCTCGAAAACAGGATCCGCCGACCCCACCTGGAGAGAGGGTCGCTCCCGACTGGGGTGAGATGTGTCACGCGTTTTCGCCGGACGCCGTCGTGCGAGAACAGTCGCGTTTGTGTGAGCTCTCGGCCCCAGTGCCGATCCGTTTATGTCCTGTATGATAACCTGTATATAATGTATAAAGTCCCTTTTGTTATTCTCATCGACGCCAGGCTCGGAGTCTTCGCTACCAACGCTCTGTCACGAAACGGGTGAAGAGCGCTACGGGACCACAAAGCCGTAATCGTGGTGCAGCGGTGCAAGTTCGTAACACTGGTGGCACCGGTTGGATGTCGTAACACTGGTGGCACCGGTTGGAAGTTCGTAACACTGGTGGCACCGGTTGGATGTCGTAACACTGGTGGCACCGGTTGGAAGTTCGTAACAGCCGACAAGATGGCGAATAGTACAGTTTGGCGAAATTCGAGATCGCGCACAGTAGCAACCCTGGCTGGACCGCCGTACCCTACAGCCAGAGATCCCTCGGGGGAAAATTTTGCCGCCAACTAGAGGACGTCTTGTCGTCCCAGTTCGTCACTTTGCTAATGATGACGATCATCATTACGGCTTCCGCCATCACACCCAGGTTACGCGACTGTCGGCAGGCAGCGAAATGGAATGGGTCAGTCGGCGTTCCGTCTTTTCCGAGACACGTGTTCTTGGCGGAAGTAGACTAACGAGCTACTACACGCCGGGGATTATGGCGGCAAAGGACGTAAAGATGTAACCCACTCGGAAGTGGGCGGTGTGCCTCCCGGCAGTCTGGGTTCCGACCGGAAGCGGCACTGTGGGTGACTTCCGGGAGGCGCACGGTGGCGGCTGCGCAGAAATGCCCACTGCCCGAAACCCGGAAACAGCGCCCAAAGGCTCGTGCAGTGTCTGGCCTAGCGACGCTCGTTGCCGTAATCGGGGAAACGTGCCCGTACGCATAGTGTGCGTCGAGCCGGTGGATCCCGACGCGCAGACGCGACACCACCACGCCCCCCCCCCCCTCCCCTTGCACGTGTGCGTGCCGCGGTCGTGTTACGCAACTGAATTAAGCGGCGTGTGGTCGTCGTGTCGAGGATGTATGTTGGCACATCCCGAAATGGCATTTCCGTGACTTCGTGCGCGTCAACCGCAAGAAGGCGTTGTGCCTATCGCACGACGGACGCGTGCTTTGTATTTTTGCCTTGTTTTCCCCTTCCCCCCAGTTCGTGTCCAACCGCTGTTAAAGGGGACTCCGACTAAACGCGAAAATTACTTGGGCTATTTCATTTGTCTGCTTAAAGGGGGACCGCGGAGAGGTTATGACGAAGCGGGCCGAAAGAACTAAATGCGTAAGTAATACACAACAAAAAGGAGGAGGGGAGGGGGCTGCTGTGCACGCTTATTTGTCAGTGTTGTCATTTGACTCAACTTCCGTGTTTTCTTTCTTTCCCATTTTGTGAATGTGAGAAGCGGCTTTTCCTGAATCTTGCGACGTCCTTGCTATTGTTGTTCAGTGTTTCGTAATTTCCGGTGCACACTCCATTGCAGGCGAGGCTGTATATTAAGCATGGGGGGGGGGGGGGGGTTCTTCTTCCTTCCCTTTCATTTCTAAAGAAAAAAAATTATAATCTACCGTTTTACGTCCCATAATCTCGGTCTGATTATGGGGCACGCCCGAGTGGGGCACTCTGGCTTAATTTTGACCACCTTAGGTTTTTTTAACGTGTACCTAAACCTCACTGCATGAGGGTTTTTGCATTTTGCCCCCTTCGGTATCTGGCCGCCGCGGTGGTAATCGAACCGGCGACCTCTAGATCAACAACGCAATCTTTTTTGAAGGAAGCTTTTATCTTTTTTTTAATCTAAGGTGGAGGCGCTTGTTCAGCCGCACGCCGCGTCAGATTAAGTATGACTTAGATTATAGTTATCAGCGATTGCCGAGGGCCTCTACTCTATAGTGATGCTCCCTTGCAGCCGACAAGGTATCCGCTACCTACGTGTCCTTTTATGTTTCTTAATGTAGTGTGTAATGTAATGTAGTGTCTTATGATATGACTAATAAATATCGGGCCCCTCGGTTAACCCCCTTTCTTCTCGTTAATGTAGTGTAATAACTTTGTTTACCGATAAACTATTTACTGGCCTTGGCCAGAAGCTGTTGCGCTCACTGGCGTCGTGGAGAGCTTGTATGGTGTTGCGGCTTCACCGAGCAATTTTTTTTATTCGGCGTTGTGTTGTGCAGGTGATAAGGTCGCGGCGTCGTTGAAAGGCAGCGATATGTGTGTGGAACTAATGCGCAACCTATAGTGATAAAAATGTTTTTTTTTTTAATCTCTTTTGGCACGCATCTAAACCTGCAGAAGCTTGGAGACTCGTGCACGTGGTTTTTTCGTACAAAGTTAGGGCTCTTGGGCAACATCTTAGGAAACTTCAGGAAACGTTCGGCAAAGAAATCTGATGATCTTCGAGCCTTGACGCCGGCGCCGAGCTCACAACCAAATGTTATTCAGTCCCAAAATCAGGTCACATCCTGTATTTCTCGTGAAGCATGAGTGATGAAACCAATTCTGGTAGACTTATTCGTGCCGTGGTCTGGAAGTGCTGAGACCAATGTCGGGATTATTCGCTAGATGTCTGTCAGTCATCCATCGTGCGAGCAAAAGTCGAGCACGCCTCGATGGTAACTAAGATATATATATATATATATATTGTGACCCCGCACCTCCACCACTTGTGACGCAGCAGTAATCACGGCTTTTATTCCGCGTCAAAAGGTTAGGCGAACCGACCACGCCCACAACAGCAAGGAGCACACTCGAGAGCCAGCCCCACAAGCGATGATGAAGAAGAACCCCATATGAGCCCCACATGATGATGATCATGTACAGATGACAAAGAATAGCTTATATCTCGCTACACTATATATATATATATATATATATATATATATATATATATATATATATATATAATGCTGGGCGCCGAACATTACAGAGCTTAAGGGCAGTGCATAAATGTACTGCACTCTACGGAACACCGGCCGGAGACGTCGATGGTAGCACCGGCGTTGGTAGCGTCGTCTTGTGACACTTCCTTCGACCACAAGGCGTTAAAAAGTTTTTGTGTCGCGCCATTGTTCTCTCGGAAGGCGGAAGAAGTCTACGATAATGGTTGTTACTGCTGACGCCTCTGCAAGAGTAGTAGGTAGGGCATGGTCGTTGCAATACGTGCGCTCTTGCTTCCATCAGCGCCACAAGGTGACGGCCGCCAGCGATTGTGGACACGTCTCTGTACCAGGTACTTACTCAATGAACTGTAATGCGGAGAGCCAAGCCGAGCTCGATTCCTTGGTCTTTTGAGCCAAACAACGTCCAATGATAACTACCACCACACTGTCCTGTGTTCATCACGGAGAGGTCATCGTGCGACCTTTTTCGTAGAATGTAAGGAGGTGAGGTGGAGGGGGGGCAGAGAAGGTCGCTGCCTTGGTGGGATGGCATCGCGGCGTGGTTCCTGTTGGTAGACACCCCGTGCTGCCGCACCATCTGCATCGTTCCGAGTGGCCCGACCTCGGTCCCCGCTTCGAGACGGGAAGCCGCTCTCTCCTTTCACCCCATGAAAGAACGTGCTCGCGCGCGGTGGGTCTCGCCTTTGTTGAACGAGCGCCAGCGCGCATACCCCGGCGACACGTGCGGCATTGTGATGCACACGAGGGTGGTGTAGCGGGGGACGGGCTGC
The DNA here is from genome assembly GCF_038994185.2 of Dermacentor albipictus. Taxonomy (NCBI): domain Eukaryota; kingdom Metazoa; phylum Arthropoda; class Arachnida; order Ixodida; family Ixodidae; genus Dermacentor; species Dermacentor albipictus. Next base: position 59,983,348 of record NC_091828.1, read on the forward strand.
TGTTGTGCAGCGGTGTTCCTCTCCTTCGAAGCCAATGACCCGCGCGGGCGAGTAAAGCCCCCGTTTGCTTTGCAGGAGAACTCTAGTGGGTCGTAGAATGACGCCGAGTTAGTTGAACCAGCTTTCTCTCGGGGGCCGGACTGGGTTGCTATAAGGCTACACGTGATGAGCAGAGGCCGAACAAGAGAGGTCTGAGCGAACGTTTCTACAATGGGAGCTGTCTTCATCGGTGACACGATGGTTGTCAGCGAAGACGAAAACGAGCGAACGAAACGCATACGCAAGGTGCAAGGAGCACGCGGGACGAACGCGGGACTAACAAGCGAACTTTGTCGTTTACGTAAACTCACAAGGTCTCGCCAACCGCTGGCACCATGCTTGGCGCAGGCTAGTCCAGCATTCCTCCCGTGTACTTCTTGTATTTTGTGTACGCGTTTACTTGGCTGGTTTTCGTCTTGGTGTATCGCCTACCAACTGGGCTGGCACTCACCTTGCTGCAACGGCAGTTGCGAGCGACCAAGTCCTTGCGGAAACGTTGTTTCCAGGAGCATATCTCTTGTTCTTCCATTGTAGATCACTTCAGCTGTTCCTGTGAACCTATTGTCTTTTGAGGCACCGAGTTCTTCGCGTAGTTCACAATTGGCCGTGTCAAATTTTGATTGATGTTCACGATATCCGATTGCATATGACGCGCGCTTCATATCTTGACATGGGTATGAAGGCTTGGCGTGTTGGTAATTCATCGTAACACAAAGCTCAGTTCAAAAGACATGACAAAAAGACGCGGCGCTGCTTCTGATCTTTAGAGCATCTGCGCCAAAGTATGGGACAACTAGTATCCACCTGATAGCTTGTTTTCTTGTGCAGTACTCCGCAAAAGATTGCACCGTTACACTCGGAGTAACGTTCCTTATCAATTTTTTTTTTCTTGGTGATCATGTGCACAGTGAACTATTTCTACTCCGCCTCGTTTAAGTTGTGCTCAAAAGAACCCACGAGGACGATACCGCCGCCAGCGGTGTCTTGCATCCTTTTGTTCCAGCGGCTGATCATAATTATCTTTTTATACCAAGTCGACACTAGCAGAGCCCAGCAACACTACGTTAAATATTTCCTACGGTGAGATTGCGTGAAACCTGCCCAAATTTCCGCCGCATGCACAGCGTTGTTAATTTTTGCCTCAGTGTGCCCTCGTTCACATGAGACACATTTCACGTGGGCTCGAAATTTGCTAGCAGCTTTCTTTTCTCGCAGCGTCGCGCGACCTCTCAATGCTCGCGAAAGAAAGCTGTAGAGTCGGTATGATCCGCACGCGCACTGGCGCGTACCGCATGTATTTTTGGTGCCGCTTCCATGTCGATTAGGCTTTCCCCTTCAGATCGAGTCGCCGTGCTCGGCGTAGACGGAACACGCACACGCATGGGCTTGCTGTGGGAAAGCTAGGGAAACGATGGAGCATGTTTTATTAGAATGTGAAGATATCTGCCCAGGCGGTCTGGCCTCCCTGAGGTCCTTGGGTTCAGCGAGAGCAGGGGAAAAGTAAACATGTCCGCAATAGAGATTAGTAAGAGGCGTTTGGAAGATTGGTGGAAGGGAAGTAAGGGAACGACAAAAAACCGAGACGCACAAAAACAAAGTTCGCAATAGGGAGTCAGAACATTTGGTTATGGGTTCCTTTTATTCAACCTAGGTAGGATATTAGGCAGTATAATAGCAAGGGTTTGGTGGCGCAACCCACCGCCCCATTCCAAAGGGGACGCTCATAACACCCATCCATCCATCCATCCATCCATCCATCCATCCATCCATCCATCCATCCATCCATCCATCCATCCATCCATCCATCCATCCAGGAGCAAACAAGAGAGAGCGAACTTAAAAGAACTAAACGTGCGAGGTTGTCATCGTGTCTTATAATATTCAAATCTGCGCTTTCTCGTCTTCCTCTGTTCTTGCCCTTTGTTGCCATTAACAATCTCGAGCGTATTTTGTAGCGAGCATCCTCTGGGTGCTGGATATATGTTTGGGACACTCGATGGTAATGCGCTCACTGGTCGACGCACTGCGAAAACGATGCACTGTCTTTTTGCGCTGTCATCTCGAGTTGCCTCGTCCTGTTCCTTCTCTCCTTTTTTTTTTTTTTTGCTAGTGGTGTGGGAAGTCCCGTGATGTGGAGGTGGAACGCTAGCGCGGCTTGACAAATTTAGTTCTCTCCGTCGTGTTCAGTGGTCATTAAAACCTGCCGACTAGCGCACGGCCGGGGGGAGCACCCCCACCGCCCGAAAGTCCGCTGATCACCGCCGTTTCGCTCTTTTGGGGTGGTCGGTGGCAAAAATGACTGGTCTAAAGGAGGCAGGAGGGTGAAGTGGGAGAAGGGGTCGTTGGCTGATGGGAACCGATTTTGCGGTGTTTCCCGCTCGCTTACAGTTGTCGCAGCAAGGTGACCGTGTATAAGCTGCACGCTCGTGCGAATTCTGGCTTTCAAATTGAATAAAGGCGTAATTTGCGCTCGCTGCTGCGTGCGCGTGGAAGCGTGTGTGGGGAAGGGAGGTGAGGGGCTTTCGCTGAGGGGTGATGATCTGCGCATGGGGGATTGGGGGAGGAGAGGCAGAAGGAGGTTCTTGGGAAGAGGGGTGGGGGTTCAGTTTGACTAACTTTGCAGGCGGGTTGGTTCCATGCTTGGTGGGGAGGGGCAGGGGGGGAACGGGGCTGTGTGGGTGGCTGTTATTCAATGTGCATGTGTCAACGCGCGTTAATGGCCCGGCAATGAACGGTGCTCCCCCGGGAACCGGCGTGGGAAACGAAAGTGGGCGCCCCCGCTTCTGCGAGCGTGTCGCATCGGGCGAGGGGGACGCGCGGTTAACTGAAATGCGCTCTTTTGCGCGCTACGTTTGCAGGCGGGTAATTCGACACGCTGGGGAGAGGAGCGGCGTTAAAGAGTGGGGCCCTAGGAATCGTTGCCGAACTTCGGTGCAGGCGAGTTCTGAGGCTCCGGTGTCGTAGACTGCCAAACAATGTTTCACAAAGCCTGGGAAAACCTGGGGAAAACGGGGAAATTGAAAGTGCCTACGTAGTGGAAACACGCAACCGCGTACGTAGCTTGCTTTCGTGCAGAGATTCCTAAGGTTTCGATTTGATTCCTCAGCTTCTTCCGAATTAATGCGGCACAAGTTTACCAAATCGAAGCTTTCGATTCCGACTTTGTCGCGCCGCAGCTAGCTAGCTGCATTGGTGGGGACTTAATCACTTCTAGTCGTATTAAGTGCGGAGCCGGTTGTTTCAACGTGGTGTGAGCGCCTTTCTCTTCCGATGACTGAACACAAGTCATCACGAATGAAAGAAAGAAATAGTGGTACCCAACCGGCGCATAAATGCGCTGTAGCGTGTGCTGACGCCCCGTGAGAAGGGTGCGCGCGCCCGTTTGAGAGTATCTCGTTTAATTTCTTTCGTTTTCTTACTTCGGGACGACGAGGGCATCTTGCTCGGAGGGGCACTTAGGAGTGTGGCGACGGGCCTGGCACTCGTGTTCATACGCTCGCTAGCACAAGCCGCGGACTTGCTCTTAGGCCATATCACACGCGTGCCATGCGCCAACGGCTGTTTCTCATTCTTGGCGCTGCATTTAGCGTGGTTTTCCTTCTTCAAGCACTCGTGTGACCAACCACTCTAGCACTACACTTGAGCGTTGTCGTGTAGCGTTCGCGGTGGTATGCCATACCGCTCTCGTTCGGACGAACGACGAGAAGGTTGCCAAGAAAAAAGACGAAGAAAACGTCCACCCGGGAGATAGCAGGGGTCTGTTTGGAGCTCTAGAGAGAATAATACGACGGACAGAGGCCCCCTCGAAGGTTGACGTAAGCCAGAAGCAGCCGAGAGTGAGCTGAGAGGAGGATGCCCGAGGTGTGAGAGAGGAAGGGGCACTTGCCGAAACGGGTGGAAATACTGCGTGCTGGGCCCCTCCCTGCCTCTCTGCTGTAGAAAATTTTTTTTTATAGAAAAGAGGTATCGCAGCGAGCGTCTCCAAAGTGACGCTTAATATAAATTCGGATTTCAATTACACAATATGCCAATTTCATTATGAGCAGCAGAGGTTTGGTAGGCTGGGAAGGATGGGAAATTGAAAAGCGTGTGGTGACGCCGTCGAGAGGTCTGCGCACTAGCTGCCCCCATGACGTCATGTAATTTCGCGGCGGCTACTTTGAGAATACAGTCAATCCTCCACACCCCCCCCCCCACACCCCATTTCCTAAACGAAGCTGGATAAGAGCACGTTCAGCAAATTAGGATCGTTATCTAACATAAATTTGGGAGATGCTTTCTGAAAGAAGTCGCAAATTTTCTTCAAAGTAGTTCGTACGGCTGAATGTGCGACTGCAGAGTCATGCTTGTCCAGCTTGTCAAATTGTTCGGCCGTCCGGCCCACTAGCCGTTTCTCCCGATTTGTTTTTTTTTTTTTATTCTTCGGGACGGTTGTATTGCATCTACTGTGAAGTCCATGTTCTCCAGCACTGTCTTTTGTGGTGTCCACTGGAGCCTCCCATCCGCATCTCGGCAACGGCTATACGTATATTCATTGTAAACCAACAAATAAACCGTCGGGGATGTCTGTTTGCTGTACAGGGATATACATTTCTTGTAGTGGTCGTCGCTGCAGTGCCTTTCGCAATACGTATACGGAAAATATAAATTTGACCGCGAAATCCGGAATCGCTCTTTATACCAGTAATTTCGTTGGTGCTGTTGTTGTTCGCCATTGAAGAATGGTTACAGTGCACTAGAAAGCAAGCTTCTTTGGGAACGTTCAGTGGGCGTAAGAAAGGCCCGCAGCACGCAATGAAACTTCAAACACTCCTAATGTCACTCCGACGTCGCTGGCGCCGATATTGAAGGGCGAAATAATGCCCTGACCGTCGTTCTCTCCGCCAACGATCGACCTTCTAGCGCTAGGAAAATGCAAAGCGGAGATATTAAGAGAACGTCTGTGGTAGCTTAAACTTGTTTATTTCGGGAAAAGCTCGCTCCCGCATTCCTCGCTTGTGCGCTTGCCTTAATCGGTCCTACACAGGCCCAGCAGACCCCCCCGCCTCTCGTTGGTTGCGGTGTCTCCGAAACGGGGCTGCCTTGTTCTTTGCCAGGCGCTGTCCTCGACCGTGTCGCCAAGGCGGCGAGATTGCGTGTGTAGAGGACGCGCTGTCTGGCATCCTTATCGCTTATCGCCGCGGCAGAAGCTTATCCCGAAGGCGTATGCGTCCGCGCTCTTCAAGGGCGACGCCGTTCCTGCGGCCAGTGGGGCTCTCTGCAAGAGGGCTCCACTCGAGATTAACCCCCGCGAGTTCCTTCGTACAATAAAGTTTACTCTCTCTCCTCTGACCGTTCCCGCGCCGTGCGGCCCCGTAATTTGCGATTGTTCGGCGAGACCACGTGGCCGTGTCTGCGGCTGTGTGCGTAGTTGACAGCATTTGTGCCGTTGGATATAAGGCAACGAGGGAGGTGGCTCCGTGCAATATATTTCTTTTTTTAGAGCTCAGAGGGGCCCGTAGTTCCTCCATTGCGTTCTCGAATTGAATGAACTGCTTATTGCCCTGGCCTTAATTAAAGACAGCGCACATGTTTTCTGATTTGAGGATAGAAAAGAAAATTAAAGTAAATGCAGGGGGCACAAGAATTCCAACAAGAACGAAGTACAAATCGAAGGTATACCGTCTTAAAAAACAAAATGCATTAGATACGAAAGTGTCAGCAATGTCATTATCTTACACGGGGTTAATAGGCATTTCAATCGAATCGTGGGACTACTGCTACAAATTTAGTGTGCACGAAAGACAAGATTCCGTCAAAATCGCATTTCCCAAGAATATAAACAAGCAAATTGCAGCAAAAGCTGATATAATGTGCCTGTATTCAATGTTTTCGCGTTGTAACGAACTAATCACGTAATTGTAATAATGAGAAGAACCCATTAAAAGTTTAGTTAATTTTGGAATTTAAAAAATTAGATCATCGGGTTTTACGTGCCAAGACCACTTTCTTATTATGAGGCATGCCGTATGGGTTGACTCCGGAAATTTCGACCGCCTGGGGTGCTTTAACGTGCACCTAAATCAAAGTACACGGGTGCTTGCGCGCATTTCGCCCCCATCGCAATGCGGCCGCCGTGGCCGGGATTCGATCCTGCGACCTCGTGTTCAGCAGCCCAACGCCGTGGCCAGTGAACAACCACGGTGGGTTAATCTTGGAGTTTAACCAAAACCACAATATGGTTATGGGGAGCACGCCGTAGTAAGGGACTGTGCATTAATCCGGCCACCTGGGGTTTCTCCTTTCTTTTTTAACGTGCAGCCAGTGCACGCTACACGGGAGTTTTTGCGTTTCGCCCCCATCGAAATACTGCCGCCGCAGTCGGGATTCGATCTCGCGACCTCGGGCTTAGCAGCTCTGCACCATAGCCGCGAGGCAACCACGGCGGGTATGATGAACCCCTCTGCTGTGGCGAGCGATACGAGGGGGAACACGCGAACGCGTGGCAAATGGCCTCGAAACCGAGTTAGAGCGATAACGCGGATGGCGTTGTCGAAAACGGAGGAGAAAGGGGAACGCTCTTCCGCTATCTGTTGGCATTCCCACCGCGCCAGCGTTTTGTCGAAAACGGCAGCTTACGGCATTTCACTGGCCGCCGATACCCGATAAGAAGGTTACGTGCACACTAACTTACAGCGAGTCACTTCCTTCTTTCACTCATGCTTTTCTGTCTTTATTTATTTATATTTTTTTTTTTAGAGCGCAGCTCTTAGGCGCCCGTTCCTGCGTTTAGCGTGTAGCGGCGCGGCGATGGAGCTGCGCACCACCCCCGCAGCCATAAACAACTCCGCGGGCCTCCCGTAAGCGGACCTTCGCGAGTGTTGGACACCAGGCACACGGACACATGATCCGACTCACTGGGCCGAACGTCGTGCGCGAGCTCCCTTTTCTTATTACTTTGTTTACTGCTTTCCTTTCGCACTAGGTCCGTGCACCGCACTCCTCTATGCTCCTTTTCCCCTCTTTTCTCCTCTCGCTCTCTAAAGCCCTCGCCACTTCCGGCGCGCTGCGCGCGCCCGCTCAATTCTCTCTTTTGACAGAATAAACTAGACCTTGTTACCGAAAAGACGTGTGTCCGTCTCGTTTACCACGGCTCTACAAGCGCAATGTATATTCAGATGTACCCCCATAGAACCTGATGTATATATCTTATGTAGCGCATCGTGGTCACGCGTTCCAGACAGACGGACAGATTTCCCAGGGACGTGGTTCTCGGATGTCTGCGCTTCAGAGCAGTGCTGCCGTTGGCCACGCTTCGGTGCACAATGTTATCAGTAACCGCAATGTCAAACAGCTTTATCGATGTGCGCTGGCGATGCGGAGTTCCGCACTTTGTATAAAGAGACAGACGCATCATGGAGGGAGTGCCAGCAGTTATGAGAATAGCGTCCTCCTTTCCACTTTGTCTCCGACTCCGCGTATCGCCAGTAGCAGGGTTCGATGCTATCTGACACGCGCTCCTGTGTTCCCGCTCATATTGCTCACGGTAGCACCTGTCGAATAATAAATTAACAAATCTACGTTGCAATTTTCCCAGTTCTATTTTTTTTTTTCGAGAACGACGCCAGTGCCATTCCATATTCTACCGAAGAATGTTGAAGTCTACTAACAACCAAAGATATGAATGCATCTCATGAAACATGAGGCTCACGAAGTCAGTGAGTCATTTGAGATACAAAACGAAGAGCGCTAAACACAATTGCGCTCACCATACGGTTAACATACTCAACGAATTTTAGGTTACTGTCAAAATGAACACCCAAATCCTCTGTTACATTCCTTGCTTCATAAAAAAAAAATGGAAATAGCGTTCTTAAGACTCCGAAGAGTCAACTTGAAAAGCTTGCGAAACATTTTTAGCAACGAAACGGCCCAGAGTGTGTAACACACTTCGTTATCCGTGGCGTCAAAGCGAGGTCCAGGCGCCGAGGTGCTCACGAAATTTGAAAACGGGAACTTTGGCCTTCGTTTTCTTCAGTAACGGTCAATCATCTTGCCGTCAAATGAACAAAAAAAACAATGTTTTCGGGAAATACTTCACCAGTATTTAGCCTTGCGTTCCATAGCGCGGCCCTGTTAAAGTTTATGCGTCAGAAATATATACTTCCTACGAAAAATGATTGATGTCGACAAGGAACACCAAACACAAACCCGTACAAACTCAAATGTGCACACGGCGGGGGCTGGTCCGATGATGATCATTATTTTAATGACGATGTGCATTTAGAACTTAGCTCATACTCGCTATGCACGATAAGCCAAGAATCTGGTGGTTTTATGCACAATCAGTGGGTTTAGAAGAAAAAAACACAAATAACTTGAAAAGGTGGAACTACGAATAAAAGATTAGTGCTTAATGAAGAAGCGAGAACAGATAAAAATTTATAATGGAAAGAATTTCGAAAAGTTTAAATAGGAACGGTAATGAAAGTAAGAATTAGCACGATGCACGTTTCGCTCTCCTGTTCATTCCTGTTTCTTCTTCCTTAGCGCTGTAAACCATGTTTCATGATGCCAGTAGATAAGTATCAGCAAAAAAGTATCTCGTCGACTTAGTCATATGCAGAAAAAAAAAAGGAACGCATGCGTGGTGCATCTGCCATTTTTTGACCTCAGACTTCGAGAGAGAAAAGAGAGCGATGATGAGGCTGGCTCTAAAAAATGAGGTTCGAAGAGACTCAGAAGCAAACGAAAACGCCCGCGTTGTCTGCTTGCCCCCCAGAGTGCCCCCTAACCTGCCTGGCACTTTGTTAAAAGACGACTCGCGGCCAGGCATGCGCTCTTGGCACTACTTTCAAGCGGCGGCAATTACCCTTGGCAATCTCTCTCTCTCTCTTTCCAAATAGCGGCCACCGCCCGAACCTGAAGATCGCTGGAGCGGAACGGCCCCCATGACCTGTCCCACGGTCGGCAGTGGACGTATACATGTATCTAGTGTTATTACATAAATAGCCGTGCATGGTAGCACCAGCTGCTACCAAGTTCAGCGTTCATTAACGCTGTTATGCTAAAGGGGAGGCTCACTATACGCTATAATATCGTCTGCTGTCTGGCCTTTAAAGGAGTGCTACAGAAGAAAAATTGGCCGAGTTGTAACAGCAAAATAAGCGCTCTCACCCATGATTCAAAGTACAACAGCGCGACTTCTTGAACGAGGACCAAAAAAAAAAAAAGAATATGAAGAGCAGACAAGGACAATCACTGATTTCAAGAAGACGCGCTGTTACATATTCTTTTAATCGTGCAGAACCGAGCAGCCCAAACTTTGACCTGCGTTATACAGCGCAGAGGGGTGTGTGCGCCCTACGACAGTGCACAGTGGCGACTACACAACGGGTGTCTTCTTTGCACTATGTGTACCTCACGTCATGCAGTGTCAAACTAGCCCGCCAGTCTGTTATTTGCAACCTACCACGTTGCTCATACCGTGAAAAGTAGGCACGATACGCCAAACAAGACTTTAAAAAAAAGAAAAAGAAAAAACTTGTGAGACGGGTGGCGACGCCGTCTCGAAGTTAACGCACCAGCTTCCAGGGACGTCACGGATTTTTTGACGGCGTGATCGAAGGCCCATACGGTTCATTTCTCGCCCGCAAAGACGACCTACTGAAAGAGCCGAATAATGATTTTCACAAGCTTCAAAAAGATTTAATGAGCCACAGCGGTCGAAATACGAGCAAAATATTTGGAAACACGTGACGTCACACTGCTGTTCCGGCGCGAAATTTGAAAAATATGGAACGTGGACTTTATTTTTTTTTCTCGTGAAATAACCGAGCGGTCGTAGGGAAGTTAGCGAGAATTTAGTTTTTAAATGATAGTTGATCAGTATAAATGCATGTACTGTTTCCCTTTAGCTGCCCGTTTATCAGTGAAGGAAAGACGAACGGCGGTGTACAAATTATAGGTGTCACGGAAGCCCACGAACCAGCTCGTCGTTTTTCTTCCTAAGATGTGAGCTGGTCTAGTGTTGCTAGCGATGCTGTCTAGGTCCGCAGGCAGCCCGCACACGAGCCAAATGATCCAGTTATTCCTGTTTGGCCAGAAAGCCTATTCCGTCCCAGCCATGTACAGTCGGTGCGTTAGCCGGGTCGAAAGTCTGTTCTGCGGAGTTCAGAACGTTTTGTGGTCCTCCTAACAATCGCTGACGCCGTCAGCACAAGCGTTCCTTTCTTGCTGTAAAGCCGCGTAAATCACCAATGTACGCCCCCCCCCCCCCCTCATATCCTCTTTTATGTAATGCCTACGGGCATCACGTAAGGAGAGCGTCAGTGCGCGCTTAGTATCGGCTCGAACGAAACTGCAGTGAAGCGTTCTTTAAATCAACTGGAGCTACGAAGCCACTTGTTTAGGTTTGGAACGAAACGCCCCAATTTATAGCCACTGTCCCGGAATGTTAGCACCACACACTTGGCAACTAGCGCGTAGTGTCCTGGCTTTGCGACGCGCTTGGCTTTGCGACAGTGGCACTGAGAGACGTGCACCCACAAGCGCTACGCCTGCTTGACTTGATCCGCTTAACCTGGCTACATGAACCACCTCCGTGCAGCAGGTCTGCTCCTTTCCTTCTTTTTTCTTGACCGGCCGCGAGCAGTGGGAAGCGGAGTGCTCTCCGGTCGGGGGGAGGGAGAGGGAGGGGAAGGCGAGACACCTCACTCGGCTGCTTCGCAGCGCACGACGCGTAATTCCGGCAGTTTTTCTTCGTCATGCTCCTCACCCGCTGGAGCACTCCTGCGAAGCCAGCGTGCTCTCTCTTGGGTAAACCTGCACGCGCTAGGCTTGTTGTGCCACGAGCACCTCGCGGCTACTGCTTAGTGACCGCCGCCTGCTTCCTGGACGGTGCCTGAGGAGGAGGAAGGAGCCCGCAGTGCCAACCGGCCGTGGTGGGGGGAGGACACGGGTGCCGCTCGCCCCCTCTCTCTACGCCGCCTCGGAGGAGACCGGCCCCCCCGGCGGGGCGCCGAGCTTGCATGCTGCACGGTGGTGGCGGACGGACGGGCCGCTTTTTGTATCTTCTTTCTTTCTTTCTTTCTTCTCTGCCGCCTTCGTTTACCGACGTTTGCTTTTCTTCACGGAGTAGATAGTTCGCAGTGGACAACCTTTGGGTACCCCCCCGGTTCTCTGGCAAGACGTGCTCGCCTTTCGCTGCCATCGCTCTGGTTGGAGGTCTTTCTTTCTTGATCGGTCGATGCAGGATGGTCGACTGGCCTTCCCTCGCCTTCGCCCAAGGGGTTTCTAAGAAATCCGGGCCCCCACTTCGCTTTACTTTGTTTTTTTTTTCTTCTCGTTTTTGTTTGCGAGGGCTGTGCTTTGTCGCTATGGGCCCCCGGCGTGCTCGTTCCTGTGCGTTTCACCTCCGCTTCATTTGACGGAACTCATAGTTTCACGGGAAACGCTAGTTTGTCGCTTTATGCGAACTATGGGTGGTTGCGGAGGGATTCGTTGTACGCGTTATTCTTGTGCTGCAGATGAAATGACTGAGAGGGTCCAGGGAAACAGCCTGAAGTGCTGTATTCACGTAAAGTGAACTTCGGCCCTCGTTTTTTTCACTAGTAACCAATATTTCCCCTCCAAATAAATGCGGACGCAGTCGTGAAACTATACGGCACGCTTTTGGGAAGTCAAGTGGAATGATGATGCTTTCAAATAGTGTAGCACACATTTAGACTTCGTGGGACAGGCTGCAAATCCAGACAGCTAACGGTCATCTGGTAACGCCGACTGGGATCTTCACGTTGTTGTTCAGCAACCAGGTAGGAAGGATTGGCCAAGAAGTGGAGGCAATAGATTCCACGTTACAATCGAAAATAACTTTTCAGTGGTTATACAGAGTAAATGATAAGGAAAGATGAAATTAGACGTTCGGTGATAAGGATGCTGCCCCCATTGTATTCTGGACGGAGATGCTATTTCTGCCTGCCCCACATGGGCCTCCGCTCTCTTGCTACGAGCTCGAGCAGCGAGATGGCGTCTTATGTGACCCGCCCCGCTCCCCTCCGACTACAGTATGCTTTCTACTGCCAATCGTCCTTCCACATCGGTAGTTCGAGGACTCCTACTGTTACGCACAGTGCTCGCGCATGCGCAGTCCCGGCCCTCCTTCCTCGACGGTCCACTCGACTCGGAGGCGGAACAAGAATAACGCGGGTCGGTCTTCCGCGATAAGTGCTGCATGCGGCCGTAGCATCCGAGCCATTTGCGCTGTCCAGTGTGGCGAGTGGCAGCGGGGACACTCGGAACCACCCTTCTCTCTCTCTCTCTCTCTCTCTGCTTGCGGCGTGCAATCTTAAGTGGACCTGATTGCGCGGCGATAATGACTGTCCAGAGGAAGAGATGTCGCGGAAAGCGGATGAAGTGGCGGAGAGGACGCTCACTCCGGGGCAGTTCTGTGCAGTTTCGCCGTAGGTTTAATGTACTCAGGGACTCGGAAAGATGGCCTTTCACAGCTTGGGAGTGAGAGAGATAGTAAAAAAAAAAGTAAAATTTTTTCTGTTGCTGTGGTGAACATCACGTGCTCGCAAATTCAGTAAAGGTTGAGTCAGCCAAATTAAGGCACGTCTTTGACCCCCTCCGCTACTCCCGACGTCGTAAGTTAACGCCAAGGAGGAAATTTATGTGTCCTCCTTGGTTAACGCGAATTGGAACGGCCGGAGGGGGGCGCGTTCGGATGGCGGCACGGGTGCGTTTACGTGCAGCAAAGACGATTCATTCGCTTCAAAACAAAAGGCGCACCGACATTGAACACAGCGCTCGAACTAATGACGCGCTTCAGCTGGTTACAAACGACTCGGACGCAGACGCGGCACGAAGCTGTCCTTTCATAGCCGCAGAACTTTGTCAGGAATGACTCGGTGGCCTTGTCTTTAGTCGTGCAGGACGCACTCCCGCGCGCAGTCACGGCAAATGACTGCCGAGTGCTCGGCAATTTCGTCTAGATTGAGCTAACAAATAGCGTAGTCCACGTGCAGCGGTGGTCTCATCAGTTCATCGATAGTGTGCTCTCCATAGTCTGTTCGAAAGGCTGTGGGAAGCGTAAAGAGATTGCGCAGAACATTAAAATCTTTGCAATTCACGTTTGTGGCAGTTCTTTCCGGAATTATTTGCGACGTCCAACGCGAGGCTTGCCTATTCTTGCAACCATGAGTGGGAAAGCTTCCGTGTTCTTCTAGTTCCTCTCCTTTTGATTTCAATCTAAGCTCATCCTATAGACATCACCGCAAGCAAACTTCTCAATAAGATCGGTCGAGGCATATACAGTGCCAGAGTCTACTGCACTGCACGCTACTGGCAAGGCATAGCGTATGGTCAAATCCAGAGCCGCCTGTTCTTCCTCGTTCCCTCCTTATCTGGGCTTTTTATTGTGTCCGCATTGACCTCACTTGCCATTGGCGATGGAGATAAGGTGCCAGCTGTCCACTTTGTTACCCGGCCGTAGCTGTCTCTATCGCATACACTTTTTTTTTGTCGTTTCATATCGCGGAGTGCACTGTAGCGCGACTTTCTCAAGCACCCGTAGATTTATTCAGCTCGCCGGTTTTGCCTGTAGTCCTCGAGCTGGCACTTTCGTATGGACCTTTAGGAAACGCTTTTAGCGTGAGCGTTTGCCAAATTATGTCTGCATTAATGTCTTATCCGTCTGCATTAGCAATGAATGCCATAGCTTTAAAACGAATAAAAGAACTAAGATAAAGGTTGAATTTTAAAAGCACCCCTTTTACCAAGAAACACGAGAAAGTGAAGGAAATGGAAAAGCCGAAACGCTAAATGAAGACTTTCGGGGCAGGTATTTTGCTGTCTTTAACGGCATCGAGAAAATGAGCCATTGAACTGGTTTTCCCGAAATTTCTTACGTAACATTCAGGTTTATTCAGAATTTCTTTGGTGGCTCTAATGAAACTGCGGCCGAACAAACTGGAATCGACGCGCCACACCAGCCGCGACTAGAGCGCAAAAGCCTATGACATTCGGATAATAATTATTATAGTAACAACAATAAAAACGACAAGAAAGTACACCAAGAAATGCTGTTCTTCGCGCTGAAGTTTGTTTTCTCGGTTGGACTAGAGGAAACTGTCAGTAAAGCATGGACAGAGCATTTCCTTATATGTGATATCAAATATGACATACGCTCTGATCGGTCTGTTTAATATATAGTCGGGCACTGGAAGGGCACCTCTCCAATTAGACCTGGCGTGAGTCGTCCGGGTTATGCCCACAAAGTTCCTAATCTCGTCACATCGCATCAGTAGTACGTCCTTGACTGCGTTTACCTTCACTTCATAACACTTGCCCATTCAATTACGGGACCATTGCACGACACTACATGTCCACATGCATGCTGTGGTCTTAAGACGTTGTCTTGGTTCCTGTGGTTAGAAAATGCGTTTTAAAACGATACACTGCGACGTGGCCGTGGCGGTCTTTTTTATTGAAAAACCACGTCTACATTCCCTACGTACTACAAGCTCTGGTTTTGTTTTGTACCAGTGGTCAACGGGCAAAAAAAAAAACTTGATCGTCATCAGCAGGCGCCTTTGTCTTTGCTCCCTTCCGCGCGGCTGCCGTGTTCCGCTCCCATCATCGTTTGCCCGTTCAGTGAATTCGCTTCCTGGGTTTTAGTTTCGCATTTCCTCCGGCGGCGATGCATCTGCGAGTCTCTTTGTTGTGTAGATGCGCGTGCACGGCTTCGTGCGAGTCGAGCGCCAAGATCCAGTCGTGTATCCGTTGATGTCCGTGGGAAACGCCGCGGTGTTTTCCGATCAATGCGTTTCTCTCTACGGTTGCCGTGTGCACACACAGGCGCGCGCGGTACATTTCCCCGCATCAACGGGCATGCATTGCGTGTTTCTCTCTCTCTCTCTCTCTCTCTCTCTCTCTCTCTCGCGCGCGCGCACGTGACCATCCGCGGAAGAATCGACGCGTTCCACACCGCGACGACGTTATTGTCCCTTTATGCGCACAGTCAGCGCCGCAGCATCTTCTCCACCGCGGTGCACTGGTGACTCCATCGAATCGTGCCCTTTGTCTCCGGCGCGCGTGGGAGAAGCCCCCCGCGGTATCGGCCGGCTTCGGCTCAAAAGCGAAAGAACCGAGCCGGTAGCCATTAGGAGACTCACGTTCCTGTGGACGACAGCATTATCGAAATGACCCGCGCGCCTTACGTGAATTCTATATGCGCGTGTATGGAGCTTCCTCTGTTCCCGCTCGGTGGGGCATTGGTGCGGCGTTTGACCGCGATGTGTTTCAAGAAACGGACTGCTGCACACACGCGCGCGCATGCGCGATGCAGTGCGCGGGTATGTGTGCACTTTACAGTGGCGCGGAACGCTGAGAATGCCGAGGACAGTGTCCCATGTGCATGTGATCGGTGGCGCGACCGGCTTCTGCCGCTGAGACCATGGCTGAGACTGCCTGTCGGTTTCGAAGAAGGAGGGGCGAGAGAGAGAGAGAGAGACGCTCCGCTGTCTGCACTCCAGCCCGAAGAAAGTGGGCGTACCGGAGGCAAAGGACCATTACGGTAGCACTGACGACGTATACGTTTCGAGGCAGCTTGGAGGGAGCAGAGAAGGGCGTTCGAATTCGTGAGCTCGCGCGACTTATTGAGCCGCCGTGGTCCATAAGCTCACTTTATGTGTGTGCCTGTACGCGCGCGAGTTAAGCGCGTTATATGTATGTGGTCGGTAACGGCGCTCCTACGAACGCATGCCCGTCCGAGACAGTGGCGGCGGCGGCTTCTGTGGGGGTCGTCGGTGGCTCCTTCATTGCGTTTCTTTGCTGGCCTTTGGAGACGTTATTGTTCGTTTTCACTCCGTGGGAAGGCCCCGCGATGTTAGTGTTTCGTGCTCCAAATTGCCCCCTCCCCTCCTTCCCCCTTGCGGCTTCCGAACAAAAGACGCATTACGGTGGAGGAGGGACAGGTGCTACACCGTGTGGGATTCGAGGTGGTTCGCACGGGTTTCATTACTCTACGGCTGTGGTGAACGCTTTTCTTTTCTTTTCCTCTTCTTCTTTGTTTTTTTTTTACTGCACTCAGAGGCGGATGGAGAGGAAGAGATATGAGAAAGAGAATTTTCGGCTACGCGAAACAAAGCGCGCACATCGGTTTCACGAAACGAGGCATGCTGGTGGTGCGTATAAACATGCGGCGCTGCGGTGAAGCGTGTTGTGCACGCAGGCACAGATCCGGATGTCTTTCGTAAATTCGAACTTCGTGATCCGCGCTACTGTTCGGCGTGCGGACGACATATCGCCTGCGTGGTCGATGTCCCTTTATTTTATTTTTTTTTTTTTTCTAGCGCGTATTACTCGACGCGCCCCATGGCTGCGCGGGGAAACGCGCGTTCAGGCGCGACTGACTGATCACCGTCGCTGTTATTTGTCCCGGTTTTTTTTATACAGCCAAGCGAGTTCGCTGTTCATACTCCGTTGTGCTTTCAATTCCACATAGTGCGGGATGAATCCTCTCGAAACGGATGTGAAATAGGCCACTTGCATTAATAGTACGTATAAGTGCAAGTAGCGTAGACGATTTTAGTGGGCAGGTACTTCAGTTCTGGCTCGTTCAATAGTAGCTTTAGCGTAGTAAGTCTACTAGCGTGATGATGATGATGATAATTGCAGAATACGCGAGGAGCACTTGTAGAGGCGGTTTTGTTCTTGCATGGGCATGCACAGATTGCACGGCTTCAAGGCATATTGTTAGGCCGAGGTTCTTACTCAGTACTATTGATGATAGTGGTCAAGGACACTTATTAAACACCCGCTCTTCCCACATTGTTGCAAGAAGGAAGAAAACTTATAAAGAATAATACGCAACGCATTGCGATATTACAGTTCGTACGCACATATATGCACATACGTACATTTACATGCATCTTTATGCGCAAGTGCCCAAGGACAATATGGGACGGCACCGAATAAATTTGCACAATAACCACAACTTCTGCAAACATGTAGGACTGTATACTTCGTCATTGCTTCTGCATAATATAAGCCATAGTTACAGTACCCTAATCGATGGTGTTGTCCTATGCCTTTCAGCTTAGCACGACCCTCGTGCAATGTCCCTCGTCATTAGGCCAGAACGTTTTTATATATAAACAAATAAATAGATCAAACGAGCGCGTTCCAAGCCCGACAGAAGCAAGTAACTCGGTGAAACCCCCCCGGCATGCCTGTCATTGGCCATCGTATAAGCTGCCACGGCCAGCGAGAAACAGGCCGGATTGACGCCTCCTCCTCGTTGCGCGAAACGTGCATTGTTCCAGCCGGCTAGTCTCGGCCAGGCCCGCGTGCTTTGACCGGTCGCACGAGCGTCCTTTACCGCGGGTCAGCGTGCGGTTTCGGGGCCGAGTCTGCGGCTACAACGACCGGGATAACGAGAAAAGAAAAAAATGAAAGGGGGAGGGGGAAGGGGCGCAATACACGCACACACACGCTCGCGAGACCGCGCGCTTGTTCTCCCGTCGTGGGAAAAGGGCCGGTCGCCCAGTAGCGCGCCGCATTTTGCCTAAGTACCGCTTTGTTTGTGTGTCCCGCTTCGACGCCGCGCCGCCGCTGCGACGGAAGGGATAGCGCCACCAGCCCGGGCCGGACAATTGCGCGCGCTTCTGCATGCGATGGTGCTGTGTGTGTATAGGTGGCGGTTAGCCTTCTCCGTCGATAGCCGACGCTTATGTATCGAGGTCGCCCGTTCGATTTTTGCTGCACCGCTCGGGGGACAACGCCTATCGACGTGCGTGCACGTATCGTCGAAGCGCGGCTGGGAGCGGTCTTCGTATGAGGGCGTGTCTTCCGTACTCGTCGATGACGGTTTAAGTGTGGACAGCAACGCCGGACGGCGGCCATCTTAATTTCTCGTTCCGATGTCCGACGAAGCCGGCAGAGACGTCGTTCGAGGACACCGCCGAAGTCGATAACGATGTCTAAACAAGATGGCGTGTGTACAGCCCGCCTGGAAGCTCGCCGGAGAGATCGCAGTGCGTGCAGGAAAGCAAATACTTGGGAGTTCGTTTGCATACGAGTGAGCCACGTTGTGCTTTCCTTGGGTTCGCGCGTGCGGGGTGTTAAATTATAGCGTCGATATTTGCATTTCTTAACTATCTGTGACGACGCGAGGTGGCGTCAAGTCACGAAGACTCGTTCTAAAGGCGTTCCTTACATTTACTTAGGCTGGTAGTTTCCTTCATAAACTGCAAGATAAATTGGGTTCAGTGCTGGCCAGGCATGGAACACGCCGCTGTGGCGTCGTTGCACGCGCAGAATAGTCTGCAGATTGTAGCTTGTAGGTTACTTTCTCTCTCTTTCTCTATCTCTCTCTCGCTATCTTTCCTTTTCTGGCTTCTTCCTGGTCCTCGTTCGGCTAAAGTGGAAGTCGCGCGCGATCTTTGTGCCAGGTCACTTCGTTTAGGCACTTGAGGACTTCCTTGGACTCGCATGGAGTCGTCTGAATGCACACTGCTAGATGCTTGAATGATCTGTGTCCAATCGCTATTTGAAACGTCATTATAGAGGCCTTCCGTTGCAGAGTATCACATCGGCGTCACGCATCCGCTGACGTCGCCTACACGCAGCGCGGCTTGCCCATTGTATCCATATTGCATGCCGCACAGACTCTTCGTCGTGCGCTCGTCGCCGTAAAATGGCCGCAGCAATTTCATCCCCGCAAGAACGCCGTGAACGCTGTTCGCACGTGACCGGCGTGACCGCCCCGGTCTCGCCGCAGCCGAACCGCGTGTGAGAACCGCTCGGGGCGAGCGTGCAGTTCTTTAAAAAAAATGATGATGATATTAATAATCAATAATAAAAAAAAGGAGCGAGGCCCGATATCTCCGCGTGTGCGGTCGGCCAACCGGAACAAAGTGCCCGCGAATTGGTGGGGAGGGAGTTTTCCTGCGTGGAGGTCGAAGCCAGCCTGCTGCTTCTCTGGGCTCAGTACGTGACCACTGGAGGAGAGATGTTCACTGCGAGAGAAACGCATCGTTCAGGCATCGATCGCCGCGTATCCACGCGTTTACCGGAGACATCCATCTTTCTGCGCTTAAGTTACTGAGGATAGCAATAGGGGCTTGTTGGTACGGCATATCTTATTTTGTTATGGCGCAAGCTTGACACGGACAACAGAAGGCACATCTGACACACACAGCGCTGTGTGTGTCAGAGGTGCCTTCTGTTGTCCGTGTCAAGCTTGCGCTATAACAAAATAAGATGCGCTTGAGTTGCGCCGACTATGGGAAAATTACGTTATTAACCTGTACTATATGGAATTAAACTCTTCTGCAATGGCCGAAGGGTCGCTGTGCAGCGGACGCGGCTTTGAGCGGGCGCTCTAGAAAGCAGACGTCACCGTAACGGTCATGTTTTTCTCATTTTTGACGCGGCGTCATTCCGACGAGGCGTGTATATCGCCGTGAACAAAGAGAGAAGGATGGTAGCGAATGCAATATGAAAAAGAAAGGAGCTGCTCGTGATCGAAATCTCGGAGCAGTGACCCTTCACAAGACCGTTCGGACTTTCTTTTTCCCGCCCCTTTTTTATCAGAGCGAGAAAGAGTGCCTCGCGCTGCATAGTGACGAGGGACGCGGAAGAAGCCGTGTCTCTTTTTGGGCTGACTCCTGTCGTCAAGTTCTGAAAAAAAAAAATAATAAGAACGCCTCGTGCACATCGGCTGCTGCGCCTGTTGCGCGAACGAGCCGCTCCAAATATAGAACCTCGGGAGTTGCCCGCTTCGCCTTCGTCGCTGTTCCGCCACCCCTCCCGAAACTCCTTATATGCCGCTGCTTCTGTCGCTGTTTGGCTGCAGGCGCCACGGAGAAGGGTTCGCGAGAAAAGAAAAAAAAGAAGAAGAAACATGGCGGTGAGGACGTCTAACGGGGCTCGGGGGGGCCTTAGTCATTAGAGCGGGACCAGGAATAGAAGTAAAAATGCAAGGAGCGTTAGTTAAAGAACGCCGAGAGCGAGCTGCGTGCGGCCAAGCACGCGAAGAACGCGGGCTGGTGGTGGCACATGGTCACGTGTCCTTTCTCGGTCACGTGTTTGCGCCAACAGCCGCCGTGGTGCTCGCTGTATGCAATGACAGTAACTCGCCCTCTCTTTCTCTCAACGTGGCTATTCTTTATTTCTTTTTTTTTTCTTTCGCAAACAGCGTGAGCGCGGTCTCGTGGGAACGGGAGCGCGCTGACGGCTCCCGTATGCTCCCACCCCGCTTCGAGGGGCAGTGGGGGTGGGGAGGGGGGGGGGAACATGGGAGTCTCTAGTTTCTGCTGTAGTGAATGCGTTAGCTGAGGAGTAAGGGGGGGGGGGCGCACATAGCGAGCATATTGTGTCTTTCTGTGCTTTCTATAGCCCCCCCCCCCCCCCCCCCCTCCCGCCCTTTCTGTAAGATTCAGAGCCAGGGCTGCATAGAAATAGCAGCAGCAGTAGCATGCGTGTATGTAAAGGCCACGAGAAATGCCTCGGGGTTGGCGTCCCCGCGTTTGAATCGCAGGCAGTGGCTGGTTGATGTCGATGGGGGGGGGGGGGGGGGGAGCGTGTAGAGGGGGCGTTTTTTGGGGCAAGGGGGGTTGGGGGGGTAGGTGTCTGGTATGGTGGGAATTTCGCCAGGGCGTTACGGTTGCTGTGCCAGCGCTGTCATCAGTGTTGTGGAGTTATCGCACGGTTCGTCCACTGGTGGCCGCTGCGGTACCAATTGCTATTAAGCTGGTCCCGGCTAGCCCGGCACAGGGGTATACGTGGTCCGAGCGCGGGTTCGTATTTGGTGCAGTGAGACGCGATGCGTGCTGGAAGAACCTCGTCCCGTGGGACTACGTGTGACCTTTTTTTTTTCTTTTCCAGAAACTACTGTAAGGTCGCTGCATTTAACATGGCGACGCGAATCGTTGACTGTTCGGCGGTCGTTTGGTGTCAGTCAATCAACAGCCACTTTTGAGGTTTCCTTTTCTTTTTTGAATACATCCCCAACCGAGCAGCTGAAGGACTTCAATTCTATTTGCGTTAAACATGGGCGTGACGCAGCAAACGCCGACACGGCTATATATATAAATATATGTATTCCACGACCCACCGTGTATATTAAAAGCGTGCCCACCGCGCACTGTGGGCGCGTGCTCCTTGCGTAATTAGGGGCCGCAGTGCGACGTTCTACGTGCCGACAAGAATTCTCGGGGTTATTTTGGAACCGTGACTCCGTCGCAGCGCAAGGAATTTCTTGGCGGTGACGGCCAGCGAAGTCTCGTTCGTCGTTTACAAGCTGACTCACGGGCGCGGAAAGTAGGGGAGCGTTGTTTACCGGGGCCTGCCTTTCGCACGTGACGTTGCAGTGCGCTTTAAATAGTAGGGATCGGTCTCGCTCGGCTCTCTGTAGTGGGCTTCGCCGGCATGTTCGTGCTCTACACCTTGGCACCGACCTATAGAGAAGGAACAGCCGTAACTTTGTTTCACTTTGCTTAGGCTTTCTGCGGATGTCTATCCGCCGTGGTGGCGTAGTGACTTGTGACAACCCTGCTACGCCCGAGGGCGCGGCATGAAACCCCGGACGGATTTGGATGGGGGCATAACGCAAGAACGTCCGTGGTAGGTCGTGCTGCAGTGTACTAGCCGTGCATTGGGTGCGCGTTACAGGACTCCAGGTGATCGAAATACGGCAAACTTTAAGCGAAGAGCCTTATACGAATACGTGCGCGACCATTTGTGTGAGACTATACGACAGTGGTGAATGTGTGTCCTACGCTTTATCCCTTCTGGGGATGCTGGGAGTCGGGATTAAATCGATGAATTGGCGCGGATAAAGTGAGACCCCCTTGACGGCGGACCGGTGTCTCATTGTCCGGAGATCTCCGCTAGCAGCCTTTTATCCTTTAGTGGCCCAGATTAGGGGAAGATAGGCGAGGACGATGCTCTGTGTTTGCGCCGATTGTGATCTCGGAAAGTACTTCATTTCGTGCGCAGTTTTCATTGTGTTAGATCGAGCGTTCAACGCTGCACGCGATAACCATTGTCGAGCCGCGCTTCTGCCGTTCACTTTTCCTTCCGTCACCGTAGCGCACACTCGAGCTAGTTGAATGCAGTGTCGAAAGTTGCGGCTCCCCGCCGTATGCGCAAGAAAACCTCAGCCTGGCAAGGCCGTGGGCCCTGTGGCGCGAAACGGCTTGCGCAATTTACTCGCGCGTGCAGGACCCCGACACCTCGCGCTTCCTGCGCGCGAAATTAAGCGAGGCCGCTTCCCTCGTGGCCTGGCTCTTCTCGCACGTTCCCCGGCGGCGCGGCGAAACTCCCAGGGCTATTACAAACGGCCCCTTCGTATAAAACTGCGAAAACGTGACGACCATTGGCGACACTGGTCTCCCCGCGCGCGGTTGACCTCTATAATACCGTCTCCCTTCTCCTCTTATTCCGAGGACGCGGTCAGAGCGAGCGACGTCTAAGCGGCGCGCATGTGACGCAAGCGCGGTCAGCGGTGGTGGTGGTGGGCCCGACCTCTTCCGGCTGCGTTGCTGCCGATCTGGGTCGGCTCGGCGCAGTCATGTCCGGCACTGCCTGCTGCCGGACCACGCCTGATGGCAATCGAGCGGTCCGGTCCCCCCGCTATAATGCCGATAGACCTGCTTTCCGGGCGACCAGCTGCTTTTTTCTGCTGTCGTCCGCGGCACGGATATCGGCGCTTGCCTGCGGCGCAGATTTGTACGCATTTGCGTACGGCCGCACCCTCGTTCGTGTTGAACGACGTTAGGAGGCGTGCGTGCTCATACGGGATGGCGAGGCGGTCGGACGTGATGTAGATATCGGCCCAGCAGTCGTTCGGTGTACACCTGCTGTTATCCGGTGGCTAAGATATAAGCCTTAGACCCGGGGACTCGGTGCTGAGATGAAGATATCGCAGTGCCTAGATGTTTCCCGGCGACTTCTCAGTGGAAAATAAAGAGTGAACATGTGTCCAAGAGGGGAAAGACACACACAACAAAATGTATTGACAAATAGACGTGAATGGGAACCCGTTGCTAATTTGCAGAAGCATGCATCCGGGTCTTATGGGCAGTTAATGTATACGCAGTGTAGCGATAAACAGCGGGCCCAATCGAGGAACAAGGGTGCCCTGTCTCTCTCGTCCATTCGTGTTGACTCTCGTCTCGCGATTCGGTTGCCCGTTTGACACTGCTACAGCCTGCCATGTGACTGTATTTGTTGTCTTGCATCTGTCAGGCTTAGTCGCCATTTTTGCGCCGTCTTCCACGGCACGTCGAACCATTCTGTGGGCCGGTGTATATGCTATAGGCTGCTGTGCTACACATATGACAGGAAAAATTAAATTGATGGAACAGTGGCAGAACAAGGAATGTCGCTGGATACGACGTTCCCACGACGGGGGCTTGTCTCCGTCAGGGCAACAACTGCTCTCGGTAGCACTGCAGCGTTTTTTATGTGTACTTCGCGTAGCGCACTCTCTCCCCACTTTCAGTGAGGGAGGGAGGAGGAGGAGGAGAATAGGCCAGAGTAGGGTAACTGAGGTGCGCAGAGTATATGGGAACTCTAGGAGGGGGGGAGGGGTTATAGGGCAGTTCGTAGAGTAGGGTAAACTCTTACCGTTCAATGCAGCACTTGCCAAGTCTGAATTATGGAAGGCGTAGTACGTACAGCTATAGTAAAGATGTAGTTATAGGTGGTAGACGTAGTAAACTACACTGATCTGAAAAGCACGAGTGGCGTACCAGTGTCGGCTGTTCCGGGTTTGCTGCTGCTTGCGTATTGGATATAGAGGTAAATCATATTTAATAAATTACGTATCTGTTCCACGAGAACTCTATACTCGGGGCAAACACACACACAAAAAATAATAATAAAGCGCGTGCTTTCTGCCGTCTCCCGTCTATAGTTATTATGTCCGCGGAATTTTAACGAATTTTAAGTTTCACAGGTTAGCTGGCAGGTAGAAAGTTAAGTAAAGGTAAAAGTAAAGAAATCTTAAGTAAGTAAGTAAAAAGTCTTAACTAAAAAGTAAAGAAATCCAATCGCAATAGTGGCGCAGACTAACGCCCTGTGATATCGCAGCTTGATCCGTCAGACTCGAACCGAATGAATCCACGCGCCGCGTGCAGTCGTCGCGTAAAAAAAAAAGAAAAAAAAAGGAAGAAAGACAGAAAGAAAACCGGACTCGGCCTTTCTTTCTGCACATTGCGCGGTACTGCATGTATGCCTGCCCCCGAAGGAAGGGAGAGCGCGCGCTGTCGATCGCAAGGTCACCGCGTGTGAGCTGCGCGTTCTCCTCCTTCTGCGAAGTTTAATTAGCGCGCATTAGGCGACCTCGCCGAGCCGCACCATATCCGTGTCGGCGATCACGCGGCCGCCGAGATCGCTTTTCTAGGGCGCCGCGTATATACGGTGCGTGCATGCAATGCGCATATACGCTGGCGAATTTCTCGCACGTTCGCGCTCGCAGACCGCGCCGCTAATCGCGCGTGTCGGTCGCGTATAATCGGGAAAATTCGCCGCGCAACCAGATACGATCGGCGCGATTTGCATGCCTCGTGTATCCGCACTCTCCTTGTCGTGCACGTGCAACGGCGACCTGCGCGGGGAGGGCAGTTAACGAGGCTCTCTCGTCGTTCAGCGTGCATATATCTGAATACCGCGCGCGTGTAGTGTACAGTTCTACGAGAGGGGGCAAGGACGGGAGCAGGTCACATGACCGCGTGGAACGAAGCATCACGCGTCGTCTGCGTGTGGAGCTATGCGGGCATATATTACGCACCACGTGTCGCTGGACCTGCCAACAAAGGGCGACCGCTACGTTGCGGTACAAAGTTGAGGCGACGGTCAAACGTCGATCCATTGTCACGTGGGGCGACACTTGGAACGTGAGCGGTTTAGCTGGACTTGAAAGGACAGCTTTCATTGCACTGAAAGACTGTCTCACTATAGTGCGGACTACTGTTCTAAATGTCATGCAGGGTCCATATTGTGCGCAGCGACTCGCCATGATTCTTGTTGCCGTTTCCACTTCTTTTTTGTCCGTTGTATACCGGATGATTCCAGCGAATACGTTCAAAAAAAAAATTTTGTTTTAATTTCCTGTGGCAGACAGCACGATTGTACTCCATGAGCTAGCCTACTTGAAGAGGCAGACATCAGTTACACGAGAAATTGAAATGAATAATCGTATAATTAACAAAAATTCACTAATCAGTTTCGAACTAGTTATCGCACACACATGTTGCAACTTACAAATTCTACGTGGAGTGTTCGCAAGGCGGATCCAGTTGGAACGAATTCTCAGGACGGCACCAGTTTCGAGATAATAATTCCCGAACTTTGTGGAGAAATGCACTGGCGTTCCGGTTAGTTTTGTGCTTCAATGCATAAAACGACGTTTTGTCAAGGAAATGGAACGACATTGCATTTTTACCGCAAGTTTGACGGCGCTTATCACGAAAATAGTGTCATCCGCACAATTCTCTTCAAGTGGATATACTATATGCTTTGCAGTCTCACCCGCTTGAATTTGTAAATTGCAATATGGGCCATAAGGTAATTAGTCATAAACTTAATTAGTGACTTTTTTCTTTGGTCGGTTATGCATTTCAATTTGTTGTGCAAGCAATGTCCGCCCCCTTTCAGCAGACTACCTCACGGTCTAGAATTGTACTACCTAAAGGCAATTAAAAAAAATTAGTTTGAAATTGTTCGCTCAAACACCCTGTAAATTATTAGTTACGTATGTCCTACGTAGTGTTGTTTGTATTCTAAATATTAGAATTTCGTTCCGGTTATTTGTTTAAGCTATTTTATACGTTTGCTATCGGTAAAATAGATCAGCGTACTTTTTCCAACCTCTCTACGTGGGCCCGATTTAAGCGTAAGCTGTTTGTTACCTATAACCTACAAGACAAGCGCGCGTTATGTAGGCGCGCTTGATCACGCGTAGTCGTGCGTTGTTTGTGCGTAAATGTGACGCAGACGCGTGGCAAGCTTTCTGTCTCGTGTTGTCTCATTCGCGTCGGCCACTGCTCGGCTGCGATGGACGCATCCGCCACATGCGTCTTGCGCTCGCACCACTCGTGTGGGCATTTTATCGTGGAATGCACCAGGCGAAGACATCGAGCCTGCGCATGCACTAGAAATCGAGGCAGTGTGAGTTTATGTTAGTCGCTGTTATCAGCGGGATGTTGGTATTATCTATATGTCTGCTACAATAAAAAGGGGGGGGGAGGATAAATAAAGAAAGAAAACATTCGATTTCGCACGATTTGCACATGCATACTTCTGGGAC
The DNA here is from genome assembly GCF_038994185.2 of Dermacentor albipictus. Lineage (NCBI taxonomy): Eukaryota > Metazoa > Arthropoda > Arachnida > Ixodida > Ixodidae > Dermacentor > Dermacentor albipictus. Next base: position 60,009,686 of record NC_091828.1, read on the forward strand.
AACGGTAGCCGGTTGAACGCAATATTCCAGTATAATCCACTGCAAGATGAAGGCATTACAATGCAGTCTCAGCGATCGCGTTTGCACGTTCAGATAGATCGTGCTCGAACGTGACGGTCGATTTTTCCACGGCTTAACATATATTGAACTGCACACATGCCGCAGTAATCGTTTCGCCGAAGTACGCGCGATTCGCAGTTTATTCGTTTATTGATGCCGGGTGGCATGCTGTGCGCAAGAGGTCGAAGCCACATATGCAGTTTCGAAAACGCTTTTTTTTTCTCTTTTATTTTTTAACAGTCGGTTGTCAAATTGGGCACAGTAAACTTGGTCGTTTCGTGATTCGAAAATTTTTATGTTAAAGCATCAAACGAGGCCGTTTGCTGTTTATGTAGAGCAAATTCACAGACCCGTGTAGTTCGAAGTAAAAAAAAAATTGAAAAAAAAATAAAAATAGGGCGTAGCAGAGTCACGCGCTCTTTTAGTCGCCGCCGGGAATATGCAGCTTAGACACACGCACGTCGCGGTGTGTACGGCTTTGTGAATTCGTCGGTCACTGGTCCGACTCGCGGATTTCGAGTGCGCGTCCAGTGTGCGAGGCACGCAATATGCGTTGTTTCTTTTTTTTTTTTTATTCATGCACGCACGCGTGCGGCGGTCCGGAACGGGGACGTAGGCGGGGCTGACGCCACCCGGCCGTCTATATATATACGCTATATATAAGCACGCATCTAAAGAGGGTCTCTCGCGGATTAGTGTATATGCACGTTGTGCGAAATGCGATGGGTGTCTACTGTGCGGAGTGTTAGTGGAACGTAAAGTGCGTATGCCCTACACACTTGAATAGTACGTCTGATGATATCAATACAGCTGGAACGTATTCCTGTATAAGATTGATGGCAAATATATATATATATATATATATATATATAGACGCGGACACGTGACAATACATTTCAGACCTTTGTACCATCATATTCATCATCAGCGTAGTCGTTGTAATCGCCCTGCTTAAGTACACTGCACGACGAAGGCATCTTCCAGGGATCGCCAATGGATCAGCCTCCTCCATTACATTCCTGCAAACTTCCTAAGCTCATAGTTGCACCTTAGACTCTCTGGCGCCATCGGTTGGCGTTACTCGTACATTGACAGCTTTTGCACGTGTATTCACGCCGTAAGTCGTCTGCACTCGATGTCAGGGTGCCATCACGTCGCACCACAACCGTAAATGTGTCGACTGCAGTGAAATTGTATATAGTCGGTGCAAACGCGTTGTGCACTACAATAGAAGTTGAGGATTGCCACTGGAGGGCGCGCTCCTCTCTACGAGAAACGGCGGATGAAGGCATTGAAGCCGGTTTTATAAGAAACACAGCAAAGGCGTAAATTTTATATACAGTGCTGCGTAAACTCACATAGACATCTGGACTGTTCAGTGTGTGGCGCTGTGGAGACTATAGAACACGTGTGTGGCCTGAGTATGCGCGCGAAAGACTGACAATGGCAGATACATTGAGACATTTACACAATGGACCACTGTCGGAGGACCTCTTACTAGGCGCGTGGCCACATAGTTGGCAGACGACAGAGACAATGCGTGCACTTTCACGTTTCCTAGGTGACACGGGCCTGGACTCACGCCTGTGATACCAGTTGTGTAATGTGTCCTTCACCTCGTTCCTCCCATTATCATCCCCATTGTGACCCTTTTTCTTTCCCTCTTTCCCTTCCCTTACGTAGAGTAGCAGGCCAGATGCTCCATTATCCGGCCGACCTCTCTACATTTTCCAATCATTAAAATACTTCTTCTTCACATAGACATCAGTTGCAGTGCATGCAGAGCTTAGGTGTATTTGTTACAAAGGCTGAAAGTGTAGTTCGCGTGAAATTTTGCGTACCGCAAGGGAAGTTTCGAGCGGTTCACTAAATATAGACCGCAGTGTTATCGTGTCGAGCGGCGTATGCATATATAGCGAGCAGGGGGGGGGGGGGGGGGGGGAGGCGAGTGCAGAAGTGCGTGTCGTACATCCGAGGTGTCACTGTGGAGAAACAAGACTCGGTGCATCTGCGAATCGCGTTTCCTTGCTTCTTCCCGGATCGCTGCTGAGCACGTCCGCATTTCTATACCGCTTGTAAATCCAGATAGTGCATTTCTTCCCAGTTATTCGTTTCCTCGAAACGTCTGGGTGCTATGACGAAAAAAAAAATGTGAATCTTACAGTAGAGAAGCATTTCTACAACTTCTAATGTCTCAACAGCACAGGACGGAGGAAAACAGAAACTCGTTTGTAAGCTAGAGCGCGGCGTAATCAGTCTTCTCTTCTTCCATAAAAAGAAATATACGATTAAAAAAAAAAGAAAAGGCCACGGCGTGCAGCAGTAATCTGATCGCGAATACGCAGCCATCAATTACTTCCTCGTCGACTAACTGGCCACGCGAGGGAACTGGTACGCAGCGAATAAGCAGGTTCCCTGACACTGTCGGCTGAGGTTGCAGGAAAGCCGTTGGCTGCTGCCGCTGCTGCTGCTGCTGCTGCTGCTACTCCGTGTGTAAGCTGTTTTATTTATCAGCTGTGCTCCCGGAAGCCCAAAGAGTTGTTCGCGACGTCTTACGCGCGTGGCCGAAAACGAAAAAAAAAGAGGTGGCTGGAACGGGAAATGGCGCGTCATTGCGCCAAGTTGTTCCGCCGTGATAAACCGCTTGTAGGCCGGGAATATCCGCACCGCATGCAGCAGACGTATAAGTATGCGGTGTACGATCAGAGAGCCGGTGGATTCCTTTGGGCGAGAGGGCTCAATCAGCCTGCCAGCCTGAGTGGCTTCGGGGCCAGTGGCCACCATACTGCAGGGCCTACACGTCTGCAGTGAAAGAAAGTTAAAAAAAAAACTAATAAAATAGGCTGGAGCAACGGTTTAAGCAATGGCAATTCGCGAAGGTCAACGAAACCAAAAAACAAAAAAGACCATAAAAAGAAAGAACGCTAGGGTATACGAAATGCCCGATTTATTTTCCAGTAATGAACGCAAGAATCAGTGGCTGCTTAAAGGGACGGGGAGCGGTAAAGCCAAAGGGTAACGCGTCGTGTAGTTTTTCGGCTTCGTTCTTTCGATGGGGGCGAAATGCGAAAACACCCGTTTACTTAGATTTAGGTGCACGTTAAAGAACCGCGGGTAGTCGAAATTTCCGGAGTCCTTCACTACGGCGTGCCCCATAATCAGAAAGTGGTTTTGGCACGTGAAACCCCATTATTTAATTCTATATATCTCACTACACCGTGTTCGACCGCCCGTACCGTGGCGAAGCTACTGCGCACGCGCAGAAGCGTTGATCAGCGAGCTCCGCAGGCGAGATTTAAATGCACGGCGTGTCGTAACAGTCTGCGCACGTTCCTCGCTCGACAAGAGACGCGCGATAACGAGCACACGCGAGAAAGCGCGCGACAAACGGCGCCCACCCGCAACCCCTTCTCCGCGCCTTGCGTCGTCCGTGTTGCCGTCGCATATCCCTAGTCGCGCGCATTTCGCATTATTAAATCGAGCCGATTCCAGCAGGCAGCGCGCCACTTCGCCTCTCGCGTGTGCCATATGCCGACCGCGTGCTATAGTCGCATAGCCTTCAACGAATACACCGAGTCGAACAGATCCGCGCGTTGTAGAATCGATCGACTTCATTTAATATGCGCGCTGTTGCTACCGAGCCAGCGAGCGATCCAGCGTGTGCGCGTGTTTGGCGGGTTCAGAACGCCTCCCCCCCGCCCCTTCCCGGCCTTCCAAGACGCGCCATTGTGTCTTCAGGTGCCTCTTTTTCTCGGTTTGAGATAGGTTAGGTTAAACAGGCTTATACCGACCTCGTCAACCAGACGGGGAAGAAAAAAAACTTGCATTGCCGTCGTCTGGAAAGTTTCGAGATTTTAAGACGGATATAAGCCCAGAAAGATATATCGTCGGAACGACTGCGGAACCACTGTCTTCGAGTTTGTCACAACGACTTCGCCGCGCGCGCCGATTCGAGGTCGAGTATTGAAAACTCTCCCGCTTCGGCCATTGTGTTCTCCCCAGTCCAATTTCTCGGGACTGTTGAAGGAAAGGGCACGCGTGACAAAGGCGGGCGACGGCATAACTGCCGCCAAGACGAGAATAAAAGAAAGGAGAAAAAGAAGTGTAACACTGGAAGAAACTTGTCCTTTCGAAACGAGAGAATGCCGCCTCTCTGAGTCACGTGCAGGACAAGGTGCATGCTAGGAACGAACGAAGGACCTTGGGTATGCAGTATATGCCCCCCCCCCCCACCTTCTTTTTTTTTGTCAGTTTTAAGCCCCCGTGCTGCGTCAAAAGGGGAGCACGCGTTGAATACTTGCTACCCGCAGCGGGACCGCTAACTCCCTGTCGGCTTTCTTCCTTCTCCGATGGTCGCTTCAGTTCCCCCTTACCCTCTACCCCCGTTTTTCTTTCGCGTCTGAATAGAACGGCGGATAGCATATCGAAAGGAGCTCCAGCAAAGATCAAGAAAGAAATCACGAACGGGCTTGGCCTTCGTTTGCATCGCCTCCTCTCCATCTTTACTATCGTGTCTGAATAAAGCGTTGGATGAGATAAAAATGATTAAATGGCGTTCGAAAAGGTAAAAAAGAAATGAATTGAAGAAGAAAGAAAAAAAAGGACTTCTTGAGATCGCCTATGTCTCGGTTTGCACCGGCTTGCTGCCGTTGTGGCCAGAAGTGTTGGCTGAATCCAAAAGTACCCAAAAGCAAAGCGCAAAAAAGGAACCCCCTGCCCCCCGGAGAAGTAGTTTGTGGCCCTGGAAAGAACTGGCATTTGAAACTGGCCCCGACGCGTCTTACTCCCTCCTATGACTTTTTGTTCCTTATTTATTCTTTCTTTTGCAGTGAAGTGGAAGGCGTTTCTTTTATTTGGTGGCCTCGGGTCTATCGCCTCTTCGTTTTTTCGCAAACGAACGACCCCCGAAGTTGTCTCTTTTCATGCAGCGCTTCGCGTTTCTTGCCTGCGGTAGCCCCTCGCGGCGAAGAAGTGTCCCGGCTCCTACACGACGGCTGTTCTTTCGGCGCCGCGGGAGCTCGGATTCGACCGTTCTCCCCTCGCAACCCTCCCCCCCCCCACCCCAACCCCCATCCTTCTTCGCCGCTGTCTCTCCCTGTCTCATCTGTCCTACGCAGGTCCCGTTTTCCAAGATTTGCATCCCTCTATACGCTGCGCGTTCCGTACCACCCGTGGTGTCACCTCCCCTCCACTCTCCCTTGCTCTATTCAATTCATTTTTTGAGGTTCTCGACTCGTTTTGCCTTCCCCTCGACGTTCGTGGTTGCCCGGACCACCAGCCGGGCTGTCCGTGCGAGATGTTTATAGCGCTGTCACGACGAAGTGGCCGCTTCCTTTCCTCTGCATCTCTTGGACGGTCGCACAAGACGCATGTGTTAAGTACAGCTTTGTAGTCATCTAGCTGCTATCTCAACCGCTGCCTCTTTCTCCTCTTACAAAACCTCGATGTTTCGCTGCACGCCAGATTTAAAGCGTGACGCTAAAGCTATCCGCTATTTCATCCTCTTCACTCGCTGGTGCTTTTGTTTTTTTTTTGCATTGCTAACACTTTTCCTTTTTTTTTTGTTCATCGCTTCTGCAGCAACCGATATATTTACTTGTGTCGTGTTACGCTATATCTCTCTCTTCGTTTGTTCGTTCGTAGTTGCTGTGTTGAATCGTAGGAACGTTGTGTAGACGCGATATTAGCTAAAAGCGAATCTCACGTGGATTAGGGCTCGAAAACTGAGTCACTGCTGTGGAGGCGAGCATGCTACCGTGAAGCGGCTCTGGGAGCTCGTAAACCACCCCAAATAGCTGCATAAAGCTATCACCGTGGTACGGTGTCACTGTAACCGTGGCATTGCCTCCGAAACCTCCGGCTTGTGCGTTGCATCAAACCGGTGGTCTAGAAGGTCATTGCCTGCACTAATGAGTGAGTGTGCCACGCTGGTGATGCTGGACATCAGGCGGCGGGGCAGGAAGGCACTCAAGCATCATATCTCTATCGTCGCTGTGGTTCTGGCGTTGGCTCTTAAGATCGAGAACAAGCTAAGGAACGATGGAACAGATGTGATGAATAAAGGATATTTGTGGTCTCCGATGTGCTTTCGTGCGGATGTAGAGGAGAACGTCCCTCTCTCTCTCTCTCTCTCTCTCTCTCTCTCCCCTTCTTCTTCTTCTTCTTTTTTTGCTTGCTTTCGTGTTGTTCGGTATCGTCACTGTATCTGCTCTGCCGACGCTGTCTTGTTATATCCGAATGCAGTTACAAACTGTATAAGAATCATTTAGCCTTCAGTTTCCCTTGTCTCTCCGGCAGCGAACGAAGAATATATATACTTATATATACTTTTTTTTTCTGGGGGCTACTTTATTAGCTGCATAAAACTTTGTATGTGTCTCCTGTGTACGTGCGGGTTTTTTCTTTTAATTAATAAATTGCTATTATCCGCTTCTGAGGAGTAGACCATATACATTTAATGCGTTAAACATTCGAAGGTCGAAGCTGCCGTATCGAGAAAAAAAGAATTTAGAAGACGCACAGAAAACCTGTGGAACATTTCTATTTCAAAGCAGTTTTAAGGGTTGGCGTTGATGACGGCAGTTTGGCGTTCTACGCAGGCTGGCCGTGCTCTGCAGAGCTCATTACTCTTACGGCAGCGTTCCTTCGAAGAGGTTGCCGTCGAAAGAAGAAATAAATAAAGGAACAAGTAAACAAAAAGGCTCTTTTCACTTCGCTGGCTCTCATTCGTACGACAAGAACTCCTGCGGTAGCTCTCTTCCTAGCCCCCTTTTGACTTCTGACTCTCCTCCGACTTTTTTATGTCGGTGTCGAGGGCCCGTTTCCGAAGGTATACCTACACGTCGCCCGTTTTTACAGCGTCCCCCGCTTTGTGGAGCCCTCACGTTCGGGGCACGTGAAAGGAACTTCGCCGCAGGGCCGTCGAGAAGTGCGGGAACGCACAGCGACGGTGCGTCGGAAGCTGCCGTTGCTACTGCACGTGTTGCCCTCTTGAAGCAAAGTTTACTGCCGTTTGAGGAAAACGCACGACTCCCACATGCTATTGAGTGAAGTCCGTGGCGACGTTGCGCCGAACGGACACCGCCGCGTTTGCAACGTTTTATTGTGCATTACACGCGGTACGCGATTCTTTGTAGCACTTGTGCGACCGCCTGCGTCTGTCTTACGCTTCTTGCAAAAGTGTCCCTGTACGCTCGGCTCACGCAAAGGGCGTTGGGTGCCCGTGCACCCATCGTAAATTTTTGTTGCGGAGCCGCCTCTCTCCAAGCGTTATTCGCTGTGCTTTGCTTTCCCCGACGCGTGTTGCATTGCTCCCTGTAAAACCGACGACGTGGCAGAGGTTGATCGTAAACATGAGCTCCACGTCGCATGCTGCAAGCAGAAGGTTTTGTTCGAGACGATGTTTTAAAAGTTGAAGACGGCAATCGCAAAACAAAAAAAAATGAGAAAGAACACAGAAGAAGGAAAAAAAAAGCTGGGATGTGTATATCTTTGGCTGGCGCTAACGAGACTGATTTCTCGGTGTGAATCGTTTTTATTAAAGAATCGCGGCGTAGGAACGTGACATACACAGCTGGAAAATACAAACAATTGGCTGGCGCGCTGATTTGCACCTTGTGGAATCTGCAGCGGCAGGTGTTGTATTATTAGTCATCAGACTCTCGCTCCCAGAACGTGAGAAGTCTCTAGGCACTTCGTTATTTCTCCTTTGCTGACCTAGGATTGCGCGTAGTACGGCTTCGGGGGGCTTTCAGTGTGTGTGAGATTCCGCTTTCTGCCGAGACATCGCTTCGGCAATTTCGACTTGGCGCAGCCTCCGTGTCGAACGGATTGGCGAACAGCCAAGCCATTCATTAACATCCCTGTCTTTCCTTTGCTTTATTATTATTGTTATTTGTTTCTGCCCGCTCATATTTCTCGACGCCTTAACAATGGAAACCTTGTGAGTCGATCTGCCGTTGTGCCACGTTCTCATGGCACGTGAGCAACACTTGCGTTTCTCATCCTTCAGTCATGTAAAAAAACATTGATTCGCTTATGTACTTTCCGCGTGCATGCAACTGTGCACGAAAGAAAAAATTGTCGCGAATGGTCATTTAACAGAAACCACGAAGTGGAACTAAAACCGCAAACAGCTGGCGTTACGGCGACGACTCGCATGCCTCGGACTCCGCGGCGTAAGGATTCTGGCCGGTTGTGATGTGAACGAATAGGATTATGTTGCGAGTCTGCGTCACTTGCTTTCACCTTGCTGCTGCTTGTGGTCACACACACACACACACACACACACACACACACACACACACACACACACACACACACACACACACACACACACACACACACACACACACACACACACACACACACACACACACACACACGCACACACACACACACGCACACACACGCACACACACACACACACACGCACCTCTCTTAGGTACACCGTCATTTGAAGCGGTAACATCTGTGAAAACTTCATGCAAGACCAACAAACGTTTCCGCCTCTACCGCATCACAATCGCATTTCCACTCCTACCCTATCGTTTCAGCGAGTAGTCGACTCCCCTACAATTTCTTAATGAGTTCCTTTTTCGCTCTTTCTGTAGCTCGTTCGTTCGTTCCTACCTTGTTGCCATCAGTTAAGTTGTTCCGTCGACTTCGTGAATGAGTCTTTCTTCTCTCTCTCGGCCTGCCAAAGCAGGCTTGCGAAATACCCTCACGAATGCGGTAGCGGAAACCGTTCTCTCCAGAGCCGCTTTCGAGTTCTCACGGAGATTGTATAAGATCAACTGGGCGGTGCCGGTTGCGTAACGCCGTCGCAATTTCGAGCTCGTTGCGCGTGAGTACGCGTTCACGCGCGATCGGAGTGCGCAGCGCCGAGGTTGGCTTCGCTCGGCTAGGCACGGATCGTCCGTCGGCTGGTCGGATGCGCGCGAAAAAGGTGTACCGTAAAAAAGGAGGAGGCCCGCGGTTCGGAGCGTTCGTGCGGAAACTGTTGCGCGGCCGCGGCGCCAAAAAAAGTTTTGGCTTGTTACCGCGTACACGTTAAGTACGCCCGCGTATACGTCGTCGCCTTCGGCAGCCTGCATTTCGCGCTGCTTCTTTTACGGATGCGGTACACACGTCAGGTGCAGTGCGGCGGCTTTCACGGCCGCCCGTTCGTGTGTGCTGTGCGGCCGGCTGAAGAAGCCACCGCGGAATCCGGTTGTTCGCGCATGGCCGATGGCGCGTGCCAGATCGACGGGCGGCGCGCTAACAGGGTTCGAAGGCTAAAGGCTAATGCGCATGCGCGGCGCGTGGCGTCCGATCGTCGACGCCGATAGGCGCGAGGTGCGGCGGTGATTTGTGGTCTTGCCCCCGTATCGCCCATTGTGTTGTTGCGCGCGTTGAGAGCGCGCCGGAAAGTGCCGTTCCGGTCGCGGTGCTCGTCGAACGGGCCAGGTGGTTTTTTTTTTTTTGTGTGTCTGTGGAGGCAGGAGGCATCGCGCATCGCTGACCGTGCCTAGGCGCGTTGGTACTGATTGCACGCGGCTTTCGTACTTGGCTGTAGTTTGTAGGCTGAATAGTTTGCGCTTTGTCGTTCCGGAGTGACGCAGGTCGCAGTTCCGATGTATTGGCGGCAAAATAAATAAAAGAAGCTGGCACTCCGGAGTCGCCGCGGAGCTGATTTCAGTCGTGGAATGGCTATGACAACTGCCACCTGTCCGCAAACCTAAGCAGGTGGTTCCGGCGACTGCGGTTTAATTATGCACATGGCGCCTCAACAGGTCTTTGTACTGGCCACCGTTCGGTTGCTCGGGACAAAAGGGGACCGTCTACTCATTGAACAGTTGCAAACGCGCGGACAGCGTTTTCAGCTTACTCCATACTCCCATACCCGGTTTTATAAAGCGATGCCATCTTTTTCAGTGGCAACGTGCCCACTGCTACGCGCAGGCGCAGTTTGACCTTTGCGAGATTCGGTCCCGGTATTGAGCTTAGTGCAGTGTTTCTCAAACCACCACGAAACTCCATGGCTCCTCGATCGATTCAAATGGGCCGGTGGGTAATTGTGCTGAGGCGCACCAGCGAGGACCATTGCCTTCTGATTTCTAAAGAACCTACGGAACGCATTGTCACGCATTTGCGATGACATATCTGGTGCGTAGCTGCATTCTCCACAGTGATCAAGATCGCGCCGTAGGAAAGGGGAAAATCGCGAACCGATTCCGACTTCAACTGTCTCGTTCAGCTGGAACCTTACGGCGGCACCACGGTCAGCACCGTCACTTTTGTTGTGCGTGTTCGCTTTTAATGCGAATAATAATGCGAATAGCATTCTTAGACATTTCTAAACCAATTTTCTTTCCGGCTATCTAGCTATCTCCCCCCAAAGTGGCGGAAGGTAGTGCAGTCTAATATGTAGGCTGTTCACGTAGGTATGTGCCGCTCTTCAATGAACCTCTTTGACGCCAACTAGGGTCGCCGTGTTTGAGCCACAGGGCGCGCGCGGACTTCACGGCGCCGCCGTCAGATGGCGCATCGTGTCCGGAGAGAAGCGCGAGAGAGGAGGCAGGTTGCAGTACACGACGCGCGTTTCGGCCATATTGGATAGTCATTGTAGTTGAGTTCTACCCGAAATTTTTTTATTGATCTGCAAGATAAATATGAACAGTCAAGAAGGTAATACAGTAGCTGCTTCAAGTATAACTGTGCCAATTGGTATTTGCACATGTGCATTTTTGCGCGTTCGTATGCGGCACGAAAAGGCTAAAAAAACGGAGGATAGCACCGGCATGGTTTGTTCACAGATCAACGGAACTGTGAGAGATAAAAAAGTGGATAAAAAGAGAGCAAATAAAAAGTTTAGGAATCACTGGCGACCACTCTGCAGAGCAGGAAGTGAGAGATGCAGTGAGCGCTGCCTTTAATTTAGCTGAAGGTCACGCAGGAAGTTTTCAGGTGTGTTACATGGCGTACGACGAGAGTTCCCATTTTGGGAAAGTTCTCAGAATTCACTTGCCGCAGATTCCTCTCCGACGCGTGAAATATGAAAGAAAAAGCCGCGCGTCAGTGCATTTATGGGCTCTTACGTCTACGTTACGCGTCGTCATTCCCCTTTTGTTTGCCCATTGTGAACGCACGCGGCAGCGAGCGCATACAGGGTGGCAGGACAAGTTCGCACGGTTGCTATGCGGCCGTGTTTCGACTCGCTATACTGTAAGCAGCAAAGTCCTTGGTCGTTTCTCACTTTTCAGTTTGCGCGCGTTCCAATGTGAAAAGTGAATCCCGCAACTGTTGCTGTAAAAGTCTGACTTCATCTCTTACTTGCTAATTAGCAATTAATTCGTACTTTGTTCAGTTCGATGGAAAACAAGGACAGTTTTCGAAAGGAAAGCAGTTTCTTTTTTCTTCTTTTTTTTTTCTTCCCCGGGCCTGCACATTGTCGCGTAGGCCTGTAGCAACAATACAGGCAGCCGGTCTCTCACGTACTTTTTATAGCCTGCTATATGTGCCACCGATAAAAAAAAGCGCATATCTCACGCCCCCGCATTGGCTCCCCGACACTTGATACTGCATGTGAGAGAGAGAGAGAGAGAAAGGGAAAGGAGAGGTTAGCGACGCAACGCCAGCAGGCGTTTGCCATGCGGTTGCATTGGTTTGAGCGACTGCCAGAGCGACTCCCTCGTCATACCGCGCCAAGTCGTCGCGCCATAGCCGCGTCGGTGTGTCTACATCCAGCGCGGTTTGACTGCCGCGGGCGTTTTCCCAGCGGTGTCGCGTTTCCAACCGCTGGCTGCCTGCGTTGCGTGCACGTGGAGAGAGAGAATGCAGGCGCTGAGATCCACGTGCGTGCACGCGGCCCGCGTGACGGGGGCGGGTGGCGCGTTTCGCGGCATCTCGTATGAGCCATCGGGAGAGGGGGACGTGTGCCTCTGGCGCGCTCGCAGCTTACAGAGAGAGAGAGAGACAGATGCTTCCGAGCCCTTGTTTCGCGCATTTGGCGCGCGCGCTCGATGCTTGAGGAGAGGCGGTCGAACGCTACGAAAGCCCGCAGTATTCGCTTTTTGGCGGGAAACGGACGTCGCGCTGGGCCCGCGCGCTCGGAGAAGTGCCGCGCCCTTTTATGGTACGCCCACACTAGCGACAAAAACGCGCGCGACACGCCGCACGCGGCAAGCGCCCGCGCGGCAGACGCGTGCGGGCAAGTCCACAGTCGCGTTTTGCGGCACGCGGCAGCGGCCCGTGGAGTCCCGCGTTGTCTCGTTCCATTCGATACTTCTCGCGACAACGCGCTCTCCGTTCTGCCCATTTCGTCCTCCATCGGAAGTGTCTGTGTTTTTTTGCGCCACTGCCGGCATGTCGGATACGGACGAGGAGCTACTGGTGACTGTGAACACTATAATACTTGTTTGTTCTTTACTTGTGCGACGCCGACGTGCCAGACAGCGGACGAGAAAGTTTTGAGTGCGGTACAGGGACACTGAGGGCCAGGCGCGCACTCTGCTTCGGTAGTTCTGAACTTAGTGTCACACATTACTTCCCCCCTCTTTTTTGGCTTCTGGATTGGATTGGCGCGGCTCGCTACGTGCTTGCGCGCGCTTTTCCGAGCGCAGATTGGTGTGCGCCTGGTTTCTGCACTAGGCTGTTATGCGATCGCTTTTTCGACCGCAGATTGATGTGAGCCTGGTTTCTGCACTAGGCTTTTGCACGATCGCCTGCTTTTTGCACTGGGCTTTCAAAAGGCGAAGTGAGCGTCGCTTACTGCAGGCGGCAAGTGATTTGACTCACGTACTGCGTGAGCAAAAACATAGGCACGTGGCTCATGAAGGAGATGACCGGCGACTTGCTTCATCTGTCGGACCATGTCATCGCCGACTGGAGGAACTACGCTCGTGAGGTCGTGCGGGACGAGCTGCTGGCGCGACCCCCACTCGGTGGCCCCGGGAGGATTGTGCAAATTGATGAATGCCTCCTTCGCGGCAAGCGAAAATACAATCGAGGCCGCCTGATGACGGGCGACAACGTTCCGCCGAGCCGCCAAAATTACGGCGGCATTGCAGATCGTGGACCATGGGTATTCGGCATGATCTGCGTGACCACCGGGGAGCTCCGACTATTCAAGGTCGACCGACGAGACGCGGCGACGCTAGGCCCCATTATTGCAGCCAACGTTGAACCGGGAACCACCATCCACAGTGATGAATGGGCCCCATACAACTTCATCCCGAACTTGGTGGGGGCTAACGGAGCAAGACTGAATTTGCAATGGGAGGCTGTTAACCACAGCATGAACTTTGTAGACCCAATCACGGGCGCTCACACCCAGAAAATCGAAAGCTACTGGCAGAAGGTGAAGCGCTACCTCGACTCCGCCGGCTACAGGGTGACTCTCCTCTCGAGTCGCACCTGATATGGCTATGGTGGGCATCGATTAATGGGCACATGCGCTGCAAGGACTCGTTTCTGCGTTTATTAGAAGCGATCGCACGGCGCTACCCAGTGTGACATAGTAATGGAAAATAAAGCGCACTTTTCTGACCCTTTGCTTTTGTATGAATGTTTCCCGGCATTGCTGTGCGCTTCCATACACGGTAGGCCCGCGGCGCTGCACTTCCGCAATCTGCGCTCGAAAAAGCGATCGCATAACAGCCTAGTGCAGAAACCAGGCGCACACCAATCTGCGCTCGGAAAAGCGCGCGCAAGCACGTAGCGAGCCGCGCCAATCCAATCCAGAAGCCAAAAAAGAGGGGGGGAGTAATGTGTGACACTAAGTTCAGAACTACCCTCTGCTTCCCCACCTTCACCAATTACTCACCTGTCATGCCAAACTGCTGTCCATAATGTGCCAGCGGTTGGCGCGCAGCTCCTTGTCCGACGCTCGATTTATCATGGAGGTACGCATATCCGCGAACGGTTTCCAAAAACGCCTCCATTGCGAGGAGAATTCTTCGTCGACGCCTAAGTGGCGGTGTGGTAAGGCTTAACAAAAACAGCCCCCTTGACTGGAAATGGCCTCTGAGATTTTACGGCGCGCGTGTCACTGTTCAGTCTCAGAGCCCATAGATTATGATTCTTTGCTTATGCGACAGGTGGCGCCACAACAGCGCGGCTCGTAAAGCGGCTCGCTTCTGATTGGTGGACGTTTCGCGTCTGCCGCAAAAAATGGGTCTCGCACCCATTCGCGCGTTTGTCGCGCGTTGCTGCCGCTTTTCGTGAATCTTGCCGCGCGCGACAGCACCGCTCGCCGCGCGCGTTGTGTCGCGCGCGTTTTTGTCGCTAGTGTGGACGTACCATTATGCGAAGCATACTAGCCGCACAACCACGCTCTTCCTTGCTGCGCCGCGCGTGGCCGCGTAGCTACCATATGACGTCATAACAGCTGCAAAAGGGGAGGCTCAACTCGTGCGCTCGCTTGCGGCGGCGTAGCTACACAGCCGGGTCTCAGCTCGTGCGCTCGCCGGCATGAGTTGTTTCTTCGTCTAGCCGAACCAAATATAGCCAAGCAACAGCAGTTCACCAGGCTAAACAGTGGTTCAACAACTAAAATAAAGGCTAGTATGCTTCGCATCTTGGGCTTAACCTTAGCCAAGCCACAGCCATTTTTTTTTCCCCGTTCCTGAAGCTCTAGACCTTCTTCTAAGGGACATACGGAATAGTGGAATGGCGTGAGATCTGTTGAGCTCGTCATCGTCATTTATTTAACCGTTGAAGACCCCCATGAGGAGCATTTGGCTCCTTAACCCTGGCGCCGGTGACGTCAGTGCAGGCGTCACGGATTTCGAAGCATTTTCCCGTATTTCAGCCGTTGTGGCGCAGTAAACGTTCTTGAAACTGGCGACGATTGTTCTTTGGCTCCTTTAGTATGCAGTGTATATCGTCCGTGTTTACCGTTAAAGAAAATACAGGCTCGAGCAGGCGCCACCAAAGTTAATGACGTCACGGTGATCTGGTGCGTCGCCACCCATATGTTTTTTAAAGCCTCTCAAAACAAGAGTGTCTTTTGCACTATTATAAAAGCTTTGTCTACAAAACACAGCTGAACTTCAGTTTCTCTGTAGTGTGTACGTAGCAGTCAGACCAGATGCAGTCGGTAAGATTACGGCCTCTAGTGTCGGATCTGTTCTGAGAAAAAAAGAAATGAAAGGTAGTTGTTCTGTTGATCACAGTAACGACGTACGTATGTCGTGCTATATTCGGCAGACATTGAAAATAACTACGCTTAACACACGTTAACGAGTGTCGCGAGTCTACTGAAAACTTGCCAGCATCTCACTGTGGGTGCAACAACTATAAGCAATCTAGCAAAGAGACCTGTTTATCCTTTAGGAACGCATCGAAGTGAACGGGAAACAAAATAGGAGTGAGCCAGCCACGGCGATCGTACACGGCGTAAATATAGGATTTGTTATGAAGGAGAGCCCAAGAACGTTAACGTCGCTGACGTCAGCGAAAGTCACGTGTTTATTGCTCTTGCTGCGCCAAGCCGAGCGCTGCTTGTTATCGCTGGCCGCCCGTAAACATTACGCAACGAAGGCGAAAGCAGAGTTCGTCGTTTCCTTCGTCATATCCGCTCTAGAGATGTCTGTGCTTGACTGTGAGCATCCGTAATGTGTAGCAATCGCAGGACGCATTTGACTGTCTGCTGAACGTGAATGGGGTACAAGGAAGCACGTAGAACGTTAATTCTGAGCCTGTCTCTCTCTCGCGACCACATTTTCACATGTGCTTTGTCGAGCTGTTTGTGTTTCTTTTTCAAGTTCACTTCGCTACCATTCGTTGCCGTGTCCTGGTTGCTGTTACTTCAATTGCGAAATGTTTGCGAAATACCGCGGACTCTCAAAACCAATAAATGGAAACGAGAGCACAAAGCATTAATGTATGTGAAACGGAAATCATTTGTCGTGCACGTACTTGCCCCCCAACTTCCACATGACATCTGAAGACTTCAAAACAGTGTGTAGATAAGAAATTCTCATGTGAAGCTTCTGAGCGCCTCGAGCGACAGAACTATAGTTCAGAAGCCGGCAGGACAAGTCTCTCTATATACACGCGGACGAAACACGAAAGGCTGGACAAGCCGCCTGACCAGTTGCAAGATAGGCGCTTCTTGCTTCTACGGGGGTCTTACGTTGCTGTTTGGTTTGGGCAGGCGTGGGTCGTTACGCGAGCGACGGGGATTTCAAAATCGGCCGCCCATCAAAGGCCGCATCTTGTCCCCGTGTCGGCCCAAACGCCCCCATTATCGGGGCGCCGTCACCCAACCGACCAGTCCATTAAAGCGCCGGCCGACAAGGGAACCTGATAAAACTTTGTGCGGGCAGCGGAGCCGATGTCTTATGCGTCCGGTTCTGACGAAGCGGCTATTTCTGCGCCTTATGTTGCTCCGGCGGTTTTGCTGTTGCTCGTTGAAGTGGGTTCGGTGACACGATTGGCGCAGTCGACAGGACGAAGTGCACCGCGGTCGCGTGCCGATGTGGGTGGAGTGCAAGATGGCTGGGATGCCTGTCTAAAGAACCCCGGATGGTCAAGCTTAATCTGGAGCCCTCTTCTGCGGTGGTCAGTGGCTATGACATTCTGCTGCTGATAACAAAGTCGCAGGTTCGTTTCATGGCCACGCCGCACACGTTTGGACGGGGGCGAAATGCACAAGACGCTCGCTTACAAAATTAATCCGGAGTCAGTTACTGGGGTGCGCTGGTTCTTTTCCCTTTAAGTTTTCGGTTGAGTTTCGTGATGTTCTACACTACAACCTAATTACGACGATTTGGCACTTAAACCAAGGCAGTCATTGAATGAAGTAATTAGTGAAGGCTGAAGCAGCGCATTCGATTATTAGCGTTCAACGTATTTGCAACGCTACACCACGGCCGTGGTGAAACGCACAGGCTCTTTGCTTAACTGGAAATTTCGGAGTTGCATTGCATAAAGTGCCATCCAGGAGGTCGCATAGAAAAAAAAATGGAAATGTTTTTTTCATTTGTTTGCAATATTCGTGGCCATATATATGCATCTTCTAAAAGTATTTACTAGCTACCATTGCTTAACGCTACATATTCTAGCTCCATTTTATCCGGTAAAGTTTCGTACAAGCACCTGCTACAACCAGCAGAAATCAAGCCACCCTCTCTACTCTAGTAGGATCGCAGAATACAATCTGCGTTTTCTTCAAAGCTTCGTGTGTCACCTAAGTTGTTGCGAGCACAACATACGTCATTGCACTACTGGTTGCATCACTCTATAAGCACCGTATAATTCTGCTTACGTTGTTGTCGCTGAGGGGTAACACGGGTAGGCCTTACGTACATGTACATCGTGAAATTCCTTTTGTGTACCACTTTCGAAGCAAACTGGAAGCAAGCTAAGGACCGCGCAACGGCGAAAGTGTATGAGGGAATATGATAGGCGTCACGTCAAGAGATAGGAAGACGGCAGCAAATGCGGGTAGACGATATTCTGATTGATATTGCGAAGAAAAAACTGGAGTAGGGCAGATCGTTTAGTGCGTGGGCAACAGACAAACCCCTAATACTGTGAAGTGCTAAGGTATGCAGGCCTTAATGATTTTCGGCACGTAAAACCTCATAAGTTAATTTAATAAATTATGCCTTAATGATACTTCCCGAATAGCCTTATGGAAATTATCGTAGTATATACGCGCATCCTTGGGTATGTTTGCATGTCGCTTGCGTGTTTATGTGATTCTCACTGCGTACACGGAGCGCTAATATGAAAGGACACACCGAATTTGCGTTCAAAGCCGGTAGTTTTTCCTTGTGTGAGCTCGGGATTAGAAAAAGTCGTGCGAGCGGGATTCTTCGATGGGCGAACAGCATAACAATCAAAATTTGAGCGAGGTTCTTGCCTTTCGCGGCTTCGAGATATGGCTATTTCGAGGCAGGTGAAGTGTTCCCTTTCGTAGGTGCATTTTTTTCGTAGAACCTCGCTCAATCAACATTTGAGCGAGGTTCTTGCCTTCCGCGGCTTCGAGATATGGCTATTTCGAGGCAGGTGAAGTGTTCCCTTTCGTAGGTGCGCGTGCGCGGTATTTCTCACCCAGCACGTGGAATGGCATGCCAGGCCGGGACAACATCTCCAATCGATGTCACTCTCACTGATGTATTAAGAGTATACCGAATTGGGCGCCTATACATAGAGAAAGAGAGAGAGAGAGAAGAGAAGAGAAAATCAGTCCAAAGGGGACAGAGGATTATAGCTGGCGTGGTTAGACTAAGACGTATCTTGGCGTGTGTTGGCTCAGAGAGTAGCAGGACAATGGCAATCCTCCTGCAGTCGATCTGTTTATGGCTCTTGGTGATGGCGGCGTCTTACGTATATTCTCGTTGTATGTTCCAATTCTCGCTTTTTCGCGTACCGATGCCAAAGCTGACGCAGTGTACTGAACGCGAGTGCTATTTTATGTTTATTCGTGTTGAAAGGAAAGTTCGTGCGTGTGAGAGAGGGAGAAAGAAGGGCTAAGGTGTGGCCTGTATATTATCATGGCACGGTCAAGATTGAATGACAATTTTTTTTTTCTCCTTCTTCGTTTCTTCGCGCAGCTCAGAGATCTTCGCAGAGATCGTCGCGGCTGGTGGGCGACGTGTGATGAATTCCCAGCCCGCATCTCTCTGAGGCTTCATAAAGAGAAGGGGGCCGATCTCTATCCGTTTCTCACAACATTCGAGCCACAGAAATAATGAAAAGCACGGTCATGCAGCTACTTGGAGAAGCTCCGGAGACATTTACGCTACGCGACTACATACATACAAAGGCGGGGACACTATGTGTGCGAGACGGGCTTCTGGCGATCTTCGGCATTTTTCGCGTCGGTGGGAAAACTGATAAGGGAGGGGCGAGCGGGGGAGCGAGGCACAAGCGCATCCTCACACGTACGCGCGCGGCATTCTCGCTGACCGCCGGTGGAGTGCGGCGACAGCCGCCTCGTCTAACGGCCGAACCGGCCGCAAATAAACTGGTTCCATCATTTATACACCGCGGCGGCCACTGGACACCGCGCCCTTATCGCCTACCAAAACCGTCTTGCCCTCTTTCCCCCTTTCCTGGCTTTGGCTGCCGCCGTCGCTCTTATCGTTTAATTTCTTCCTCCTCCCCCACTCGGTTGTCCGCAGCTATCTGGCGCTATTAGCGCTCGTTAGCTCTTCTTTCTTCTCCTTCGCAATCTCTCTCTCTCTCTCTCAATATCTCTCGGCTGCAAGAGCTCCTTCGTCATTTTTAGTTCTCTCTTCTATTTTCGGTTGTTTCTTTCGCCCTCCGATGGTCTCGATGCATGCCTTCGTATTAATGGGTGGGAACTGCGCGCGCGGCACGGGAGTCCGCTCCAAGTGGCCATATTTTCGGCGCTTGAGGAGTCGTTCGGCCGATAAAGGAAGGAATGCGCTGCCCGCTCAGGGTGCTCGCGTCGGTCGCTTTTAATTGTTGCTTCGGTTTGCGGAACCGCTGCCTGCTCGTCTGTCGGGCGGCGCGTAATGAAGAAGCGCCGCCGATAATAGCAACGTGCCGGAATTGGTTTTGATGCTGGTCAGTTTGGTTATTTCTTTCTTACCGCTTCTTTTTTCTTTTTATGCTGCCTTCTACGGTGAAAACGGTTGCGAGAGAGAGAAAGCATGCGTGTAACAAGCCCGGGCACGATGAGACTGCAACGTTCCCTCGCAGGAGCAGGACCGCCCATCTCGCGGTTGGTTCGAAGGCGCGAGCTTTTTGTAGCGCTGTTCTTTCAGACGGCCGTAATAATAATAATATTTGGGGTTTTACGTGCCAAAACCACTTTCTGATTATGAGGCACGCCGTAGTGGAGGACTCCGGAAATTTTGACCACCTGGGGTTCTTTAACGTGCACCTAAATCTAAGCACACGGGTGTTTTCGCATTTAGCCCCCATCGAAATGCGGCCGCCGTGGCCGGGATTCGATCCCGCGACCTCGTGCTCAGCAGCCCAACACCATAGCCACTGAGCAACCACGGCGGGTTTCAGACGGCCGTAACGCCGTGCATTATCACTGCGTACCATACTATATGTGCCCTAATCTATCACTGCTTTTGTTGCTGTGACCGTTATCGATTTCCTCCTTGTATAATGCGTGCTCCGACTTTGGTGCTGTTTGCGCACGTGCGTATGCTCGCGTTATGCGAGAGTTCGTTATAAGCGGTGCTCCTGTGTGACCGTAAGCGTCTACACAATCTGGCACGCCTAACGTGCCTTTCAGCACGCGCTTCTGCCGAGCCATGTTGCTATATATAGGTGCAACGTCATAGCAGCACCTGCACTTGGTCTGAACCTAGCTGCGTTAGATATCCCCACACTAACTTCTCCTTTTCTGTAGCTTTCGAACGTATTGCGTATACCGCAACGAAAAAAAAAAAAGGACACCGCGTCGTTTGCTGCGCACATTTTCAGCGAACCCTCTATATCCCCGAACCATCGACCGACCAGGTGGAGTGGTCTCCGGTCCAACCGTGTGACATTCCGCCCTCTCCAATCGTGCCGGAATGCCCACACCGATGTTATCTATACCGCGCTTCTTTTTTCTTTATTATTATTATTATTATTATTATATACTTCTTTCTTCTTTTTAAGGTCTTGTCTCTCTCCCTGCAATTTCGTGATGAATCACGTGCGATCGGAAACGCCACAGCCGCGAAGCGCTCCTTCTATCCGCGCCCTGTGTCGCGAACGTATATATCTAAGCACGTTCTGGAATCGCGTAATGGATGTCTCTCGTACGTGTATCTCTCTCTGAATAGCTATTGCCTGCTCAGGATGTAGAGAGAGAGAGAGAGAGAGAGATCTCCCTTCTTTGCCAGCTTCGTGTCCCCAGGCGATGTGCACATCGTATACGTGGACGAAGTTGCAGCAGTGTGAGGGGGATCGCAGCCAGTCCCGGCGTTTTCAAACCTGTTCAATCCTGCCACGGTCCACGTACGCGGCAACTTCTCGAAAGAATGGCCCTTTGGCAGGCCAGTTTCAAGATCAAAAGAAAGAAGAAGAAAAGACAGGAAAGGCGAGAGAACAAGATACTGGTCTCGAAGAAGAAGTCGCCTTGGTTTCTTAAACGATCAGTCACTCTTGTCTCGTATGCTTCTGGTCTTTGCGACCACATCTCGAAGAAGAAGACAAATCTAAAGGAAGTTATTCTCGGGACTTCTCTGTAATCCACCGAGAAAGCTCTGGACCGGTGCGTTGTCGGGTATTGCACACACCAGTCACTCTCTTACGCTCTTTGCTCTTTTCTTTTATTTTCATTTATGTTTTACTTTAATGAATGCGGCCGCACTGAATGTTAATTCATTCGCTTTGCGCCGGGCACACGCAATGTGACCTTCCATTTTTCTTAATTTTTTTTTATCTTGAGACGCTTCTGTCAGCAATTCGATATCTGCGGATACTGAGGCTCCCCTTTGAATTCAGAGATAATAAAGAGAGAGAGAGAGAGAAAAAAAACTGCCTAGCCGACCAAGCGACTGCTTGCTTTTGCGTGTTTCCCTGTCTACGACATCGCTGTGTTCTGAGAAAGTCGATGCTGACAAGCCGGCTGCTTCCCTAGGAGGCTGACGGTAGCCGTTCAGTTTGTCAGCTGCCTCTTGGTGTCGCCATTTTAAGACGTGGTAGGAGGTCGATGGTTCGACGAAAGCTGGTGTTATTGGGGGTAATCACGGGGCACTATCGAAAACACTCATTGAAAACCAGACGATTATAAGACGACAGAACAAGAGGCTAAAATATACATGGAAAGAACTAAAAGAGAGAGTCAGATGTTAAAAAAAATATATAGATATGCCGACCCAACACACATGGTGGAATCTACCTGAATCAAAGCTTTCGTGAAGTGATTACTTAAAGGCATTATAACTAAATACGGTGCGTGAAATTGTCTTCGTTTCAATCATATGCAACGCGTAATTGCATGCAATGGTTATGTTTATGCACTACACCGTTAACACGAAATGCCGAAGTACAAACAGCAGCTGATGCGGATTACCATTGAAATCTCAATGACACCTAGTATCGTTAATGCCCTTGATCAGCCCTCGTATTGATTGTTACAAGAAAGATCACGGACACTTTGCCCAATTGACGAACTAAATGCGTCCCTGGCTTTTTTCTTTTTCTTTTCATTGCTTTGGAATGCTAGCGCACGTAGGCATAGCTTCGTCTCAAATGACTCTAAGGACGAGCCGAGTTTTGGTTTTGTATGGTGGAAACACGTGAGATTTTTGAAGTTGAAGTGACCTACGCACCAAAAGTTAACGTCCGAAATTTCTTTCGGTTACCCGCCGTGGTTGCTCAGTGGCTATGCTGGTGGTCTGCTGAGCGCCAGTTCGCGGGATCGAATCCCGGCCACGGCGGCCGCATTTCAGTGGGGGCGAAATCAGAAAGTGGTTTTGGCACGTAAAACCCCGTAATTTTTTTTTTCTTTCATCAAGCGATTGCATGTCTAACTCTGAAAAATTCACGCTAAGCGCATCCGTACCTTTTTTCTCACGTCTGCGTTTCCCCTTCTGCTTTTTTCAGACGTATTTCTTCACGGATGCGGCGGACCCGCTGTACCAGCTCAAAACAAGTGAGTCGTGTTTGTTTGTTTGTTTGTTTGTTTGTTTGTTTGTTTGTTTGTTTGTTTGTTTGTTTGTTCGCATGCGCATTTAAAAGTCGACCTTTAATCCACGTAGTAACCTATTATCTTGCTCAAATATCAATGCTCAGAAGAAAACATTCTGCGTGCATCCCTGAGGGCTATATAATTTTCCAAATAAAAGTGCGTAAAAAATACCAAGTCAAAAAGGGAACCCCGATCTCGACGGCAGAGAAACAAACACAGGATTTAAGAAGCAGTTACACATTTACTTCGCAAGAAAAGAACGCTACGGAATAATCGCACGTTATAGCTGTGGATGCAATACTGTTACGTACACAAAAGCAGCGTCAGAAACTTGACCAAGCGCAACATCAACCATGGAAGAAATCAGTGCGTTCCGTTTCCGAATTCCGGAATTGTTCGAGGGTGAAAGTTGGTCTTAAAGAATGCTCGTTGCGACAAAGAACTCTGCGTAATAAACCCAGAGGAGTGCTTACGTGGCGTTTCCGACTTCTCTCTTTTCTTTTCTTTTTTTTTTTTTTGCCTTAAATTAAGTCCTAAGGCTAACACTAGAAAATATATTGGCAAGAGTCAGGGCGCCCTAAATAATTTGCTGTAATATTTCTTTATTCGAACTAGTTTCGTTCTCGATACCCGCGTATAATGGATGCGTCGTGACTGTGCAGAACACACTGGCTCGCGCCTACCTGTGTTGGCTGAGGCTACCGCACGCGATCGCGGCCGAAAGAGTCCTTGTTATTATTATTTTTTTTTTGCGGTTATCGTACCTATCGTCTTACCGCTACGTGACGTCATGAAATGTTGCTCTGTATAATGGCGTTGCGAGACCAGCTTTGCTGTTAAATGAAAATATCTATGAAGCGGCCTATTTTGCACCGGACTCGGCAGGTGCCGGTGCAAAGCCCAAAGGCTATACACAATTTTCAAGCCTGAAGCACTTCGAACCCTATTTAGCCGCGCATTTGAGGTGCCGCTGACTATATATATATATATATATATATATATATATATATATATATATATATATATATATATATATATATATATTACCCGTCTATATACTTTATACCTACCGCGTAGAGTTTTCACAGCTGTCGTATATACAAAGTGTCATTCCTTGTGAGAAGCGTGTGGTACATTTCCTTCAACTTGGAGAACATAGACGTATGTTAGTGCTCTTAAGGCCATAGCCAGTAAACGGACGTCTGATAACGTTACAATACACTCATGCATTGTTTATTACGGCGAAAGATTTAAGTGCCTCATGGGTCGACAAATTCGTTGTCCGGCGTTATGCCATCAAAATTGTGGGAGTTGTATCCGCGACCTTCCGTGTTAATTAAGGTACAATTAATTAAGATATATTTAATTAAAGCACTCGAACCCAGGACCTATGGGGCTAATCAAGCCAAATCTAATTCGGGTAAAGTTAAGATACTCGAACCTACGGCATTTAGTAGGAGAAAACAAGTAATTTGAAGTAAGAATGCATTCGTATGAGAATATCAAGTGATTTGATGAATGTCTCGTGAGCGCTTAGGCTTTCGCCTTCGTCCTCTTTAGCGTAGGCTTAAGTGACTGTCAACACTTTATTTATTTATTGTTCAATATGATTCGCAGAGCAAAATATAGAAAGTCGACACCCTTTGCATAAGTATGACGGTGATCACTTGCGGTAAGAAAGTTCAGTTCTCCGTTGCACACTGCGCCGCTGACGCGTCCGTGCTCTTTCTCAGCTATGCAGCTTCACTTGCAAGTTGAAGGAAGTGGCCCAAACAACGCGCGGATAGTACGCACATCGGTGAAGCGTGCGTGCAGTATATTGGCGCCATCTGTCAATCGTCATCTGTCTGGAGAATGACAGCTACCGCCTCCAAGATTTCGATGCGCACCTTTGTCGCCTTTCACACATTTGCTTTCTTTTTTTCGGTAACCAGAGGTATGACAGTCAAGAGGCTTCAGACAAGATGGCACGAGCCAGAGCAAGCGCTATAACATTGCTGTTGAACATATATTGCTTCTTGATTACCTACCTTGGAGGCACATATGGCACGCGGACGGCTTCAGATAAACGCCTTTTCGCTTACCAGAAGTGCGAGTCAGTGTCAGCACTAGGCATATAACTTGCAAGTACAAGTAAGAAACAAAGGGAAAGAAATTAGAGGGAGTGACAAGACAATATTGCGGACTTTCTTTTGGAAAAGGAGCCGCACGCTCTGATTAGTGAACGAAAATAATTTGACAATTTCAGACAGTCCAGTTTTGTGTAACCTTCGCGTCCGTAGCGGCCACTCGGGAGCGGAAACGTAATATGCGCTGAATGCTTCAAGCAATGCGCTCCGCTGACAGCGTAGCCTCAAGAATAACACAAGCCTTTATGGGATGTTCTCAAAGAGGCCTTCGAGTCAGCGCGATGCTATTAATTCCGGCGCAACTTTTTCCCCGTAGAATTGTCACACTGGCGTGGGAACCGCAGTCTTGGTTCCCACAGCTCGCCCTTGCGTCGATAGCGTTGCCTCGTAATTTTCCTTGTCCTGTTCCGTTTCAGACGGTCACCTCATCAACACCAACTGCTCATCGTCGCACAACAGGTACGTGTCCTGGCGCAGAGCCATTTGTTGCTGCGTCGCTCAGCGACAGCTTTTCTCATGTGAAGTGAAGGAAGGCTTTGAGAGAGAGAGAGAGAGAGAGAACGCGTACGTACGTGCTTGTTCCTACACGGGTATTGTGGCTGCAGCCTTGGCAGGCTTTCAAATGGTAGATAAAGATGTGAGCGTTTTGCGCTATTTTACACACTGGCGCTGTCTGAATACTTTAACGACGACACTTTATTGAAATGTAGCGCGTTGAGATTCGCAGAACCACTTCAATTCGCCCCACTTTTTCTACATGGAAAACTTAAGAAAGGACTGCTTATGTTCTCTTACTTTAATTTAAACACAAAGTGAGTTGGCGCAATTCTTCCGGATCGAGCATCTAGTGTTCCGATGTTTCAATGAATGCACTATATGCCGTTACTAAATTATGCACATGAAACTTGGCAAAGGGGAAGAAATTTGAGAAGGAAGTAAAGGCCGCGCAGCACTTAGTAAGGCGAGAAATGGCAGTGGTGTGAGCTGAAGAAGAATACCGCGCTGTGGATTTCAGAGTTCAGTATTAAATAAATAAAAAATAAAAAGCCGGTGTATTGCGGCCGAAATTAAGAGGAAGCGGAGTTTGGCACGTCATGTGTATGTAATGGGTAAAACAGGTAACCGGTGTACGCTACTATAGGGTAGCAGAATGGGTAGCAAATTCAAGCAAACATAGACGAGGTCGTGTAATGCGACTAAGAAGTCACATTGTGGGGTTTTATACCTGTCGAAGCCACAATTTGATTGATTACGAGACACGTAGTAGTGGCGGAAGTCCGGATTACGTTTGACCAGCAAGGTTTCTTTAATTTGCGCTTAGATCCAAGTACACGGTCTTTTATTTTTCCTTCCGCGCTCATATCGGAACGCGGCAGCCGCGGCCGGTATCGAACCTTCGACCTCGTGCTCAGCGACGCAGTGCCACAGTGAATTAGCTATGTATACCATGTATGCCGCGGCTGGCCGCAGTGAAGAATGTTGGATGCATATATAGCTGTGTCAGCTTGCGCTAGAAAACGGTAATGGGAGGTCGCTGGCAGCGGCCTTCGTCTATCAGTTGACACGAAGTAAGTTGATGATGATGAAGATGGGCGATTTCATTTCTCGCAAGTTCCCGCACGCAGTTGTATATATAGTACGCTCGCATTGCGTCGACTGAAACAGAGTGAGACGTACTCCTCCGGAGAAAGTAGCCCGCGTATTCCATTGGGACCGCAAGAACTCGCAAAAAAAAAAAAAATGGGAGTTAAACGTTCGACAGGCAGTTACTCCTTCAAGCAGCTGTTACTGCAGTACATCTGCTTTGTACCCAGGAGTATGTCTCTGCCGAGTCCGCGGCCGGGAAAACGAACCCATCTCCGGAGTCGGAGTGATTGCGCGGTGTTGCGGAAAGAAAGGCAACGGCACTGATCCTCGCCGCCCCCGATTCATTCCCACGCGCCGCGAGCCTCGCCTTCGAAGTCAGCGGGGGGCTGGGGGGGGGGGGGGGGGGGGGGGGGTTGAGAAATTTGTTTTCCGGCGGGCCGAACAGCGCGCATCTGGCTGCGTGTACGAACAAAAAACATCGCGGATGGCAAACGGCGGGTGTCGGCGCGCAGTGTGCGATTGCTCCGCTATATGTGTCCGTGAAGCGTCTCTTTCAGAACCCTCCGGTTCCGAGAAACTTTGAGCCCCACCCCACGAAGTCCTTGCTCCTTCACAATCGTTTGCTTCAATGATCTCTCATATCTGGCGGAATAGAGACACATGTATTGGTGCCCCTTCAATCGACCTGTTAGATAAGGAGACGGCTTTTTTGGATGGCTAAGATTTGGATAAGGTGGCGCCACTGTGCATGGGTTATATAGGTGTATTTCGTGGAAATCAAGTTGTTGAAGTTAGCGCATTGTGTTGTCGTCTCCCTTCCGTCCTTGTTTGCTGGCTCTAAATATGCTTTCAATTTACCAACACGCCCAACAAATGGCAATGCGTTTGCTTCGTTTTATTTCTTTTGACGTGAATGTACCGTATCTAATCGCGTGCCATCCCGACACGCGTAAAGGTCACAGAGCCGATCTTTACAGCTGTCTTGATCCGCGACCGCGGGCGGTCTGCATTACTGTACATTGGCTCCGAAGCACGCGAAGCTCGCTCAGTGAAGCGCCGGTTATGCCAAAATATTAGCCAAGAAAAAAAAAGAAAGACAGTAAGTCTGTGGGGTATAGTTTCGTTTTCTTACAAGCGCGCTAATCGCACTTTTGAGGAAAGACTCGACTTGATTCGTGTAGTATTACGAAGTTTTGGAAATTGCTAGTTTAAACTAAAGGGGCGCTAAAGTTCGTGCGCAGAAAAGAAATAAATAAAGAAAAAAAACTCATCGCAATTACAAAGGTAACCAAGCGCCGTTTGGGCTTTCGCGTATACGGCCAAGCCGCTGGGGCTCCCCATTTCCAGAGGCCCCCATTTTCACAGCCGCAGTTTAAGCGTTATGTTGCGGCGTAAAATTCGAACGTGGCAGGCACGTTTACACGAGTCTCCATGCGGCATATATACTGTGCTCGCGAGGCGAGACGAGAGCGATAACGAATAATCGTTCTCTTCCTTCCGACTGGAAGCGAGCCACCGTCGAGCGTGCGGGGCCGCTGCTGCCGCGTGTCACTCTCTTTGACGAGTGCGTCGTGCACGGTCCGCTGCTCACCGACCTCGGCAACGCACGCACACACGCACGCGGGCAGGCAGCCGCCGATTGCACCGCGACTTGCCCGTGCACTGTCGTTTTGTGCTTCCATCAAACCGAGGGCATACCGCGTGCAAGCTGGGTGCGTGTTCGTTCTTCGTCGGGCTGCACTTGGGCCTGTTTACTTGCGTCTTGCTCCAAGTCGGCAACGGCTGCACGGTGGAAGGAGGTCGGTAGGAGTGGCGGAGGGGGACCTGCCGGCGTCTCGGGTTGCGGAGGCGGAGGAGTGTACAACCGCGCGCCGAAGCACGATTGTATTGAGTTTGGAGCGCGCTAGCGCCCGGCGACACACAACCGGATGTCTTTGCGCGCCGCGATGGCCCGGCGAGATTGGATTCCCGCTGCGCGCACCGAGCTCGAGGCAGCGAGGGAGAATAGAAAGGGAACAGCCAGACCTCGTTTTTCATGAAGCTTTCTTTCTTTCTTTCTTTCTTTCTTTCTTTCTAAGCTCGTCGTTGAAGCCACCCGTCGCGGCCTTGTCTTTCGAGTCGAAAGTCATTCGACTCGCCGGAACGCTCGTACTTTCTCTGCCCACAGCTCGTTACGCTGCGCGGTTTGTTGTACTTTGTTGTTTTTCGTCCCCTCGAGAATAGGCCTCCGCTTTCGAATGGGCCCCCGGCCGAATTTACGAGTAAAATGAGCCCGCAGCTCGCGGGCTCGCTAATGAGCCAATAGCTGACCGCTGTGCTCATGCAGAGATACCGCGTGGCTGCGCAAGTTGTGGGTGGGGCTGCCTTTGTCTGCCAACGCTGTACGCGAAGCCACGAAGCCGCCGGCTTTGGCTGCCAATGAAAATCCATTGTGGTTTGTGCGCGGGGGACAGGCAGAGTAGACAAAAAAACGAGCGCCTCGACAACAACCGAGAATTTACTGCGCGTACTTCCTGTCTTTCGACGCATATCTGGGCAAGGTTTGACGCGTTCTGAACGACGCGTAATGTAACAATGTGAAATTCTGTTTAGTAGGCCTTGTTTTCGAGATAGGCGGAGAAGCTTTTTCAGCTCTGAAATTTTCTGTAAACTTGGAAATCCCCTTGGTATTCCTTTTTGTATACCTTAACCCCAACCCCAGTGTAATGTAGCAAACTGGATGAGCGCTCGGTTGATGTCCCTGTCTTTCCTCTGATTGCTCCCTCTTTCTCTCTCTCTTTGTAAATCAGAGCAGTACACTATCATTAGATGTTGAGTGCTTGTTCTTGCCTACTACTCCTGTCTCTTGTGCCTTCGCTCTAAAGCCACGATGGATTCGGAAACGCACCAACCGGCCCTGCTGTGTTTGTCAACTCTGAGGTTTAACTCGTTTCTGTTCGTTCTATTAACTGCCTATTCTTGTCCCTGCTTAGTGTTTTGTTTGTATCTTCGAGTTCAGGAAAGCTCGCTGTATACGTGTCGTGTTGTATAAGATGGCCGAGTGTGGGCGAAGTACTTCACAGGGCTCTCGAGTGTGGTTTTGTCCAGCACACGCAAGACAACAACAGAAGGCCTGTGCACTGTCACGTCACGGGCATAGGGAGGCGGACGCCTTTAATGAAAACCATGCTGTAGGACAAACGATGATCGCGCTAGGCGTCTCACGAGCGCCCTTACGGAATAACACGGACTGTCGAAGTTTCCTGTGTAACGTCACCTCACACAACGTGCGGGTTTTCTGCTGATGGAAGCGCTGGCTTGCTTGCTGGCGTCTTTCTTTGGCTGAACTATAAGCTTTTGGTAAGGAGCTCCTGCCACGCATTCAACACGCACTTTTGTTTCGATTGTGGGCTATACCAGGAACACCGGATACGTCCTCATGCATTCCTCGTTCGTTGGCTGTATTCCGTGTGAAAGCGTATTGTTTACCAGCGACAGCGGCGTTTTATGTCTTATTTCAACATTTATGGAGTGCTGCATGCCTGCATGCGTGGCGCACGCAGTAAATGCAAGGAACCTGTAAGAGTGCATGTGTGCTTTAAGTTATTTACTCTGAAATGTATTTCAGTAGTGAATTCACCCCCTTCTCCTGCCTTTTCTGCCTCTCTCGTTTGCAGGAAAGCCCTGTGCTGCAAGATGTCTGTCGAGCTAGACTTCTTCCTCGACAGCAACAAGAAGTGAGTGCATGTAGTATACATTTGTCCTGCATACTAGCTGCAGCGAGCACGTCTGCCACGCGGCAAAGAATAACTTTGTGCTAACTACTTGTGTTCATGCTGTTGTCATTGGAGGGTGGGAGAGCTCGAAGTCCAAGGTCCGAGCGTTCGCTCTCTCTTGCATTACGGGCTGTTTGTTGTTGTTGTCGTTGCCTCGAAGCGTCCTCCCGTACCCGCGAGGGGAATTGGCCACCCTGCATTGATTGGAAAGTACACCCGACGAAAGGCAAAAAGAAAGGGTGTAAAACGCAAACACTAAAAAACGAAGCGCTAAGCAACTGGTTTGTCGGGTTACCCGCCGTACTCCCGTGCCAACTTCATTCTTACCTTGTTTGCCGTCTTAAACTTGTAGCCTCAGAGAAGTACGCTGACCTATCACTTTGGACATTGTGAATCTCTAGTCGAAAAAGAAATGCAATACAAAGAGGTTCGGAGGTGTTCACGGACTGTTCGAGCGGTATTTGCCGGGCAGCAATCATACTTCATCATTCTCATTTCCTTGTGCTCGTATCTGCCGTTAGAGGGCCGCCTCAGCAGTATTTTTTCTTTCTCCTTTCCATTTGGCCGAGCTAAATTTCGCGCACAATTTATGACAGTTCCTCCGAGACACTCTGTTACTTCGTTCCTCTTTCTGCGGATAATTAAAGAAAAATGAATACGCGTCGCTGTCGTTGCCCCACGGGTGCGCCAGTGATAGGTTCCCGCTTCATTTTCTAGCGCTTTTTTTTTTTTTGAAGGAGCCAATCTAAATTTCTTTTGCGCGGTTGTCCGGCTGGACAGGCCGCACCCCGCCTGTCGTCTATATAAGCGAGCTGCTCAATTAAACAAAGAAAAATAACGAACCAAGCGTCTTCGCGCGCTTCGTTAAGATGGGAGCGATAAAAGAAAGGATGAAACTGCAAAGTTGGTCAGGTCCGCGGGAGACGAATACGAAATGACAACGGGGCGGCCCCGACGAAAGCCGAAAAAAAAAAAAGTGGCCGCTGATGAGGCTCGGCTGCCAGTGGCTGTGTAGTATATACATCCTCTCTCTGTACGCAGAGCCATGCTTTCTAGCATCGCGTCGTTTATCACGTGTGCTCTCTGCGAGAACGGGCGGCCTGGCTTTAACTTTCTTGTTTAGCGCACCGCCGGGGGCGCTTTTTCTTTTTTTAGAAGGCGAGGAAGAGAGATAGATAGATTAGGGAGAACGAGAAAGAGGGAGGGCAACAGAACGGCAGATGCCACGGGATCACTTGTTATATATATCCAGCGGCTGGTGTCAGCAGGGCCGCTCCCATGGAGTCGTTGCGCATGCGCTTAATTGGCAGCGTGCTGACTGACTCCTCTTCGTTACACACACGCACACGCACCACGTGTCCTTTCTACTCCGTGAGCTCGGGGTCGGTGTGTTGTAGAGGCTGATGAATCGATGATGTCATGGTCCTAGGCGTCGGCTGAAAGATGGCCGAGAAAAATATGACGCGTCAATCGGTGGTCTTGTACTTGCGTTTTGCGTGCCTGTGCGATTTGTTGCACGGAGGACGACGCCGTTCATTTCCCCAGCCACGAGCTGTCTTGCTTTTCTCTGGCCTGAAAGAACAAAGAAAAAAAGAAAAGAAAAAATCCGCCCTTTCGGCGAGCTTGTTCCAGCCCGTGATGCTCTCGACGGGTAGCCACGTTCTGTCGGGCATCTACGGGAGCAGTCGGCGCGAATGTCTGTTTTACTATTTAAATAAAAAAAAATAAACTATAGTGCGTCCTGGTATGATTGGAAATCTCTCGAGCGCGAAGCCAGTCTTTTCCTTCGCGGTTTCTACCCGTTATAGCTGTACCATTGGTTGGAGCTTGCGAAAAGAACATTTCTGTATGGGGCAAGAGAATTTGATAACCAGAAGTTTGTCTATGCGATCTTTGCACGCCTAGCTGTGTGTGTGTGTTTATTAATTGACTGCCCTTTTTTGAAAGATTGAACGCTAGACTTCGTGCAAACAGCTTTACCTTTTTACATGATTGTCGTTTTGCCACAGGCAGAAAGTGTATATGCCGTTTGTGGACTGAAGTCTGTTCTTGCTGTGATCTATTATTCTAGCTGTTTGGCATTAAGAAGCTTGTAACCGTTCTTCTGCCTGCAAAACTGTAACGTTAGAATTCTAAAGTACGTGTATATAAGAACAATTTTAGTGGTATCGGCACAATATATATATATATATATATATATATATATATATATATATATATATATATATATATATATATATATATATATATATATATATACCAGTAGCACAGCGAATTGTAACAGTGGATTGTCTATCTGATTTCTTTTTTTTTTTTATTGCCATTGTGTGCTCTCTGACGACACATCTGTGCACATGTAGGCCAGTAACAGAGAGGTTATGTTGTGCTCAACACTTTGCGGAATGGGAAAATTGTCATGCCCCAGACTTTAGCACGACGCTACAAAAAGGGAGCTCGTACTCGGAGAATGAAAGCATCGCATCTTAAAAAAAAAATCGCTTTGTTGCGGGGCTCGAACCCGGGTCTAACGCCTTTTGGGACAGTCGGTGTACGTCATGTGAGGTATAGTCCGGTTGCTAGGAGATCGCCTAGCAAAGCCGAATCAATCGACGACTCGACGCACAAGGCAGTCGGATCCGACTTCCAACCCCC
The DNA here is from genome assembly GCF_038994185.2 of Dermacentor albipictus. Taxonomy (NCBI): domain Eukaryota; kingdom Metazoa; phylum Arthropoda; class Arachnida; order Ixodida; family Ixodidae; genus Dermacentor; species Dermacentor albipictus. Next base: position 60,042,469 of record NC_091828.1, read on the forward strand.
TCGGACCGAGACGAATTTTTCTTCAACTGCATAGCTCCCTTTCCGTGAAACCGTCACGGGTTTCCTTTGTATACATGCGTACTACTGTCGGGTGAATGACAACTCCTCCTTTCACAAACTTCCCTGCCCACCTTGCGGGATTCCGCCGGACTGACTTGTCCATATGGATCGCTGTTCGCGCACGCGTTCCCAGGTGGATGTGCCACTTCGACGACGACAACTACGTCAACGTTCCGCGGCTGGTGAAGCTGCTGCAGGAGTACGACCCCCGCGAGGACTGGTACCTGGGCAAGCCGTCCATTCGGCAGCCGCTGGAGATCCTCGCCAGGGACAGCAGCAAGCCGCAGGTACGTCGCACCACTTTTTCACAGACATCGGCTTGACAGAGTGACCCGAGTTGGTTCTCCTGGCATAAATGGCCAGAAGCGTAATGCTAAACGAAAAGTGGGGGAAAAGAGTCAAAGAAAGGTATTGCTTTTAAAAGGAGTGTTGTTTTCGTGGACAGATGTGGAATTTATGACAGCGTTATTTGTGCAGCAAAATAATTGTCAAAATAATTATTCGCAAGAATAATCGCACGGAGAGCGCGTTATGCAACGCATTCTCTTATATCTTCTGTCCGCATACGCTCTCCGTTTGAAGTTATCGTACGCAAACAAGCCAAGAACGATTGGTGGCACGACGTCTTGCGAGTTGTTTCCCCTCGTGTCTGTCGCTGTTGGTGTAGCGCTTAAACCTTCATGTTGCTGAGAAAAAAGAAAAAAAAAACAGGCGAGCCCACAATCAATCCGAATGGGTCGCGCAGTGGCGTAGAAAGAAGGAAAACGCAAAACTTATAAGCGCATGCTAAAGGGACGGCAGCGCCAACCCGTCCATCATGGACACGTATACGGGCATTCGCGGAATGCAACTGTTTAGGCACAACGATTCCTCTTTGTACAGGATAATCTAGGGATGACTTATGCTCGTGCTACCGCTATTAATGATTTTCCATGCCTCGCACGTGTCCACGATGCTTGGCGATGCCTTCCTTTGAGCATGCGCAGGCAAGTTTTGTATCTGCCTCCCACTCCCTTCTCGCCATCTTGTACGCCAATGAGTGAGCAAAATTTTAATTGAAGGGTTGGCCCTCCCGCTTAGAGCGAGGGAGCGGCAATTGGGAAGGGTCGAAAGTAGTAGCCGTCTTGCAGTGACAAAGTGCCACAGTGGCGTCACATCAGTGCGCGCCGGACGTAAGCCTGGGAGGCCGGCTTAATGCCGTCATCCGGACTGTGCGACCTTTCTGTTCGCATTCGCTGTTTGTGTTGTCCTTTAGTCCCTTCTTGTGCTTGTGTGTTTGCACGTCTGCCTCTCAGTCCTTACCAGATCCCTCTGCTTTCGATCGTTCTAAGCCTGATCCTTCTCTCGCCCTTGTTCTCCCGCAGAGGAAGATCTCCTTCTGGTTCGCCACGGGTGGCGCGGGCTTCTGCATCAGCCGCTCGCTGGCGCTCAAAATGCTGCCGCTCGCCGGGTGAGTCGTTTTGCTCCAGCTTTTATGCATTTCGACGCGCTTCTGGTGTTGGAAGCCCTTTGCTGGCACTTGTGGTCCATAGGCTCAGCTATAAGTTTGACTGTGTGCACGTATAGAGAGTGAGGATGTTTTAATGAGGAGAAAGGAGGAGAGGTGCTACTATTCAGTGTGGTAATCAGGGTGAAAAGCTGAGAGATATGGCATGTCGATGCAATGATGGAGGCAGTATGCGCACGTGATGTGGTAACGTTAAAGAAATCTGGTTGTTCAATGAAATTCCGCCTATACAGCGGTACCGTTCTAACTGAAGTTGTTGCGCACTGATTACTTTCTAGTTTTGCATTTACTCGGCTCAGATACTGCTCACTTATACAAAGGGCGGCCGTATCACTGATACAGCACTGCCCGTGATGAGTGGATCAGCTGCAATGTTCATTTACGCCCGGGGCTGACATTTCTTCGCAGCAAGGTGCTTGACTAGCCCAAGGCACTGAAGTAGAGCGATGGCTATTCACACGCATGTGCACACAACCACATACATAGACACACACAATCACATGCTTACACACACGCGCGCGCTAATTTAACAAAAAAATATTGCGTAGCCAACTTTCTTTGTCACTTTCGTGACGGCCACCTTCCCGATGCGCTGCGAGTTTCAGGTAGCCGAGGGGCTCCGCATACGGGACCCAGCCTATCATTGCTCTCTCGTAGACGTGCACGTAAATAGAGAAAATAAATAAAGTAAGAAAGACGGGAGAAAGTGGCATCCATCTCCCGTCAAGGAGCACGCTACTGGAGCAGGAGGATGGGGCACCGGCTCGACCGGCCGCCCAAACAACGGCGGCCATTCCAAAAAAGCTCTTCGGGAACGGGGCCGTTGTCCCCAGTCGATGCAGCGCGGCATCAGGGTCTGGAGGGCACGCGAGGATGAGGAGGAGGACGCTGCCGAGGCGAACGGGGATGGAGCAGGTGGTCGACGCCTGTCACTTTCCCCTCGGTATGCCGAAGCAGCAGCAGCAGCACTCATCATGTCTGAACGCCGTCGCGCGCACACAAACAGGGCATGTCGGCTGCGTTTCCGCGAGCATACACGTTCGGCAGCCATACACGCTCCGCTTCATGTTTGTCCCTCGGGGTTCAGCTCAGTTCCGTGCATCGGGCAAGTAGGGAACCAACGAGTGTAGGATGTCGTGTCTACGTGTTTCCTCGTAATGTTTGCCGAGAGCATGCGGACGGCTACGTTGCTTGCGACGGCCGGAGTTGTGTACAGACTGTGTAAGCGAGATCCTGTGGTATGCCGTAAGCCACCCCCTGGAAAAGTAAAGGGACTGTCGTAGTCGCCATCCAGAGATCCATGGTGTTTTAACGGTAGTCGAACAGGGAATGCGACTAGTGCTAACGTTTCCTTAAGGGTATTAGTATTTGTCAGGGCAGCAACTGACGTAGGCAAATTGCTGCCCTGACGAAGACAAATCCCCTTATGGAAAGCATTGACTTCTGCAACATTCCGCGTTCCACCACTGTCAGTCACGTCAGACCTCCGTCTTCCTGTGAACTTCTCTCTCTCTCTCGATCCAGAGGTCTTGTGTGTTAAAAACGTCACTGGTATTACGCCGCCGAACAGAAAAACATAAGTTGTATGGTGAGGGTACGCATACTGTTGGCATGAGCTCTAACATTCCAACGATACGTTGGTGGGAGAGGCCATAGTTTCAGCTGCAGGTAAATTTTCCAGGGGTATTTTGTCACAACTGTGAGTACGCGTTGTTAGAATGCTGTGGGTGTACATATTACTCCATCCCCGCTCCCACCCTCCTCCTCTGGTGACCGCGGTTCGGGCCCGTGTCAGCAGGCTTTGGTAGGCAGTTACTGCGGCAATAGCAATTTTTCCTTCCCTTCGTTTGTTTATCTAGTTATTTAAAATAAAAAAAACAATTACTACCATGCGCGATGACGGGTATACGTTGCATTGCGCAGTAACCTTCGTATTTTGCCACGCTGCTTTGTTAAAGCTAAAGAATTGTCGCAATGCAGCACAGTTCCGTGCAGTGTTTTAGCTAGCAAAGGCAAAGATGAATATGCATTTTAAAGGCACTGTTACGAACGTAACGTAACACCACAGCAACGTGAAAAGATGCACATAATTTCCCCCTGCAGAGTTTTCCCCGTTACTCTTGCTACTGCTCCGCAGGATGTAAATAACAGAGAAACGCGTCAGTGCTTGAACGTACCCACATGGGCGCTTAGCCGGACGTCATTCGTCCACGTATATCTCTTGTTTGTGCAAAGCGTGTGGTTATGTCGTTGACTACTCATCCGTGCCCATAGTTTGCACGGCACTGGGCGAAACTGCTTTAGAGTGACTGAACGTACATTAACGCCCGTGCCCGAGGCATTTTCTGCGTATGCGAAGGCGTTCATCGTATAGTCGCGAGTGGGAAAGCGACGCCTAGTCCTTTTCGATTGGGCTGCGTAAAGCCTGCCGACAAAAGTAGGTAGTGCGGAAATGAGGACTAGTGCGCCTTCGCTTACGCGGCGTTCCCGGGGCTTAGTTAATGGCGCTTCGCAGGCGGCTTTTCTTATATGCCGTAACGTTGTTCACGCTGGGGTAAGGGCGGGGGGGAGGCGGTCGAAAAACAATAATAAAAGAAATATTACGCAGATGGAACGAACGCAAGGTGCGTATGGGCAATAAACAGTCGTTATCTCGTGAGACAGACAGCCAGTACACAACCTTCACTACGAGAAATAGGTGATCTTGAGCGTTCGCGAGCACAGAGATGCAAATTTAGAGGCTGGCCACTGCTGCGGACCAACAGGGAGTATTCCCGTGACGTCACATACGCCATATCGTTGTCCTCTTAGCGGCTGCCGCTGTGCTACTGGATGTAAGTGGATCAAGATTACGCGCGGCTTTTCGCCGCGCTGGCCATACAACGACGGGGTGGCCTCGATCACGTCAGCGCACCTTCCCACTCACAGGGTGCACCGCACGGAAATGCGCACAATCTTGTCGCGGTGCTGCTTGCAACTGCCGGGGCCGCAGCAGCCACAATCGGGGCTACGGAAAACCGGCGAAGAAAAGCTCTCGGCTAAAGCGACGAAACCGTCGAAAAAGAGTCGGTGCCCTTGAAACAGCTGCGCTTGGGTAATGCCGTGAGCACGGTGGCGGCGCGGGCGGCGAAAAAAGAAGAGTAATAAAACGCTTCTTGTTGTCTGGGGGGCAAACATTGCGGTACACGGACAACAGGAGGGGGGAGGGGGCATTCACGCCGAGGAAGGTGCAGGACGGAGGGGGGGATTGTGGGTGAAGGCAACAGGCACAACGGTGCCGGAATGCACCAGGTTTGCGAGGATGCGTGTGCATGTGAGGGGGGGGGGGGGGGGGGGAGAGAAGCAGCCCCGCCATTAGCGCCACCTGCCGTCTCCCTCGGGGGGCCGCGGTTCTTTTTGTGACGGTCAGGGGAACGCAGGGAGGAGTCGTAGCGGCTTACGACCCCCACTCCCCTCGTCCCCACTTCTGCTCCTCCGTATACCTGTGCAGGAGCACGCTAATGTAGCGGTAAGTCGAAGGGGAAACCCCGGAACGCAACGCACCGTTTTTCTGCTGCCCCCTGTGGCTCGGCGCCAGCACAAAGGCGAGCACCCCACCGCTCGGGACCTGCTGATACGTTGTTTTCTTTTTGTTTATTATGCACGCAGTCTGTTTTCAATCAAGTCTCGTATTATAACTTCGGGCTGCGCTGCGTGCGCGTGGTGTGTGCAGCTGATGTGCGCTGTTGCTGCCGTCCCGCCCTTTACTTATGCTCCGCTCGTGCAGCGAGATCGCGTCGCGTATCCGACGGCCGGCGCGATTTATTCCGCGCGCTTCTGCCGAGAGGCGGCCATCGTTGGCCTCGATAATTTGACCGCGCCGCTCGGCGTCGCATTGAGCCATGCAATCACCACCGTCATCCCGCATTGCGTCGCCGATTTTATCTGTCCGCGGTTTCCGGCGCGGGCTTAATCTGAGCGAATGCTGAACGTGTGGCGGGCAAGTCCGAGATCGACGAGAACGGCAAGTGTCGCCGCCATGTTGTTTACCGCCGACTGTGTTTCTTTATCGCTGCTTTGACCGCACTACACTCTTAGGCAAAGTTACACCCCTTGGCTTGCCCCTTCTGCCACACAACAATAATCGTTATCTGCCTTGATGCGTTTCCTTTCTTTAACGCTGCGAGCCCGGAACTTTCCAGTAACGAACGGCACGCGCGTTATCAGAAGGGGCACTCCAAAGGGTGTGAACTGTTCTATGCTGATAACGCTCGTGCCGTTCGTTACTGGAAAGTTCCGGGCTCGCAGCGTTAAAGAAAGGAAACGTATCAAGGCAGATAACGATTATTGTTGTGTGGCAGAAGGGGCAAGCCAAGGGGTGTAACTTTGCCTAAGAGTGTATACAACGTTTCGGCCTATGTAGCATCTATCCGAAGGTACCGCCGTCGATGCCTACATGTATACATTAGATAGGTTTAGATTAGGGGACGCAAGCGGCTTGCGTCCCCTAATCTAAACCTTTCTGTTGTGAACGGAGGATGGGGGAACTATAGGGGGAAGGAGCCGATATTCTTAGCGAAGCCTCTCGTGGATATCACTTTCAGCGAACGCGGATTGGCGAAGCTAATGGGCAGAACGTGCGCGCGTCCCAGCGAAGAGTCTCACCACGCGCCGTGTCCGTCACGCATAACTGAAAATGTGCCTTAAAATGATAGATTGACAATACGGAACCAGCTGACGCAACAGGATTAGCGTTCCCAAATGGTAAGCACCACTGTACATTGTGCACGCGGAGTAAGGTCCTCTTGTACGCAGGCCGCCGACGTGGTCTTGGGATACGTGGGACTTGCTATACCTAAAGCTCGCGTATCTTTCCCTCATTCCGTTTCGCGCTGTTCGTTTGCCGCGCTGAGTTAATACTGTAGTGTAACACATGCCGTTTCTTGTTAAACTTCGCTTGCAGCGTATATAACTGCTGGCGCCATTGTCCGCGCAAATCCGTTCATCGTACCTGTGCGTTACTCATTTCGCTGCCTAGAAAACGCCAAGGGTAACAATTCTCTAGAGCGGCCAAGCGGCGGAAGGAACATGTCGCGAACGTTTCGTTTTAGGCCTTTTCACGAACCGTTACCGCTGTCCTCCCCGCTCGCCGTACACTCTGCTCCAAGTACACGGGTTTCTTTCGAATTCACTTTGCCCAGAGGGGCCAAACAGAGCTTCTATGTCAATTTTGCCTACTTCCTTTCTTTTTGTTGTTGTTTGCCGCGCCCACCGAAATGGAAGTCGGTGTTCTACCGCGCGTTCTTCAAGAGCGAGCGTGCCTAATTACGCAATGATTACGTATTATGATAAGGTTGAAGATTCCTTTCCATTGTAGAATAGACGTTTGGGGAGGGGGGGGGGGTGCGTAGCAAGAGTCGGCGAATTTACGTTGTTTCGTGTTCAGGGACCAAGAAAAGGAGCTGTTGACTTAGATAAGGAAAGAAACGAAATAGAAGACACAAGGAGGCAACGTCTGTCCTCTCTGCAGCAGCGCTGAAAGCGAAGAGAGGAAAAAAATGGAAAACACGAACTCGCAGTCTTAGCAGCCATCTCACGCAGTGAACCACGGAGTTCACCTCATCATTTCCCAAAGAAGAACCGTGGCAGAGCGGTGGGGGGAGGAGGGGGGGGGGGGGGGGTTAGTTTAAGGAGCGCGTGCATGCGTGCAGTGAGCGCGAGTCCATTTCACTTGGCCGCCGCCGCCACTGCGTTCCGGCTGGGCGCTCACGCGATGCGGCCTGCGCGTTCCCGAGAAACACGAACAGCACGCGCATGCCAGTACACCATCAAGCCTGACGGGCCAGCGAGCGCGGAGGCTCTCTCGTGCTCGACTGTGGCTGTAGGCCACGCCGGGCACGGGGGAGGAAGGAACATCGCAGCCAGGTGGGCCGGGTCTCGGCCGCGGTGCACCGAGGCTGGCGGCATCGCTGCACGCACGCAAGGCGAACGGCAGCATCAGCGCCGTGCACGAGTCGCGTGCAAGCGCTTGACCACTTCGCGGTGGAGGCAGGAATTGCATTATGTACGCGGTGCTTGCGTTTTCCGTCGGTGCAGTCGGTGCTGCCGTTGGCTGCGGAGCAGTAAAAAGAAACTTGCTCGAAGGAGAGAAAGCTTGAGAAGTGGCGCGGTCGGGGATGGTGCGTGGCGCCATCCGAAGAATTTCGTTACTCGTCGTCGTCGTCGTCAGGCGGGGTCCGGTTGACCCCGGGCGATCTCGCGTGTGTCTGCGCGCGAGCCTTCTCTCTCTCTCTCTTCTTTTTTTTTGGGGGGGGGGAGGGGGGGAGGGCATCCGCAGTGGTGAGGCCGCAGCGCGTGCTGTCCCAAGGGATGGATCCGTTTTCCGGCCGTCATATACCCGCGCATGCGTGGTCATTTGGTCTGCGTGCCGTGCTGCGACCGCAGGGCTGCTAGGCTTCAAAGCTTAAGGTTGGATTGTGTAGTGTCGTCCAGTATAAAGGCGAAGGTGTATTTGGTGTAGCGCGTTGACGCCACGGTTAGTTAGCCACACGTACGCAAACCACGGCATTAGCCGTGGTTTGAGGCATCAGGGAGCGTCTGCTGTAACCCTTTCGTTTTAACCCAAGATGTGCGCAGATCATGCCTTGCAATTCGTTGGGCGGCTTCAATTTGGTGCGTCGAAATAAACGGAGAAAGTAGACAGATACGCGGTCATGGCCGATTGCAGGTCTACTCGCTACCTACAGAGGAAGCGAGAAAGAAGGGGTGGATTTTGCGGAGTTACGAGGTAGCAGCACAAGTGGAGATCCATAACTTCTCATAGAAGACGGTAAGGGGGGATGAGGATGGGTGACATAGAACGCCGCTGTGAGCGTGTGGAACGGTTTCTCAGGATTCTCTAAGAAAGCTGTCAAAACCGCTAACAATCTCATCTGTGTCTTGCAATAACACGTCTCCACAGGCACCTGACTAGACTCCCTCCTCTCTCTTGCGCCCGGGCCCGCCGTGTCTTTGCAAAACTCGTAATTGACAGGCACACACTCTGGTGGCGAGAGTATTTGAGGCGGGAGGGGAAAGGGTGGGGCGAACAAAGACGGCGCAGCCCACGCTTCCTCAGCCGTCACGGTGTACACGGGAGTGGCGAACGCGGCACGATCCAATCTCTCGAAAACTGACACCTCCGAACACAAGTGGCCCCACGTGCGACGACGGCCCCGCACATTTCCCACGCTGGAAGGAAGAAAATTGCATCTCCCGACTACGGGGACAGACAATAGACCCCGGCTGCTGCTCCTGTATACCCTGCCCGGCTTTCGGAGGCCTTCATTTTCGCCGCTGTCACGACGCTGCGGAAAAAAAACACGCGGGAGGCCGGGAATTTCTTTTGACAAGAGGTCTTCATCATCGAACCTCTGTCACTGTGAGTGAGACGGGGAAAGGAAAGAAGACACCGAAACTGTAGACTCTTGTCAGGCCTGTTCGTGGCTTGCTGATCGTCGTTCGTGGCTTCATGCTCGTGCAAGAACTCCGCCTGACAACAAAGCGTGCGCCCGATTCTCACCTGGCAGCAGCTAGCCGATGGTTGGTTTCCTCAGGAGAACGTCGTGACCTTTTTTATCCGGCTGAGCCCTGTAACTTGCACCCCTACACGTAACGCTTGGAAGCTTGCTTGGCGCTGAGCTGAGAGACACCGACGCTGCTGGAACTTCCGACTGTGGATCGGCCTAATGATATGTGTTGCCGTGTATGGGAGGCCTCGCTTTCTACAAAGGAAGAAAAAGAAAAGCTTAAAAAGGCGGGCAGCTGGCACTTCTATCCAGATGATATGTATGCATACGGAAATCGCCTTGGGAGCAACCGAATCGGGAACGTTCGTGCTACAAATTACTCGATAATAACAACCGATTTCAAAAGCGATTATTTCCCTGAGCTGTCTTAAGATCTGTATAGGATATAGTGCCTTTCAAAACAAAATAAGACCTTGAGTCGGGACGCCGCATCGCAGTAGCTGCGAGCATAGATCGGGATAAATGCTCATCCCATGACGCTGTCAAAGGCTACTGAGAGACGTAACCGAGTTCGAAGTGACGTAGCACCGGAGGGTCGTCGATTCGTCTCGCCGTGTTGAAGGACGCGCTCTCGCGTCGCGGTGCAAAAGTAAAGATTGCGTGAGCCGATAGAGAAGACAGGCCGATGGTGGCGAAAAAAAAAGGTAGGGAAAATAAATAGGTTAGGCCGGCCGCTGCCAAAAGAATATCGGCGGATCAAGTAATGACTCAAGGCGTATACGAGTGGATAGAAGGAAAGTCGCAGTTGCTTTTTTATTAAGTGGACCAGAAGAGAGAGATATAAAAAAAGAGGAATGGAAAACAAGGACTTAAAGAAGACACGATAGCACCTAGGTCGGCCGGGATGGCCGCTCAGGTCCGCCACAAAAGACAAGCCGACACGCGATGCTCTTTTCAGAGCTCGTCAGAGCGGTGGCGGCGGCGTTTGACACAAAGATGACTGGCAGAGAGGAGGTAGGGTGACCACAGTGGCGGCCTCTCGCGGGCATCTCCTGTCGAAAGAGTGACGAGCGCTTTGGCGGCAGCGGCAATTTCTGAAGATCGAGCCGGCGATTGGGGGTAGCAGGCGGCCTGACGAGGAGCACGGCGAGCGAGGCGTAGCATACGAGCGACCCCCACCGACTGAGTCGTCTCCCCCTGTATAACACGCACAACCCGCACTGGAGTGCACACAGCGAACCGAGAAACAAAATGGCCGATGGCAACCGCAGCTCGTTCGCGTCAGGTCGTCGTCTGCTCCGCGTGGCACTGAGCAGCGGGCGGCTCCTGGCGGGGGAGGGTGGCAGACGACGGTCGTGCCTTGGCGGCTGCGTGATCATTTGACTTTCATATTCGGCTGCCGCGTACCGCCATCCCCCTCGGCTTCAGTTTCAAGGGCGCGCGAGATGGTCGGAGGAGGGGAAGGTGACGTTCTCTGTGTTGCGGGCACGAGTTACGAGAACAGTAAAAGTGTTGCGCCGCTCCATGACGCCGTAAACTTCGTCTGTGCGTGCGCGTTGTGCCCAGCCTCCGCACGGCTGTAAACGGCATCAGTATGCACGCTGTGGATGCCTCGCGTGCCGACCTGGCAGGCGAGCCGGCGGACAGGCGGGTTCGCAGACGCAACACGACGTGCCTCCGTCCACCGTCTGCCGCATCGCGGTCGCCGTGAAGATTCGTGATCGGAAACTGAGTGCACAAAAGGCATGCGACCGCTGCTGTGCGCGCTAAGCACGTCCCGTCATTCTCGTCGGCAGGGCGTCACGACGTGGGAAAAAGTGGGCTCATTCCACGATGCGCACGGCGATATGTCGAACTCGTTCGTTGCACTTGTTGTGCTCTGAGTTATCCCTCCCCTCCATGTCCGGCTCGGTCCTCTGCCGGGAAGCGCTGTGCGTCAAAGCAGCCGCCGAGTCAGTGACACCGGATAAGTGACGCAACAACTCACGGGGGATTGTAAGACAATGGCGCAGCTGTTGAACGTCGTGTCATTGCTCCTCTTTCGCTTTACCCATCTGCTACCCCTATCTTTCGAGGACACTTTCAGGGCCTCTTAGAAGCTTTGTTTTTAAGAGTTCTTTAATTAGCAACAGTATCTCTCTCTCTCTCTCTCTCGCGTGTTGGGCCGCTCATTGTGTTCTTTGCTGAGAGCGATGAGCCGAACACGCGCCGCGGGGGGGGGGGGCATATATACCGGGTGTTCAAAGTTAAGCTTCTAAGGTTTTCTTAAAGTTAGGCACTGGAAGGCACGCGAATACCACCTCTTCGAATAAGTTACGTGGCCATGTGGATACAAAGTGAGATGATAATTGTCGCTGTCAGCAGCCCAATTAACTAAGATGGAATAATTAACTTTTGGTTGACTGCAGTAAAGGGGTATGTTTATTTGTGTTGAAATTTTAGTGAATTGGTCTGCTGACAGCTATAACCCAAATGTTCACCCGCGTATTCCCGTTCTGACCGAATGAGTCCCCTTTATTCACTTTATTCATGCGTATTGCATTACTCGTTTTTGTCATTCGGGAGGCGCTCCTGTAGCACGTTATCCGTCATCACAGCGCACATTCTACTCGGATGTGTTTCTCTACTTTTTGTTTCTCCAGCGCGGTGATGCATGAAAATAAATAGCTGACACATGAGGAATCTAGGACCACGTCTATGCTTCGATGTACTTTTTTTTTTGGCCTCTTATAATTACTTCGCATAAAGATAATGAATGACTCGTTGCAGCGGGCCTCGCGAGCGTCTAATAAATTTCATTCCGTGGGCCCGCTCACTTCGCTCCACCTTTTTACGCGCACCGCCACCAGGCCGAACGATTAAAACCCAATGGAAGCGGTGGCGAACGCGTAGAGACATGTAGTGCGGGGAGTGGTGGTGGCTCGAACGGTCCACCACCGTGGAGGAGGAGGTGCATACGCCCTTCTTCTGGCTATGGCTTGGGCGTTGTCTATGTACTACAGGCTTATCTCTCCTTTTGCCTAGCCTTAGTATCTCCTCTCTTCGTTTTCCTTCTTTTTTTTTTCTCTCAACGAAGGCCACATCGCGCAAGCGCGCGTCCAGTCTCGAAGGTTCGATCGTTATAATGACCGGGCAGCTGGGGTGAAAACGAGAAACCAAGAATGAACTGCAGGGTGGGTGCACACCCTGGTATATGCGATGCGTGTTTGCTTCGCTTAATTCTTTCTTTAGTTGTTTCGCATCGCGCCCGCATCCTGCCTAATTGACCTCTCTTTCTCTCTCTCTGTCTGCTGTGTTTCTTTCGCATTAAACTTACGGACTGCTGCTACCTTTGATCCTCCTGCCGTATCTTTGTTTTTTCTTGACGCGTCGATTGATTGCTCCAGTTCCTTCTGCTTCTCTTACCCACTTCGACCGCTCCCTTCTTTATCAGCGCGGCTTATCGGCGGACCGCTGGACACTGCGTCCCCGAGGGGCTTGGCCGACGCCGTTCGAGTCCCCGTATAGCGGGCACCAGTCTCCGTATCTCGATTCCTTCTTGTCTTTTCTTTTCCTCCTCTCGAAGAAACGGTCTACGGAGGGGGAGGGTTCGGCCCGGAGATTTGTTCCGGTCTACCAGCTGCTTTTCGGGTGATTCTAAAACAAAAAATGGACCGAACACGCCGTGTTCAAGGCAAATGCAGTCTCGCGCGTCCCCGCGTAACGCTTTGCGTGCTGCGTGCGTGTGTATGTGTAACGGCGCGGACCCCGGTTAATACGTTGCATCGTTATCCGAGCCGCTGTGGCCGCGCAGCCCAATGGAGCGGGACGCGGACCGCATCAGAAGGACGTCGATCCGTCTCGCTCTCCTATATAGACTTCGGACTTTGCAAATCGGCGGCAGCTGTCGGCGGGCAGGCGGTGATTACATATTTTGTTTTCGAGGCTGCGCGGAGAAGCGGTGATGCAGTGGGCGCCGTGGCACTGCTCCGAATAATTTGTGCCGTTTTTTTTCCTTTCTTCCTGCGCGTGTAATCTTTTCATTTCTGCTTTTTCTTTTTTTTGAATTCGCTGGGAAGTTGCCAGGCGACGAGGCGCGCTGGCCTGCTTCTTGCGGCTGGACTGGCGTGTGGCTCGCGCCTGGACACGTTTGTATCTCGCACGCACACCTGCCTGTGTGTGCGAGAATGGGGTAGGGAGGGGGGGGGGGTAGTGTTGAAACAGCGTCGCGAGATACGCAGAACGACAGAGTGCATAAACGCGGTTCCAGCGAGAGATCGCTACACGAATCTCGCGTTTTACACAAGGGCCGAACGCCGATTGTGAGGGCCGTTGTTGCGAAAGCGGGCGAAAATAAAAAATGTGTAATCGCTCGCTCGCTCGCGCAGGCACCGTCTTCGCGGTGCGCGACCCACATTTGAGGCGATATTGCGTCTCGCCCACGTTTTTCTCCGTGCGATTAAAGCAAAAAAAAAACCGTTCGAAAGAAACGTTTGTGACTTCTTGGTTTCGGAATCAAAGTAGGTGGACGCAGATTCTAGGCTACATATCGCTGCCTTTCGCGACTGTGTACGGACGCGTTTACAACAATGCGACATTAATACGCCTAGCGCGATCTTTGCGGCGTACCTAGTTCGGCTAAGCGTTTTTTTATGGAGATTAACGGCCCAAAGCAACGACGATCTATCGGCGACGCCGTAGTTGAGTGCTGTTGCGAAATTGGAGGTCCGACTGGCCGCGAAGGTTCCATGGTTGTTGCCGTGCCGGTTGCCGGGCGAAGCAGAGTTCCAGAGCGACGTCCGAGCGATTAGAAAAAATCATGTCTTACGTACAATTTCAAATTTGATGTTCACAAAGAGGCTCCATGATTATGGATCACAGTGCATCTCGGAGTCTCTACGTCTCTTTGCAAACCTCACACAGCATCCAAGGTACGCTTTTTAAGCAGTTGATTTTCCATATAGGTCGCTCTAAGAGGTAATTCAATGTCTACATCTTCCTTCGTCTTCGTTTTCAGTGCGCTGTTGCTTATTTGCCACGAATCAATACCAACTCGTGCAGTTTTTCTATCCTCTTCAGTATCCGTGTAACGCGTCCAATCGGATTGGTGGAATTGTACGCAACTTCCCACCCATGGTGTCTCACAACCTCGCCGGAATCCGCCTCTGTTATGTCCAACCTTCGAGGGCGCCTATGATGCACTGAAGATGCAAGTGCGCTGAACTGCGACGCTGCTCCCACGGAAGTCGTCGACGCTGGCTCTCCGTAGTAACGGCCAGCTTTGTGGCGATTTCAGCAATATCGTCTTGACGGTCGCTACCGCTTTCACGAAATTCGGCGTTTGCTGTCGACCCCGAATGGGGCTCCTTTGTTCACCCTCTTTAGAGAGGTAACATGACCGATGACCCACTGAGCTTGGAGTCTCGGGATTCGTTTGTTTTGTCAGCTCTGTGTCGTCGAATGGACGAAGAAAAGACGTATAGGCGCGGTCAATTATCGTGAGGTGACGCTGGCTTCGTCGCTGCAGCTATCTGGCGTCGAAGGGACGATAAAGCGAGGATGGCTTTCCGTAGCTGCGCGTTCGCCAGTGAAGCATCCTTTTTTTTTTTTTTCAGAAGGAATGCTAGGCAGAACAGGGCAGGGGGAGGGGGGGGGGGTTCGTCTGCGGCTGGAGTTCTGAAGTTCTGATTGGCTGCGCTGGGGTACGCATCAGAAGGAGGCAGGCGCCCCCAGACGATCAGCACTTCAGCAGCAGACGAAATGGACATGTCCACTAGATGGACACTGGCAGAATACTCCCCCTAGAGCTCCGGTTTGATTTTGACCACTATGATCATGACTGATGTTTACCACCATTTTTAAACGTTCTCCTAAAGAGGCTCTGTGCGCAGGGACGTTGTTGCATTTCTCCCCCATCTAAATGTGGCGCCATGTAAGCTTTGAAATGTGAGCAGCATGCCCTGAGGACTTACGACATTCACTGTGCGTCTGTAACTCGATCATGCACAGGTAATCTGTGAAGGTTGTGCTGCATTTGTACCGCGAGTCATTCTTGATAGGTACTAGAGAATAAAGCTTTATCGACTCGTACATGTCGACACACACACACACACACACACACACACACACACACACACACACACACACACACACACACACACACACATATATATATATATATATATATATATATATATATATATATATATATATATATATATATATATCATCGCTCGGCTTCCCAAATGAAAGATTCCTTTCGTCCGCGCCTTACATGGTATACCGTTCACAGTGCATGCTGTGGGAACGGCCGCTACGTGACTACTATAGTACACTGTAACGTGGCTACCGCACTCACCGCGACCCTGCGGACGGACCGCGCGGTCATCGCTCGAATTCCATTGAGAAGGAACGGAAGTACGTGACGGCTCGTTTATGTGTATGTACGCGCAGACAGGATGCGACATGAGCGTCTGGCAGCCAAAATAAACTCCCCGAAATGAACGACCGCAACAAACTTCCCCTACATGGAGCTTAACTGGATAGATGATTGAGAAAGGAAAACACGCAATGGGCGAGCGATTTGTTTTCGCTCACGAGGCAGTATATAAATTGCCGGGGACGAACTTCCGCGTTGACTCATGTGTAACCTACCGCTTTGCCCTCTCGTGCCCGCAAGCACTCGGACACGCAGTGTTCTGAGGGCGTTGAAACCCCAAGAAATATTGAATGTACGAGCACGTCAGGGCACTATTTTTCATTAACGTGGGCTGTAGATGTTCCAGCTGATAGTCGTAAAAAATAAACAAAGTTGTGGAGAAACCATGTACAAGTGCGGCATCACAGACTGGCTCGATGAATTAGAGTGACAATTGTCTGTTTGATATATGTCGAGTGTGTTGGTGAACATTGGTCGAACGAGGGATGCCTCAAGCTGAAGCCAACGTTTCGTGTCAGAGCTTCACAGAAAGGTAGACAGTGTTAGAGTAGCAAACGTTTGTGGAGCCAACGTTTCGACAAGGGGACGAGCATTTATTACTCTAACACTGTCCGCCTTTCTGTGAAGCTCTGTCTTGTTGAAGCTTTGTGTTCTGTACGCGTCACGTCGCAGGCGCGAGTGACTTAACATTGGTGGTTATCAGTACCGAGCATTCATTTACCTGACATATTTTGTTTTCTTAGATCCCAAATGACTTAAAGCTGTATATCTTAAGTTTTCTATGACAAAATCAGCTGGGCCTCACACCCGCTAACCGGCCCTCCATTTACCTTTATGTATTCGTCTTATAATAAAAGGGCATTTCTTGGACAGTCTTCGTAATATATATATAATTTTAAGAACCCAAAATTCTACGCCAGGCTGGCTATCGTGCATAAAACGCAGGTGCTTATAGCTGAGTAAACGCGGTATAGTCCTCGGGGCGCCGGTGCGCGCGCATCCGGGTGGCTCGACCGCAGCACCGACCCAGGCGCGGACCTCGAGCGCCTGAATCACGTGTCGGAGGTCAATTTGATTTCCTCCTCTGTCGGTGGGCGGGGAGGATCAGCTCGGCTGGGAATGTCCTGACGCGCGCTTGATTGGATCCGTCGTTGACGCCTGAACCGACACCTTGTTAAGCTGGCGGATGGCCACGCCCTCAGGAGGGAAATAGAAATTGATCGTCGTGTTTGTTTGTTTTGTTCTTTTTCTCTAAACGTGTTAGGAAACGGCAGTGTTTTGTTGAGGAGATGGTGGGCTACCGACGTAGTTGGGTGTACACAGAAAGCGCTGACATCACAGCGGTGCGATATTTATTGCACCTCGTCATGTCGGTAGGCGGGACTAATCGTTCGTGCTTTAGCGCTCGTATCATGCTCTATTGGGAAGTTTTGATTAACGCCTTGTTTTCGTGTGACGAATTTGGTACACAGGGTACATCAAGCTGTTTACAGCAAGTCATTGATGAATTGAATAGCAGCCAAAAGAAAGCGGCAGACTAGTGAACATATTGAAGCTAGAAAGTCTATGTTTCCGTGTCAGAATCACCATTTGAAAGAATCTTCTTTTTTTTTTTGGCTTTTGCAGGCGCGGGAAGTTCATCAGCATCGGGGAGCACATCCGGTTGCCCGATGACGTCACCATGGGCTACATTGTGGGTGAGTCACAGTCCCGTAGCTGAACTGTGTGTTTTCGCATACTGGCGACAGTTGTTTGGCATACAGCTGTCGTAACTTGAACGTGCTGCGGACGAAGTATAGTAACACATAGTGCAGAAGCCGGGTGCCTATCATCGCGGGCATTTTTTTTTTTTTTTTTGTAGTGAGTCGTGGCAGAACAAAAGCTCACTCGGTAGTGATTTCCCCGGACTTCAAGAAAGTGGCACTGAATAACGCTGCAAACGGCAGAGGTGGCTTCATGTGTGGATGCTACCTATCTATAGTCTGTTGATTGTACCACCCTACACCTGCGGTTGACGCCGGAGCCTCCCTGCGTTAAACTTCGTGCATCTTCGCTACTGGTACAAATAAAAATAACTTTTTGTCGCTGTTACGCACTTCAAGGAGTATACTGTCTCATATTGTCGACGTTATAGAAACTTTGCACGATGGTTCTCGCGCGTGAAATGATTACACTTAGCAGGTATGAAGGTCGGGGAGTTAACGCCTGTGGCGGGTGTCTCGCGCACTTGAGCGAAACTTTAAAAATGTGCAAGTGCCACGAAGCTGGATAGAACCAAGGTAATGTTGTTTGCCGTCACTTGGAGATACTCATATTGTCTTTTGCATCCCTCCTGATTACATAGTTAGTCTTAATTAATTAATCAGTTTCTCAGATATTATAGTTAGATGGAAAGTGTAAATGAGAAAATTGTAGAGCAACATGACATACTCCCGATACAGCTTTCTGTTGCTCGATACGTGCCACACAAAAATGATTTTCCAAGTATGAAAGGAGCCCGCGAATGCAGGCAAAATTGCAGCGCGACTGGCCGCTTGAGGGTCTTAATTCGACACGGAAATCAGTTTCCAAATGCAGACCTGGCGTCGTCGACATTATCGTGACGTCACAACACGCGGCCAAAGTGGCTGACAATTCTGGCTGGCACGCGTGAGCAAAAGTATAAGGACCGGGGATTGCGCGATGAAACAAATTTTCTGCTCTGTCAGTTAATGGAACTTGAAATTGAGAGACTGCAGTCCAAACTTTGTCATTACGAATTTTCTAGTGCCCTCATCAGTTTCCGTTTACGCACGTTAATAACGCAGAAACTCAATTTTCTTTTTTTTTTTCGGCGCCCCTGTGGTCCGTATACTTTTGCTCACGGGTGTACATAGGTTGATGCTGCCCGCCGACGCGTGAGCGGAGCGAACCAACGTACCCAGTCCAACGTACCCATTACGACGTGACGGATCCACCTCCTTCATGGGTACCGAAACCGAAATTAGGTTCGTAGGTATTTAGGGCGTCGTGGTGCTTGGCAGCATTCTTTTTCCTTTTTTTTTTCTGCGGGTAGGTGGCGTCTAATTCCACCCCTACACCCCATCGACGGCCTTCTCTGGGTAACAGAGGCCTAACACCTGTCGCGCTCCGTCGGCGCGCAACAACGCGTCACAACGCGCAACAACGCGCGTTATCTGAGCTCACTCGAGCGCGGCGGGAAGTAGCCAGCGCCTGACCGTGGGCGCCCGCGGATGCGTTCGCCACAGTTACGGCGTCTCACGGACGGTTGCATTTTGACGCAGTGGCTTTCGCCATCGGCTCTTTTGCCGCTCGGCTGAAAGTGCGTCTCGCCTACTTGTAACGGGCGCAACCGCACTGAGCCGTGCTTTCTTTCTTTTCCTGCAGAGCACCTTCTGAAGAAGAATCTGACCGTGGTCGAGAACTTCCACTCGCACCTCGAACCCATGAAGTTCCTCAAGAAGGAGGCCCTCAGCGACCAGGTCAGTGAACCCTGATGTTTCTCTCCTCCGGTCTGTCAGTAAATTTAAAGGGGTGCACATAGTGTGACACCGAGTCTGGTAATTCTGTTGACGCGTTCTTTCCGTACTTTCATTCGCTTGGCGATTATACGAGTGAGCATGCCTTGTAATCCATACTAAATGGAACAGCGCAACAGCACGGCTCGTCTTCTGTTTGCGCTGTTCTATTCAATTTCAACATAGAAAATTTGCCACGCATTATTATTATTTTTTTTTTCACTCCAAAACGTCGGAGCCGATGCGTCAGTCCCGTCGGCGTCTCGGCAATCCAAATCTTTTTTTCTCTCCCATTCTGGCCGTTTAGGTGCAGGAAAAGTTCACGAAACTTGCTCCGTTCAGTGTTTTTGGCTCCTTTGAAATGCGGCGTAGTCCTAGATTTCTTTTTCTTTACCGATAAGCAGTGGAACCACCCTCGGCTGCAGGATGTCAAAATCTTCTGTCGTCACGGGTAGCTGGTACGGTAACTTTGGGGCCGCGTCGCCACTTGTACGTCCGTCTTGCTACCTTCCTGCCTTACCACGCTTTATCCCACGAAAGTGTGGTCGCTTAAGCCGAGATGCTGTAAAAAAGAAAAAAAAGAAAAAAATTGATGCAAGGCAATAACTGAATCGAAGCCATTTTGAGCAACCCATTCCCCCTCATTGCTTTTCTTTTTTTTTTCGAGTGGGCAGTTTGAAAAAAAAGCAGAAATATAAGATTAAGCTCTCGCTAATAGGAGCAGCCTGCCGTGAGTGGTTCGGCTCGCAATCTTAGGACAGATTCCTTCGTCTAAGCACAGCATCCTCGGCAGGTTCCTATCCGTGCCCTCCTTATTTACGCCTCCGCGTAAAAATAAGCGTCCTCGTCTCGTCGAGCAGGGAGACCGGCTCCGATTCGGCCGTGTGTATGCGTTTCACTTCGCTGTCGTGAGGCCATCGGGTATTTATATATAAGTGCGCTCGTCAAGCGATGGCGTGCCTTTCTGCGGCGCGGAACCGCAATGGGTGCGATTGAGATCTTAGAAATCTTGGGGGGCTTTATTGCGGGGAAGGGGGTGAGGGGGCCTTGTGGGCGCTCTTAGATTTTCTCGCGTCGTCTACTAGAAGGGTCGGTAGGGGGCGTACAGAAATCTCAACTGTGTTCGCACGCAGTTGCACTACAGGTGCATTTTCCCGGCAGCGTTGCAAGTGCTTGTTGTACGCTGTACTTGTTGTAGGCTGTGAAAGAATAGCTGCTCGACTGCCGTTGTCATTGAGAGGGTTGTTTTTTAAATATGTGGTTTTACGTGCCAAAACCACTTTCTATAGTTATGAGGCATGCCGTAGAGGAGGACTCCGGAAATTTTGGCCACCTGGGGTTCTTTAACGTGCACCTAAATCTAAGTAAACGGGTGTTTTCCCATTTCGCCCCCATCGAAATGCGGCCGCCGTGGCCGGGATTCGATCCCGCGACCTCGTGCTCAGCAGCCAAACACCATAGCCACTGAGCAACCACGGCGGGTTGTTCAGAAGGTGACCGATGGGGCCGCGTTTTGCCGTGGCCCGTCTGACGTACGGTCGAACGCAGCGGGACGCGGAGGTTCTTTCGTGCAGTAAGCCTTTGTAGGAGTGGTTCGAAAGAAGCCAGGGACACAATCTGCGAAAACCGTTTAGGATAAATGGCTACTCGTCCTTTTTGAAGCGGTAATACATTTGAATGCACGGTAATGCATTTGTGAGACGACACGTTTAGCGATGGTAGTACTTCTATTATTGTTTTTTATTATTGTTAGATAGTAATAGTCGGGAGGAGGGAGTGAAAAAGGCACACATGAACGAAGCAACCTCCTGGACAGCTTTGGCGATGTATTTGTAATTTTCAGACACATGCAATGCTGAGTGAAACACGATGCAATTCCAAATGATATTGTCGCAACGGCGATCGCGAAACCAGAAATGTTAGGACTAGCCAGATGCCAGCGAGACTGTGGTCATGGCTAACGCTCGTAGTTCACACCATGAGTTACTGTCGCCAAGGCCCGAGAACGCCAATGCAATCGCACTACTATCAAGGTGCAAGCACCGAAGATATAACTGTACCGCATTGTGAGCACCATTGAATAACGAAGTAAAGGCTGACGCGGAAAGAACAAAAGAGATGTGTCGCTGCAAGCTTCTGGTCTTCTTCGAAGGATTCAATTTCATTGAAGAAGCATTGGATTGAACAACTCAAGTCACTTGTCTGCTAGTATGACGTCACCTTACGTGAGACGATTTTATTCTCGCAAGTACACGGCGTGGCGTTGATTTAGTTTGTGATCTTCATAACTGAACATGTTGGACGCGAAGAGAGACGCCACAGAGAGGACGGATAACTGTCGTAATATAGCCACCTTTCGCAGGGGCCCACGTGCTACGTTCTTTGATGGCACCTGAAAACAAACCCGCTTGCGATTCAGGCCGACGCCATACGTCGTCCCGTTCCCCCGACGTCGTAAAAGACGCCCACGAGAAGGCGCAACTGCCGCTGTACGCAACACCAGGTGGCAGCACTTTGTCCCCGCGCGAAGTGTCTCTCTCTCTCTCTGTCGCACCCCATCCGCACGACTTCCAAAGTGGCTGCAATTTATCCAGCGGTTTCTTTCCTTCCTCTATTTTTGTTTTGTCCCGACACCTAATACACGACGCTGTCCCCGGAACCGGTGTCAACGTCCTGCCTCTCCTATACTGCGTCACACTGAGCGGGCTGTTCGTATCGCGGACCCGTTTATCGCTGCATCTTCTTTCGACGCACGTCTTCTAGCTCCTCTTACGTGGGCTGCCTTTATAGTCCACCACACGTCTGCGAGTGCGTCTTCCCGGACGAAGGCATTCGTTAGGCGTCTCCGTGTGCTCTATACTTCTCTGCCCACCAACGATACGTGTGGCTGCCGCAACGCCACCAGGTGCGCGGCATCGCCCAAGTTTTTGTTTGTTTACGCCTGGAATACCGGGACGGAAACGCGGAAAGCCGCGCTCGCTGTGGCAAGTATAGTGATGCGGCATAAAAAAAAAAATTAAGTGCACTGATACACAGCGCGTGTTACACTTCGCAGCTAGGCGAGATGCAGTGTTAACAACCCGGCTTCGCCGGAGAAATGTTTACGCCTGGAGGTGTAACGAGAGTATGCTTTACTAAAGGCGAGACAGCGCAGTAATTGGCCCGTGCCCTTTTTTGGACAACGTGAACACGTCCCGTGCTGCAGTGAGGCTGGCCATGTGTCAATTACATTGTACGCATTGTGGTCACGTGTATCTTAAGTTTAATTTCCTCTTGTGTTCTAATTTAATTTTCGTTTATTTTCCCCATTGATTGTATTGTTGAGCGAGAAAAGCTGTAGGCTAGGCTGTCACCGCACTGTCACGTCTCCTCTCCTCTAATATGCTCAGTCCAATGATCAAAAACGAAAGACGGCCCACGTGTTGCGCGGTTTAGCAGTGTCGCGAGATGTCGACACCGACGCTGTTCCGCGGGGCCCCGCCCCGATGTTCCGCTGAAATTAACAGGCATGACGCAAACGCATAGAAACCAAAACTGCCGTCACCTGCCGGGGCCTGTCTTGGTCACCCGCGTCCTCCGCGACACGTATCTACGCTTAAAAGACACACACACACACACACACACACACAGCAACGACTACAAGTGTTCACAGCGCGCGCGTCTCGAATTAAAGCGATGAAGGCAGCGAAGCCCGTAGCTCGTCCGGACCGGGGCGGGAAGCAGCTTTAACCTGCACGACGCGGGAGACAAAATTACACCTTTCCAGAAGTGATGATAACAGCGGCGCGGAGCAGTCGGGCGCCGACGGAGCGCTGGCCCGGCGTGGGAAATTTTCGCTGCATGGGCTGGGTCCACGCCGCCGCCGGCGACGGCAGGCCTGTGCGGTGCGCGCGCGAGCTTCAGCTGCATCGCGGCCCCGTCTTCTTCCCGCTGCCCCGTTCGCTATCTTTCTTCTTCGTACCGCTGCCCCGAAGGCGGCGATGGCGGTCATTAGCGGCTACCGGCTTTGGCTCGGGATCGCCCGCAGGCTGCTGCTGCTGCTGCCGCCGACCGCGCGATGCCGAAGAGAAAGAACCGAGACCAAAGATAAGGCCGCTCGTTGATTTAGCGAAGCTGCTGATGAACGGCCGCCCTGGTGGGACGTCTCGTCTTCGGTCCTGCTTCCGCGTGCTACCGGTCGAGTTTTCCACGTGCGTTTAAGCGCCGCGTAGGGTGTGTGTGAGTGCAGTATCGTAAAGGCACTTCCGGGTGATCGCTTCGTTCTTATTTTGTCGCGAAACCCCCCCCCCCCTTCGCCTCCTCCTCCGATCGAAAACCATTGAGCCGGTGTCTACTGCAAGCAGGTACGTTTCTCCTTTTAAGCCAGTCAGCTCCCCCTTCAAGAGTCCGTTTTGTAGGATCGCGTTTTGTGCAGTCCCGCCTAGGGTCTAGCTTCCGCTAAATATTCTCTCTTCCAGCTAGCACCGGCGTCCGGCACCTCCTGCGCCACCAAGCCTTGACGTGGCTCTACAGCTGTATCTGCTTCGCCCCATTCCCGGTCCCTCGCTTGCCGTCCATCGCTCGCCGTCTTCGTCCTGTCATTCTATACGGTCCCATCTTCCGCGGTCACGTGCACTATCCAGCCGAACCGCTTGCTTTGCTCGGGTGAGCCGCCACCGCTGTACTTTCTGAAGCTCCACTCCGCGACGTGCGCTTGCCTCGTTATCGGTTTCGTCGCTGTTAAGGTCAGCTCGCGACCGTCCCGGTGGACGGGGTATCCCGAACCATCCCCTGTATACCCGGGCCGCATCTCTCCTACGCCGAACCCCGCGGGCGAACCCTCGCTCGCAGTTAGAAGAAAAAAGGGAAAGAAGGAAAGGAGACCCGTCCGACCGTCGCGAAGAAGGCGAGGTGCGCGCTTGCCACGGGGGTCACGGCATGCATAAACACGTTTTTTTTTTTTTTTGTTCCTTCTATTTCTGGCCTCCGACAAATGTCTGAAAGCAAGCTGGACGCACTCGCTGGCGGCAGAAGCAGCAAGCTCGAAGCCTCCGCGTGTTCATCCTTCCTGTCCGGCTTGAACTTGTAGGCACGAGGAGAGAGGAGGGACTGTTTCTTCTTTTCGTGGGGCCGCACGAAAGCAGCGCAGAGACGCTGTGCTTGTGCTGCGCACTTCAGAAGAGGAAGGGGGTCCGGCGGGATGATGCGATGCCGCAGGGTGCTTGTTCGGGAAGGCCTACACGTATAGCAGCAGGCGGCCGGTCGGCTTGACGCCGTGGCCACCACTTGACCTGTCTTGGCGCGGCTACCGTGGTGCCGCGACAAACAAGTTGCTGCTGCTGCTGCCGCCGCTGTGTTCGGAGGTGCGGTCCCTCCCTGTCTCTCGGGGCCTATGCGCGTACCGCGTTTTCCGCTGTTCAGCCTCGGATGTCGCTGCGGGGCGTGTTTTTTGTCACCTCGCGGACTTTCACCCGCCGTTAAAAGGACGGCCACACACGCGCACGCATGTGCACGTGCGCTATAGATATCCGCACGTACGTAGTAGATGCGATGTAGCGATATTTTGGTGCGCTGTGTGCAGCAGCAGTGAGGACTGCTCACTGGAAGGTGCAAACGCCATGTAGAAAGCGGGTAATCTCGCAACAATCTCCAGATTAAAATTTTGGCCCCGTCTGTGAGGGCTCTCACAGCGACCTTATTAAAGCTCGTTTATGATCGCAGTATCGCTAGACGCCGGCTATTGGTTTGATTTTTCGCCTCTGGTCAAGTGCTTCCTAGGTTTACGTACAGATAGGGGGAGAGAAATAGAGAATTTCTTAAACATAAAGTAGTTCAGAATGCGAAAGAATTGTTTACTTACGATGTGTACGACCGTCCAACCTCAAATTGTCCCAACAAGTATGTGCCACTAATGAAACCACAGTTGTGCAGTCGCCAGTTCGTGGCTGATTACGGAAGCCGAGGTATAGCGGATCTCGGCCGCGACGACTGCATTTTGCGTTGGTGGTTACGACATAGGCATATGTTTCTTTGAAGTTTAGGTGGTCTCCGGATCAGATCAGGCAGTTCAGGGCATACCCTGCAGCGTCCTCCGCAGCGTGCAGTGCAGCATTGGGAAGTGACACGCTTCAAAAATATAATCTTTTTATGCGAAGCATATTACGAGAGCTCAACCCAGCTCCTCAGGCGCGGCGGTGTCGCCTTCAATACCACGTGACACCGTGACGTCACGACAGAGGAGAAACGGGGCTCCAACTCGCGCCGTCGCTCGCGGCGTCGCCGCGGTATATAAGCAGCTGCGCTTGCCTCTGCTAGACACTCACGAGGTGAGATGCCTCCTGGAGACAGAGCTGCTCGTTGGAATGAGAAGCGAATGCTGCGGGTGCTACAGAGACTGATTTTCTAGGTGGCTTTGGCTCAACGCTTGCAAGATGGGCTGGGTGGGAATCGAACCAGGGTCTCCGGAGTGTGAGACGGAGACGCTACCACTGAGCCACGAGTAGGATGCTTCAAAGCGGTACAAAAGCGCCTCTAGTGAATGCGGTGTTGCCTTAGAAACGAGCTGTTTCTAAGGCTCAGGCGTGCGTCGCTTGCTCAGGCGCACATTTCGTTGCCGCGCCGAACGCTGCGTTGCTCGACGCGTCCAATGCGGGTCGACGGGAACGCTGTCGCGTTCCACTCTTGAAGGCGAAGCAGAGTAACGCATGAGTTGTTTCTTCGTCTAGCCGAACCAAATATAGCCAAGCAACAGCAGTTCACCAGGCTAAACAGTGGTTCAACAACTAAAATAAAGGCTAGTATGCTTCGCATCCTGGGCTTAACCTTAGCTAAGCCACAGCCATTTTTTTATGCGAAGCATATTACGAGGGCTCAACCCAGCTCCTCAGGCGCGGCGGTGACCATGAAATCACGTGACACCGTGACGTCACGACAGAGGAGAAGTGGCTTTGGCTCAACTCTTGCAAGACGGGCTGGGTGGGAATCGAACCAGGGTCTCCGGAGTGTGGGACGGAGACGCTACCACTGAGCCACGAGTACAACGCTTCAAAGCGGTACAAAAGCGCCTCTAGTGAATGCGGTGTTGCCTTAGAAACGCGCTGTTTCTAAGGCGTGCGTCTCTTGCTCAGGCGCACATTTCGTTGCCGCGCCGAACGCTGCTTTGCTCGACGCTCACCGCGTCCAATGCGGGGCGCGTAGTCGCTGCCCTGTAGCCCATTGTCTTACACCCCTTGGCGGGCCGACGGGAACGCTGTCGCGTTCCACTCTTGAAGGCGAAGAAGTAATGCATGAGTTGTTTCTTCGTCTAGCCGAACCAAATATAGCCAAGCAACAGCAGTTCACCAGGCTAAACAGTGGTTCAACAACTAAAATAAAGGCTAGTATGCTTCGCATCCTGGGCTT
The DNA here is from genome assembly GCF_038994185.2 of Dermacentor albipictus. Classification (NCBI taxonomy): domain Eukaryota; kingdom Metazoa; phylum Arthropoda; class Arachnida; order Ixodida; family Ixodidae; genus Dermacentor; species Dermacentor albipictus. The sequence goes on from NC_091828.1 coordinate 60,068,839, forward strand.
AACCTTACCTAAGCCACAGCCATTTTTTTCTTCTTCTTATTGCGCGGGAATGTTGCGGCAAGGTGATTTACCCCTTAACGTTGGGCATTTGATTCCTGCGAAGCAGCGTTGTGTACCAACAAAAGTAACCTAACAGGTAAATAAGTAACAGAACAAAAACAACTAAGGTGCCATCGTTTTCAACAATATAGGTGGCCTCTGTGAGAGAGACCCACGAATGGAGTGCATAAGGACTCCGATCAATGTAATCTCAATGACGGTGATAGAGCGATTGCATGTCGCGGAACGTTCCCTCCGGCATTCTCCGCGCGAAACACTTAATGACCACACCGCGCACTTTGGGAACGCGGCCACGTTCGGCGGCCAACTCCACGCGAAAGTCCCAGGTCGGCCGTCTGATTTCGTCGTCTGTCCAGAAGGACAAGAGCGAATTGGAATGGAGCGCCGGCCGACCTCTCGCGCTGCTGCACAGGCGCCCGAGACTATGGCCGCCATATTATTATTAAAGGGACACTAAAGTGAAAAATGATTTCTTCTACATCAGTAAATTAGCGTTCTACAATACCAAAAACACCACTCTTACAACGATAAGACGTTTGATAAGCCAGAAAAAGCGCAAGAACGAAATACGGGTGGCGACGCCTACTTAAGTTCCCGCACCTGGGGGCTGTGACGTCTTGAATTTTGATGGCATCTTCTAGGGCCTACTAATTATATATAGTGGTACAGATTGACTACATTGTGTTCTAAAGGAACCAAATATTAAACATGGCAAGTTTCGGGAACCTTTATTCAGCCAACGCTGCCCAAATGCGAAAACATACTTTGGAATCCCTGACGTCACGCTGACGTACTGGCGCTGGGGTTTCGGCGCGAAATTCAAGTATTGATACTTGGACCTTCATTTTCTCATCTAATAATCAAACTATTTTTTTTAAATGACTGCCTGAGGGTTCTCAAACAATTCTTCATTAGTCTAAACTGATTTATTGTTTCGCTTTAGTGTCCCTTTAAGCCCGAGTAGCTTCTGCGGCCTTCTCTTCAGGTGCTGCGTTGTTAATGGCCTTCCCCTGGGTGCATTCAGCGAACCTTGTGTACCTACATATTCTCCGCACGGTGTGTACGGAGGAGCAGAGGACACCTTTGCTCGAGCGGCTGTCCGACGAATCGTGCCGTACTTGATGGATTGACGAAACACAACCTCACGGGATCACGAAGCGGCCCTTTGAGAGGCACGCAAATGGCCAAATGAGGGGGCGCGCTCGTTTGATTTCCTTTTTTTTTTTTTTCAGCACGCGTTCCCTCCCTGCCGGTTTTGTTTGGACGCCCGTAACGGCTGGCTCCGTCTGGGATTAGCCTCGCTTCCGTTGGCATTGCCTCTATCAATACAAGAAGCTGGAATGAGAGTTGGCGGGCGAACGAGTCCTGTGCACGACGGGAAAGCGTGCATACGTCGCGGTATTGAAAGGGAACGCCGATTGCTTCGTAGCAGCAGTACGTGGGAGAAGTGCGCCGACGCCGAGTTTGGCAATACGGACGCCGGTGTATAATAATAATAATAATAATAATAATAATAATAATAATAATAATAATAATAATAATAATAATAATAATATGTGTGTCCAATGCAGGAGAAGGCCTCGCTCTGCGATCTGCAATTATAACCCCTCTTGTGCGCTCAGCGGTGTGTGTGTGTGTATTGTAGTGTATATCGACGGTGTGAAAAGAGTGCATGTTTGCTGCAGATGGTTTCATAGAAGTAAAGAACTCGCTTGCTGCGACATTTGGCTGCTGAGCGCCGCGTGCTGAGCCGCTGAACGCCGCATCTTTGGTGTCTCCTGTCGGTATACGCCTTTGATCTCTCTCCGTTGCACCGCTCGCTGCGTAGAATCTGTCTGCGTACCAGTATAGTTAGAACACTGATTGACCCGGACGCTCGTTTCCTTGTGTTCCGCAGGTGACCTTCAGCTACTCCAAGTTCGGCAAGGAGCTGAACGTGCTCAATATCGACGGCTTCTCGCTCAGGGTAGACCCCACTAGGTAAGAAGTCACTTCTGGTGACTAATTTGAGCACTTTCTTTTTCTTCTCTCTTCTGTTTATACGTGAAGAAACGGCCGTGTCATGCACGCACGGCCTTCGCACAGAGGTAAGGACCAGCCGGCCGTTGCCCGGAAACGGCAAGGGCAGCCTTTACTTTTTTTGTGTGTCATAAGTCGTACTAATTATCAGAAACTAATTATCAGAAAACGAAAGTGTCGTATCGGCCTGTCGTTTTACGTATTACTCTTGTTTCCGGAATGGCGCAGTTCTGGATACGCTGGTACGAGAAGCAGCACCAGTATAGTGACGTCTTGTGACGTTGAGTTCAACTATAGAGTACGTCGCACTACCGTTGCAGTTGCCTACCTTGTGCTTATATAGCTGCTGTCGCTAAAGGCGTAGGCGGCAACAAAATCTCGTCGAAAGTGCACTGGCTTCTCTTATTTTTTTTTCTTAACTCTCCGTCAACGACGCTCGCGCAACACGATATGTTTCAATTAAGCGCCGCACGTTGCAGCATCGCCACGACCAGTGTACCGCTCCCATATTCGTCACTGCATGCAGTATTGCATGCAGTGGCGTAACTGTAAAGCTGTAAAATACCCGCACAAACATGCTAAATCGCTGAGACTAAAAGCCTTCTTCTTCTTCTTCTTCTCTGTAGATGTGTACGTCGAGTGATTTCCAGAACTGCGATTCTATAGCCGGACGCCATCGCGTCAAACTTGTCGGGAGCCGTCAACGTGGTCACGCGCGGAGTGTCACGCAGCGAAATGCGCAGAACGACGGCGACAAGTTACGCGAACCCTACGCGCAGGCGCTGCATTCGCGAAAATTGTGTCCCGCCACATGTTATATATACTCGGCCGGCAGCGATTCATCGAACGCCTGGAGGCGATTGCGGGAAACAGCCTTTTAATCTCCGCGGTGTGCGCGTGCCATCACGAGTTCCCACCCCTGACTCCCCCCTATATTAGCAGCGTACGTTTTCGCTCGAAAGCGTCGTCGTACCTCATTAGCCTCGGAATGCGGTGCGCGGGCACCTATACGTCGAGAATATCGTGAGTTACCACCCACTGCATACCGAAATAAGGTTCCTGTATGGACCACCGATTTAGCAGATGGCGCCGCACGTGCAATTCCCGCGACGTGCGCTTATACTTTACGTTCCCGCATATCTTCCAGCCCCATGCGTCTTTCATCGACGCTCGCAGTATACTCTTCCAGTCTGCCGCAGTCCTTGTGCTTGTGCACTCTTGCAACAGTGCAGAAGGCGAGTGGCCTGTAGCCGCCTGTAGTCAAGTAGCCGCGCGTCTCGGCTTCGGATTCCGCGCCCGATCGTAACTCGCGGATCGAATTATCGCACCGGACAGCCGGACCTCCCGTTCCGAACCCCCCCGCTGCGCTCGATGAGACACCGGCGTGACGTACAACGAAAAGGACGAAAGGAGTACACGGCGATGTTGCAGAAGGGCGTACGGTAGCTCCGCGCGGGCAATCCGTGGGGCTATATAGCGTTGCGCGCGCAGTAATGCGGACGGCCGTGGCCATTGTCTGTTGCGATGATGGCTGCTTGTCATGCCGAGGCAGGCGAGAAAACGTTTCCCGCTGCGAGGCGCTCCTGCCCGTGCGAATGAATGCCCCCCGCGTATCCCTCGTGACAGCCGCGTCCGGGAGTTTCGCCAGAGTGCAACACTCGGATGTTGCCGCCTCGCCGCCTCTCGTGGCTTCTCGATCGGGAAGCCAGTGGCCGACGTGTCGACAGCTCCGTTCTCTTCAACTTCTTTCTTTCTATTTTTTAAAATTCTATATGTAATCAAAGCGTTATTTTCAACCGTTTCGTTAACCCTTTGTTTACTGCATTTGTCTGTCGTTACCACGCTGTTGTTGGCACCACGACAAGCGTTGTACTCTACTACGATTAACGAACATCTTGTCTGTGTGCCCTGCCCCATATATAATAATCGGAGATTTTAATGCGCACCATATAGCATGGGGAAGCGCAAAAACAAATGCAAGAGGGCAAAGACTTGCAAACTTCGCCTGTAACCACGGCCTTTCACTTCTGAATGACGGCAGCCCAACGTTTATACGAGGCGTGAATTATGGCAGCTGTCTTGACCTAGCTTTCGTCTCCAGCACTTTCACAAGATATGTTAAATGGTTTTCGGATATCGAGACACACGGGAGTGATCATATTCCTACATACCTTGTCATCAAAGGAATGTCCAGTCCCACCCCACGGAACACCATTCGATTAATTGATTGGACCACTTTTACTTCCACCATGGAGGATGCTTGTCGAGAGGGCTTGTCCTCTGGATTAGAGGAAGCAATCAAGTCTGCGATGCTACACGCCACGCGCACGGTCACGGTTTCGTCGAAGCACACGGAATTGGATATAGAGTTGGAGCGACTTCGTGCGCTTCGTCGTCGTGCGGAACGGCGTTACCGGCGTACAAAGTCCATCGAAGACCTTAGGACAGCCAGACGACTACAAAAGAAACTTCAACGTCGCATGGATAGATTGGCATCTCGACGTTGGGCAAGATTTTGCCAGTCACTAGACCCCCGAAAGCCGCTTTCCCCCATCTGGAGAACCATACGTGGTCTACGTTCCTTCCCTGAACAACGCTTCCCATTCAAGGCGCTGGCGCTCTTCCAGGGGCGGCCAGAGGCTGATGTTGCAGAAGACTTTTGTGCAAGGATCGCTGGCCAAGCAACCGGTCCAGGCTTTCCAGCCCCCAGTCGCATCCCTGTTTCACGTGACGGCCGCATGGATCTTCCATTCATAATGGAGGAACTAGAAGCGGCTCTTGCTCTATGCAGGCGTTCTTCATCCGCGGGACCAGATGGAATATCCTACCGCGCCTTGAACAACCTGAGTGATGGCGCACGGAGAGAACTGTTACATCTCTACAACTTATCTTGGCAGGAAGGCATGGTTCCCGAAGAATGGAAGATAAGCCGCTTGGTCCCTCTCCTGAAGCAAGGCAAGTCCCCACTTGAAACCACCTCATACCGCCCAATAGCGCTGGCCAGCTGTGTGGGAAAGATAATGGAAAAGATGATCCTTGCCCGCTTGGAGTGGTACCTGGAGCACTACAACATGTTACCGAATTGCATGGCTGGTTTTCGTCGAGATCGCTCTTCCATAGACAGTGTTGTTGATCTCGCTACGTACGTCCAGCTTCAAAAGTCACGCAAAAGATTATCTGCAGCTCTGTTCTTGGATGTCAAGGGGGCATACGATAACGTATCTCACGAGGCTATCCTCGATGCTCTTGAGATGGTTGGCCTACGTGGTCGAGTTTTCCAATGGATCTCTCATTACCTTTTTATGAGATCGTTCTTTGTCTGTACCGGTGATGGTAAAACCGCACTACACTACACGTACCGAGGTGTACCTCAAGGCGGTGTACTAAGCCCTACCCTATTCAACCTCACACTCATTGGTCTCGTTGATCATCTGCCAGCAGCGATCAAGATATCAATGTACGCCGACGACATATGTATATGGACCTCAGGTGTGACACGTCCTCAGATACGTGCAAGACTTCAAAAAGCTGCTACTCTAACAACTCTATACCTCCGCAACCAAGGTCTTGAAATCTCGTCAGACAAATGTGCACTGATGGCGTTCACTCGCAAACCAATGTCACCCTACGCCATATCAATAAATGGCCAGATAATTTCTTATGAGAAGAGTCACAAATTTCTTGGCATAATCATTGATAGAGATCTCTCATGGAGCCCGCACGTTACCTACTTGAAAAAGCGTCTGACAGCAATCTCCCAACTTTTCAAGTTTCTGGGAGGAAAGACTTGGGGAATGTCAGTGCATGCAATGTTGGAATTGTACAGGGCTCTTTTTCTGGGCTTCTTGAGATACAGCTTGCCCGTACTGACCATCACCTGCCAGAGAAATCTTCGTGCTCTACAGGCTATTCAAGCTCGGGCTCTCAGGGTTTGTCTTGGTTTGCCAAAATGCACATCGACAGCAGCGACTATTGCGATTGCTCAGGACCAACCTATACAAACACACATTGCGGTAGAAGTGTTGAGAGTGCACATTAGGCACGTTGCCCGTGCCTGTTCCCACCATCTGGCAACACTACCTTCAGAAAGGCCGCAGGCAGCTTTTTGTACTACGATTTCGGAGTATTACACCTGCCTCCCATCAGGCTACACCCCCGCAACTAAGCCATCGATTCCTCCATGGTGTTTGGCTCAACCCGCAGTGCACCTCACCATACCAGGAATCAGGAAAAAATCTGAGCTGTCATCACCAGCTCTTAAACAACTAACTCTGCTTCTTTTGCACGAGAGGTACGCCGAACACGTACATATTTATACTGATGGATCGGCAACTCTCCAGTGTTCCTCTGGAGCCGTGGTCTTCCCAGCGAAAGCCACCACCATCAGTTTCAAGACATGTCACCCAACGACACCGATGGCCGCGGAACTTGCAGCCCTTCGCGCTGCACTTCTACTCGTCAACCAAGAACAACCTCGAAGGTGGTCAATATTCAGTGACTCCAAGGCTGCACTGCAATCTTTGCTATCGGCCCTGCGGCGCGGACCACACGAACAACTGGTATTTGAGATTAGAGAACTCATTCATACCTTAACTGAGAAAGGACACCACGTGACATTTCAGTGGCTTCCAAGTCACTGCGGAGTCATAGGGAACGAACACGCTGATAACGCTGCTCGGTCGGCTCTTCAAGGGGACGAAGAGGAGCCGATACCGTTATCAAGGACAGATGCCGCTCGAAAACTTCGAATGATCAGCCGTCACATCACGTTATCCTTGTGGAACGCTGGAAGTTTTCACAACTACCGACTCCACCATCTTGACTCCTCCCTACGCCTTTGTATTCCAGCTGGGCTCTGTCGTCGCGAAGCTACCCTGCTTTGTCGACTATGGCTAGGGGTGGCTTTCACCAAGTCTTTCGCTTACCGAATTGGATGGGCCGACGACGCCTCGTGTGAGGACTGTGGCAACGAGGAGACTTTTCAACACCTTCTTTGTGACTGTGCTCGATATGCTTTACAGAGACAATCACTTGCAACCGCGATAGCGCGCTTTGACCAAAGACCTCTCACAGAGGAACTCATTTTCAGATACCGCCATCATAAGCCATCGCAGCAGAGGGCGACGAGGGCACTATTGCGGTTCTTGAGGGCGACAGAACTGGACAGGCGACTGTAGCCTGAACAGATGTTGATAGTGCACCAAGTGTCAGTGTGCTGTGCGATGACAGTGTTCGGTGACAGTGACCGATTGTGATTGTGTCTATGCTCCTTCCTTTCCTTTCCTTATCTCTACTTTGTTTCCACTTTACCTCCCCCTCCCCTCTCTCCCCAGCGTGGGGTAGCCAACCGGATTTTTTTTCTCTGGTTAACCTCTCTGCCTTTCCCCTTTCCTCTCTCTCTCTCTCTCTCTACTACGCGGAAAGCTAACTTCAGCGGCATCATATAGATGAAATCTTAAAATATGTACTCTTTAGCAGGAAACCAGAGCGAAAATTTTGCTATTTACCATGATATCCTTTTGGGGAAGAAAGGGTTAAAGAGAGAAGCATAAATTTAGCCCGAATATGACCTGAGCGCATAGTATTTGTCTTTCCTCGTTTGTGCAAATGGTTCGAAGCTTGGGCACAGAGCTTATAAATGTGAAGAATGTCGGCTCATTAGACAACTTCGGTCAGCCAAGTCGAACACGCTTTAATACTGCACAGACAACTGGGTCTTTCTAAGGGTGACTGCGGTGTCCTGTTGCGTACGAAACATGTTCGGACGCATCGGTTGCTCTTCTATATGAATGCATTTCGTCCTTCTTCTCTTGCGCTTTGCTTTAGGACCACCTATAGCTACAGCGTACCAGGAAACATTTAATTCTGGGCACGCGTCGTAAGTAATTACACACACCACGCGTTAATCTCTGCACCGTCTGCGTACTTCCAGATCCGAGTAAATATAGAGTCACTTGGCATTTCGGGATCTTCTCGTTATACGAATAGTGAGCATCTTTTCCGCGTTCTTCGCGGGTTTGGCAAAGCGACGATTCGCATTCCTTTACTTCAAGTGCCACCAGCTACATCCCGAGTGCTTGCACTTGAGAGACCGTGCAAGAAAGAGCTGAGTACAAGGGCGAGGACGGTGTGACGCGACAGACTGCAGTGGTTGCTTTCCGCTGTTTAGCATTTCTTTTAGGAAATGGGCGTGCCGAAACCGCAGGTGTCCCGAGCGCGAAAAGAACTGCGCGCCAACTTCGAGCAGCCCGCGAATAAATTGGGACGTTTGGCCTAGCGGATATCGCCGGCGCAACTGTCGCCTGCGCGAGCGTGCGACATAGGGGTCGCCACTGTCGCGCGACTCGGACAGGCGCCGCGCGCGACTGTCGCGACTTCTCGCGCGATCGCGGGCGGGATTTTCGCAACTGCGGCAAACTGTGTACTTGGTCGAGGCCACTGGACGCTTGCGCGGTTCGTCGTGCTCCTGTTCGCGCTCGTATACGCGTTCGCTTCGCCATACATTCACTGCGTGACTTTTGCCAAACAAGCCCTGACGCCCACGTACTCTCCCGGTGCTCCTCCTCCTTGCCTAGTGGAACGTGTCTGTCCGCGCAAGCAAGGTTCATCTCCTTGCGATTGGCAACGGGCAGTCAGGCAGGTAGGCAGACAGACACAAGCTGCCTCTAGTGCCAGAAGCAACGTTCGAATCCAAATATACTGACAGGCTCTTCGCAGAGGGACCCATTGTCTCAAAGCGAATTTGGGCCGGTCGCGTATTCCCATCTGTGCACCGTCTCGGTGAAACAATGCGTCCCACTGAGTTACCCGCAGCTATAAGTGGCTTTCGCAGTCAGCGCTCTTTCAGATAGAGAGGGAGAGAGAGTGAGAGGAGAGAGAGCGACCGCTTGCTTTCTTCTCGAGCTGGCCAATTGGCCGGGAAAGCAGTGTCTACATTGACTTGGAGGAGGCGCCGTTCACCATCTACACAGGCGCTTGAAGTGGAGGCAACTGCCTCCGTTTGCGGGACTCTGTATGCACGTCCGTGGAGCGACGTCGACGATGCGCCGGTTGTAGAGAGCTCTCGAGCCTGTAGCAGGTGGCTCGCTCTGCTTTGTCGATGGAGTCGCGTGTGCGCATACGGAGTGACTTGACTGTTTCGAGAGCAGAAAGAGGAGAAAGACAACGTCGCCGAGCTGTCCCGGAGGGAAGGAACTAACAAATCGAGCGAAGAATCCATTGTTGCCTTTGTCCTCTTGAGTTCACTAGAAAAGTGCAGGTCGAAACAATGGGCAGCACTCCAGTGAAATCCAGTTTCGACTCCACTTGAGCCGCGTGTGTTAAGACTTCGTGTCAGCAGCTACATTGTCCTGTGCCCACGATTGCTGTTTCCAAGCATTTGTGCCAGGTTGCAGTCCAATCAAAAAGCGGCTGCTGCAAGGGCAAAAGGGGAGACAGTGCTCCACGAGTTTCAGATTTGTGTGTGTGTGTGGGGGGGGGGGGGGGGGAAGCATAACAATTACAAGGTTGGCATTGTTGGCTCATTCACGAAATTTCCCGCGCAGATCCAGTGCCCTATAGCGGTGAAGCGTCGACAGTTCTTGCCGATTGCGCAAGGGAAGGTAACCGTAGGCGGTATAAAGGAATGCTGGCCTGGTAACCTTTGGCTGAACATTTCGTGTTATTTTATTCTTTGCTTACATAACCAAATCTACCCGCACCTGCATAACTAACCTCAACGTAGGCTTTCTTCAAGACGCCGTCATTCCCCTAGTAAAAAAATAAATATAAAAAATGCAGGTGCACACATTACATACAGTTTTTAGAGCGTCGATCATGTCAGCAGATGTTACAGGGAACTCCGTCGTGGCAGCAGCACCTAATATTTCAACGCCATTACAAACAAAGTTGGTGCTACCTCGCCGTGACCTTTTTTTTGGTGCGTGAGCTCCTCTTATTTTCTAGGATGCTCCCACTAAGTGTACACAGTTCGCGGGCTCACGCACGCGCTGGCGACCTTGGCGCCACCTGCCGTCATTCCAATAGTGGCGGCAGCAGCAACGGCTAAGCCATCCAGCCGGCCTCCAGGCCCGGGGCTTATTACGTGCCGCCGCGTCGTCGCCGCCGCCGCCCCAGACAGGTCGCAGACGCGGCGCAACATCTGGTAGCCGAGGGGAGAGCGCCGCCCCTCTTACTGCGCGACGATGCACGCGTGCTGTCTGCTCCCGGTCACAAAAAAGGAACTAACAGACACATTGCCGGAGGAGGCGCGGACTGCAGTGCATGCAGGGGTCAAAGGAGCAACAGTCTTCGCCCCCGGGGCCGGGCTGCGGCGAAAGCACAAGCTGGTAAAAAGGCGTCCGCCGTCCTCGAAGCCGTCCTCGAAGGAGAGGGAGGCGCTCGGGGGCGGGAAACGTCGAGGCGCGCGAAGCACCGACTGGAACTTCCACACGTGGTACGCAGTGGAGTCCATCTGCCTCTCTTAACTGGCGCTTGAAAGAAAGAAAGGAAAGTTGTTGCAGTCGACGGCAAAGTGGCCGGAGCCCTGCGCTCTCGCTGCCTTCTTCACAGCGCTGTCAGGAGCTCGTCACTGTTCCTCCACCGGGATATTGGGTGAGCAGTGTTGCGCTGCCCGTATGATGATCAGAAAGATCACTGCAGAAATGTCAGTAGCGCTTCTGGACACAAGTTACAAGCAGGGTGTTGTGTGGTGGTTCCGCAAGCGTATTGCAATTCCCTGTATCTCTGTTCTCCTTCGCTATGGCTATACGTCTTGGCCCCGGTAACGCTTACTGACCCTCGCAGCCGACCTGGCCCTGTCGCGATGATGAAAGTCAACGGACTTTGCCTTGGGAGTATCACTAGGAAGGATGGGGTTGGAAACTGCAGAAAAACACCCAAAGGCGAAAGCGCAACGACAGCCGTTTAAGGAAAGGCGGATATTCGAACGGAACTTGTTCTGTACACGTTCCTTCCACAGGCAGGGCGGCAGACTGTCTCATGGGTTCGCATGGCGGAGTATAGTGCTTACAGCAGAAATATGAATGCGCTCTCGGAGTGAATGTCAGCGAAAAGAACAAGGATGAAGGCCTAGAAGGGACGGCAGGGGGGATGACTAACGAATATATTCGGGGCAGAGGTAGCGTGTAACTGTTGGAGAGGGCCGAGCGATAAGCCTCTGCCTGTGCTGGTTACTGTTGACGTGCAGTCACGAGGGCCGTCTACAGAAATGGAAAAAAAAAAACTGCGCGCTGTTTTCCTAGCAGCAGAGCTAAGCTTGAGACTTGTTCAAATGCTCTGGTTGGAACAAATAAGACGGAGACAACCCAGGGGTGAAGCACAACCTCAGCAATCGCGCCTGAAGATACGAGTCACCGGGAACGAGTTATGACTGGGGTTTATTAAAGGGCTGAATGAAAGTTCTAGATATCTGTAAATAAACTCCTTGTGAACGCCTCTCTATATTATTATTATTATTATTAATATTATTATTATGAAGTGCGCTATCTTGAGTGCTTAATTTCCTGCTTTAATCATTTAGTTACGCATATCGACGGTGAATTACGTTTAACACAATACCTTGGCGTAACAGAAATTAGCACTAAATCTGGGTCAAACAGTATAGTTTGCGCCCGGACCGGTATGCCTGGCGTCCCTCGGACTGCATTCGCAACAACTGAAAGCACCTGAGGGTAGGGACAACGTTTCTCCAGCCCTCGAGAGCAATTATTATAGGCTAACTTCAAACCTTTCTGTTTTTTTTCTCGCACGTCAAGAGTGCCGCCATCCTCTGACACAGACTCTACGCAAACGGACCAGCAAAGAGCTTCCATTTCTAGGGTGACGTGCAGGAGCGAGTGCAGAGCGTCGTTATTTAATCGTCCCCCAATCCGTTCTCTTTCGCGTGTCACCTCCAGCCATATACACTCGCAGGGGCCTCAGAGACGTGCTCTGTCGCTCGACGCTTTCCTCGTATCTTCCGCTAACACTTCCTCTACGTACAGTGATTTTCGCCAATAAGCCAGATACTTACCGAAGAGTCTCGAAGGTGTACTAGGCGCGCTCGCTAGCTAGCCTGGGGTGCCACTTTTCACGACGATTATGCGACCTTCTGACCTTTGGCCTCGCGCGAAGGCTGCATTTCCATGTCTGTGCCCCGTCCCTCGGCAGGAAATGGCGAAGGCGCACGGGATGAAACTATTGAACGGTTCATCGCATCGCGCGGCCCACCCGAAATGGCTCTGCGCTGGACGTTTCCTCCTTATTTTTCGGGGCCCCGTCACGAATAAGCGCACCGAGAGGTCGCCGGGTCCCGCGCAAACGCCCCGTTTGCCACCGGGATTGACACATTGGGAAGGGCGCGCCGAGGTTACGCGAAAAACGGCGATGATCCGGGCGGAGGCCCTGTTATTTGGGCGCGCTAGCAGGTCGTGGGTCGTGGCGCCACCGATGATGACGGCCGCTGCCCTGCATGCCTTGTTGGTGTCCTTTAATAGCGCCACTTGCTCATCTCGACTTCGAAATCGGGCCCTCAACCGTGACTGTGCATCGGCCCTACGAGATACCGGGGGCGCTGGGAGGCATGTTATTTGGTCCCTCTATGAGAGAGATGGAAGGGGGGAAGAAAGGCACCTAGGTTTGCGTGTCACTCCGACGTCAATCGTGGAAGATATTTGGGTCGTTTTACTTATTGTCGTCTGTATTGCCGCGCGACACTTCGTAGACATCTAAACTACATGTGGGTCGGCATTTACTGGCTGATAACCCGTGTCTTGGACCATATGGGAAGGAAAGCACCTAGGTTTGCGTGTCAGTCTGACGTCAATCGTGGAAGATATTTGGGTCGTTTTACTTACTGTTGTCTGTATTGCCACGCGACACTTCGTAGACATCTAAACTACGTGTGGCCCCCGAACACCGAGTCGGCATTTACTGGCTGATAACCCGTGTCTTGGGCCATATTCACACAAAAATACAAGGTACTTAAACTAGGAGCAGATGCAGGCAATCGCGGACATAATAATATAGAAGGCGGCCAGACTGTGGCAAAGCAGAACTTACGAAAGAAAAGTTATATCAATTCGAACCCAAGGTCCCTTCCCGCGAGTGCCGCATATGTATATGCTCTGTGTCCGTCCCTGTGCGCAGTCGTGAATGGGTCAGCGTTGCCATGGCTACCAACGAGCTCTTGCAACAGACCGGGAGCTCCGGCGCTGTACAGCGCGGTCGTTGTACAATGCGTGGCTCACGTTCCGCGGAATCAGCGTCCGCCGCTTCTGGTATGCGTGTGCGCGTGGTGGCAACTGCGTAAATTAAAGCCGGCTGCTAGTCGAGGGGTGTCTTGTATGTAGTTTGAACAGTCTCTGCGCAGGCACCCCGTCAAGGGCCGGCGCAGCCACACCTCAGATGGTAGTGTGGTCTTGTTTTGTATTTCTTAAAGATGACCACGCAGAGTGTCGCAACAGGCGTGATTAGAGGAACCGACCGCCATCCCCCGTCGGAGTCTGTTGAACGGTCTTTCAGTAGCGTCACTCGCCCTGCGGCCTAAACAACGTTGTCCGATGGCGCCTCCCGGTCCCGACGCGTGTCGGCGGAATGGGAGGGCGCTGCGGGCGCTTTGTGCTTTTTTTTTTCATATACGCTGTTGACTGCTGCGGTCGCCAGTGGCCCAAGGCTGTGTTGCGCTTCGTAATTACAGGGACCCCTCGGTGACTACGGCTCGTTCGCGACCTGTCTTTCATCTGGGGCTGTCCTGGACAACCCCCCCCCCCCCCTTCTCGGTCCTTTTACCCCACCCGATGTTGCGCCGCTTTTCTGCTCGTTTTGCTGTCTCAGTCGCCTGACCGGACTCGGCGTCGTTTGTAAATTGGCCTTGCGCAACCGCGCGATCATTGCGGGCGAGAGCGGGCCAGGTTTAATAACCAGTTCGAAGTGGCGCCGCCTTGAACTGCTCCATTTCTTTGTTTTTTGTCGCCTCGGCTGGGCAGCCTACGTTCGCGAGTTTTTCGAGTGAACCTGTTTCTCGTTTAACTTTCTTTTTCGCGTGGAATGCTATTTATCAAACGCGGGGGTAAAAACGCGGTGCTTGACCTTTTATAGTATAGAGCCAACCTAAATAGCTAGCTCTCCAGGTCTAAAGTCGAACAACACTGCTCGGAGTTTCGCTCGAAGTATGAGGTGTCTTTTGTCGAGCGCGAAGTGTCGTGCCTGGTTGGCGTGCTGTGACGTATTTCGAGCGTACCCGATGGACTATATCACGCTAGTGAAGTTAGGCACGTAACTGTGCTTGCAATGCTGCGGGTAGTGGCAGGCATGCGGAAACTGTGGCGTCTGCGCCTCAGAAGTTGCTTATAGCCAACGCGTCTGCGTGTGTGATGCGTATTTATCGTAGTTCCTGCAGTCTGGTGTTTATTGTGTGTGAGAGAGGGAACACGAGGAAGGTAAGGAAGTTAACCGGAGGTGTCCGGTCCGCTACCCCACTCAGGGGAAGAGAGTGGAAAGAGTTCACGAATGCGCGCAAGGAAAGTGTCACATGGTCAAAGGTGATCTCGCAGACGATCATTAAAGAATGCGCTATTGCGCATTCAGTGCCAGTTGTGTGCCGATTAACGGCGTGGTCTGCCTAATCTTTGTTTATTAAAATAATATAACGGAAAAGCAAATAAAGTAAATTATACTTCTAACCACACTGAAATTGTACAGCTTTGTGCTGCTGAAACCCGAATGGTGGTCAGCAGCGGGGTGATGTCGGTAGGGGAGTAGAAAGACTGTTAGAGAGGATAGCGTAAGAGAAGGCCAACTGTTTAAGATGCATACAATCCCAGTACCTTATCTGCAGGAACATACAGGTCGCGCATTTCATATTTTGTGCTTACGGGGATTCCCAAGAACCTGGGGTGTTATGGCTCTAGTGTTCGTGCAATTTCCTCGGATGTTTTGCGACAGTGCAGTTAGACTATACTTGAGTAGTTCTGTTTTCCCTATAGGTGCGGCTGTTTTCTGTGCCGCGCATTAAAGCTGGAGTTTTAACTGCGCGGGAGTCGGGTTGCTCCGGGAGCTCGAGACGTCTCACTCTCTGCTCTCTTTCTTGCTCTACTCTCCCCCAGGTTCCTGTCCTTGCACTGCCAGCTGTTCCCGAACTTCAGCTTCTGCCCGAGGTAGCGACACGCCTAACGCGCGCGCTTCGGGTGTGCTACGCCGGGTGCCAGCGCGGAATGTGCCAAGAGCCACGATGCCTGCCGTGCACACCATGCGAGGAACGAAACGCGGCGTCAAGCAGCCATCAACGGCGCGTTTCGTTTGTAGTGGACTTCTGTCTGTTGTTGTACGAACTTCCCGTGCTTCAGCCGTCGAGGAAATTGCGGCGGGCTTCTCTACACAGTGTGCGAAACTGTGGTGTGGAACATTGCGCAGTGAAGCCTTGACTGAGACGTTGCTGTGTGGCGACGGCGTTTGGGGACGCGCGAGCGGTCCATTCGGCGTGGGCGCCGCGAACTTCGGTCGGTGCGACGGTGTGACGTCGCTAGTGGCCTGCCAGCTCCGTGGAAGACAGTGACTCGCTTCACGTGGGATCGCTGCGTCATGTGGAGACGTTAATTCAGTCTCGCGTCGTCAGAAGGATTTTAAGTTAAAGCTCAGTTTGCTAACCCCCCCCCCCTTTTTTTTTTTCTTCTTTGTGGTTAACCTGGCTGGCATTTCTTGCCTCGTGTACCAGGATACAAACTAAGCAGAGATCTCTCTTTGGTTTTGCACCTTGAGCAGAACGTGTACAGAAAGCTACGACCGTATTTCTTGTAGAGGTGTCAGATTCTTGGACAGGCGTCAGGGAAGAGTGTTCGCGTCTGCTGGCCCTTGTGGCCAGCAGACGCGGCCAAATCTGATAACCCAGTAAAACTGAGTAGGGTACAAAGGTTAACAGTCGCGGCCAAAGGAAACTGGGGACTCGCGGCGACGTCAACAGGCAAATAATCCTGCACGCACGCTGCGAGTTCCCCAGTGGCAAAGGAACAATCACTGCAACTCAATATATATGGCTGGTGCCTTCGGGCCCTGCGCGTAATACTAGAAATGCTCAATAAAATTTAAAATGTTGTTCAGCGGTGTTCAGTGACTGTCAGTATGCCGGTCAAGTATGTAACAGAAGAAGAAAATCGGGAGACGATGTGCTTGTTTATCGGGACTCGTCGCGGCGGGGTCACCGTCGCTGGTGCGAATTTCTGTCGTGAACCTATATGGTTCCACGACACCATAATGTCGTACGAGGGTCCCACTTCCCTGGGAACTCTCGCGTGTGCGGATGTGCAGCGAGGATGTGAGCCCTGATTGCACCCTAATTGGATCAAACGCATCGGGTAATTTGGTTGCCTTCGTTCCAGTTCACGCGCCATTTAAGCCTGCTGTGACAGTCATTGTGCCATTTCGCAACGCGTAGTATTCCGATTTCGCACGCTAAACGAATAGCTCCGCAGAAGTTAATCACGTGCGTTGGCGTAGCTCTTACAGGTGGCACGGAAATAAGAAGGCGTTTAACAGCTTCGGCATGAGAAAGAGTATGCGTTACGTATTTTTGGGCACGTGTTCAACGCTGTGTTTTCAATGTTTAGGCCTTCGACTCGCAAATATTTCCTTCGATGCCGGTCCTTTTGTGCTGTATACATTTTATTTCGCTCTGTCTGTAGGAATTTCTCGTATGTTTTTTTTATTATTATTGTCATTATTATTTTGTTTTCACGGACCGATTGTTTTACACCACCAGTATATGGAATATCTGCATTCAGCGTGTTCAGTACGTTAGGCTCGGTTCAGTGGTTGACACGCTCACTCACGCGGTGTCGCACCCGAGTCAGAAGTTGTGCACGAAGCGCAAGACGAGTTCATCCAGAAATGCAGTCACGACTCTGTTTACGCTTGCTGCACGGCCAATCAGGCGCACGAGCGCTGTAATGTGCGTTTTGCATGCAATCTGCTAATGTTACCGTGGCATCTTCATAAGGCCCGCTTGCGGGATGCTGTCAATGGAGGTTCGATCGCTCGTGGAGTAAAATTTGTGTCTACGTACGCGTTGGTGGAACTCTGCATTCTGACTTGCATTGGTGGCATTGGTGGCTAAGACATTTTTTTTTTTTTGTCATGAACTCGCGGTTTTCTTTTTTCTTTTTTTTTTAATAGTTGCCAATGCCTATTGATCCATTTCACGTATCTGTTGGACCGTGAGCTTTACACAGTCTTGAACATCAGTGTAACCAAGAAACGCCTAGAATTAGCTCTGTTCAAATCGTGCATCGATCGAGCCACACAGTTTGTCATAGTTTCGCACATAAACTGCTTTCTTTTTTTTTTTTTTCTCAAACAGTGTAACATTAACGCATCGCGTGTCCGCGTCAGTGTGAGTCGGGGCTCTCCTGTCCGAGCCCAGTAAACGTTTCGGCTAGTCGAGTGTAACAACATTTCTTTCAGAACCATATTGCAGTCAAACGTGAGGACTTGCAATAGGAGCGTTATATTTCAACGTCGACATGTGTCTGACCAATGACATGCAAATCGTCAAACGGGAACTATTCGCGTGAATCACCGTGAAATTTTTACTCTTATAGGCCGGCATTGGCATCGGGACCTCCAAAGCGTGCGGGTGGGGCGTTTTCTATGTAAAGCGGACTTCTCGTTTTTAACTATTTTAAAACTGGGAATTCTATAGCAGGACTTCAATAGCTCCCGCTATGTGCGTGCGAATAGCTGGTGACTTGAGATTAATTTCCCAATCATCTTTCAATGTTGTGCTACGGACTGCTCACAATAACTTTAGCCCCAAACTTGACGTCCCGTCTCTTCGCCGTCTCGCTTTAGCCACAAACAATTCCTCGTGCACTCTCCGATATAACGTATAAAGGAACGCACATAATTTGACGAAAATGTCGCAACCGCGTATTCAGCGTTTGTTGCAACCTGGGTGAAGTTCACCTAATGTTCCTTATGGCCCACTCACACTACTAGGCCGACCCGACACCGATTTCGGTCTGTCGACTGTCGGCGACAGCGTTTTTTTTTTTTCTATCTTCGCGTCGGCGCCTCTATCACACTACTGTATCGACGCCGACTATCTGTAGACGGTCGACGGAGAACGCGGCGTCGGTATACAGTGTGACAGAGGCGCCGACACGAAAGCAAATACAAGAAAGCGCTGTCGCCGACAGTCGGCAGACAGAAATCGGTGTCGGGTCGGCCTAGCCTGACTGAACCTTTGCTGTCCGCACCAACTTTCTCGGTTCATCTCCCTGCGCCTGCGAGTCACTCGAATACAAAATAGCGCCTCAGGCTGTGCAGCAGCAACGCCCGCGACGCGCAGTTACGACGCCTGTTCGGAGAGAGTGCTTCGTCACTCTCGGCGCGAAATGACGAGGCAGAAAAAAAATCGCTCCCTTAGGCCTCGCGCGCTTGTCTCGAAGCCAACACGCGGGCGACGCGAGCCAGCCTCGCGGGACGCGATGGCTCCGAACTTGCGTACAAAATCAAAAGTGGTGCGCGCACAACCCCGCCCGACCGCTTCTTTCTCGCCTCTAGTTTGTCCGAGGGGGTAGAGAGAGGCGCGTAACAGCAGTAGTAGTAGAGTAGCCGGCGGTCAAGTATAATACCGCCGTCTGTCGCGCGCCGGTGCGGAAGCAACGACCTGTAATTGCGTCCCCGCGCACGACGACTCTCGCCTGCGCTTAATTGAGGAGGCCGCCTTGTTTTTTATTTAACGTCCTTTTTCTTTCGCATTCTTCAACCCGCCTTGGAACACGTACGGGAATGCCGTCGCTGCGCGCGAGGTCGGTAGCCGAGACGAGCCACGCAAATAGCCGCGAGCAGCCTCTGCGCTGACCAATCAAAGTCGAGCGCGATGCTGGCCGAACGAACAAGCAGACGCTGTCCATTTGGCGGCGGTGACCGCAGACGCAGCGTTCTTTAAAGATAGCGGACTGGCGAAGGGATATATATATCGCCGCGGAGAACGCGGCACTTCGGAGCGCGCGTGATGTGCTTCGAAGATAGGCCCGCCTTAATTACGTATGCACTGGAGAGCGAGCTTCAGTTCTTGTCATTTTGTTTTTTTTTAGGGGGGGGGTGGGGGGGGGGTGGCATCCGTGGTCACCTTTAGAGCTTTCCGCTTGCGCTTTCCGGTCTGTCAAAAGAAGCTGACAAATGAACTCGTCGGGCCTTACTTCTCTCAAACTTCGCCGATAAGATAATGCAGCCATGGCGCGATGGCGGACCCGTTCTGACACTCTCCACGGCAACGCTAACAGAGTTGTGATGCATTCAACGACGTTCGTGAAATAAACGAAAAATGCAGGAGCGGAGAACGAGTTTACTGCCGAACGTCTATTTATCGAACTGAAAACGAGACTTGCTACCTTACAGCCGTGTAGCAAATATATTCCTCATATTCTCTCTCTCTCTCTCTACTTTCCTCTCATTGTACCTCCCCCCCCTCTCTCACTCCAGCGTAGGGTAGCAAACCGGATCTTGCCCTTTGATTACCCTCCCTGCCTTCCCCTTTCTTCTCTCTCTACTGGCGAGTTTTTTTTGTTTGTTTTTTCTCCTTGAGGAAGACAGATCGCACAACCGCACTTAAGATTTTTCAGACGACTAATGACGTAAAAAACGCGACAGTGCTACACAAGCAAAAACAAATAAGCGTGACTGGAACGGCACTATATCTCAGCTCTGCTATCTGCATAAAAAAAATCGCCAACTAGTCCGGTTATCAGTTTACTTGCTATTAATGACATGTCGCTTATTATCTCGAAACGTCAGTGATACTTGTCAGAAGTCAGCTCTAGGTTATAAGTTGAACTTCTTTGTCCACGATATGATTTCGTATGGGCCATATGGATCAGGTTCTTTTTAATGGAGGGATATAATGTAGTCGAGATGTGGCACTCTTGATTTGTAACCAAGTGTGCTGGTGTGCCTTTTGGCTTTGTGCATACGCGAAGTGTTTGTACAGTGTGGTCTAGTGTGACAGGGCGTGGCTGT
Source organism: Dermacentor albipictus (assembly GCF_038994185.2). Taxonomy (NCBI): domain Eukaryota; kingdom Metazoa; phylum Arthropoda; class Arachnida; order Ixodida; family Ixodidae; genus Dermacentor; species Dermacentor albipictus. The sequence goes on from NC_091828.1 coordinate 60,088,912, forward strand.
ATACTGCATAAAATACAGCGTTCTGTATTAAGCGCCAGAAAATGGGTCGATGTTTTCGTATCAGGAAGCGAATATCTTCGTCGAGTGACAGTCGGTGAGAAATTGTTGGTGCAATTGTCGAAGGCATTCTTCTGAACCATCTCCTGTCATGATGGCCTTCGCTGCATGATGTCACAGCTGGGTGCTTAGAATTTTTACGACCGCATTACTCTTCTCAATCGGGTGAAGTCGTTCTTGTGCAATGGTGGCTTGCCTCTCATATGGACAAGAGAAAAACATTTTTTTGTTTGCCTACTTTTCTTTTCGCGAGGTTCGTGCTGTTTCACATTGTGGCAATCCTCAAAGCGGTGTCTTGGAAATGTATTGTGATGCGTCTAGCACGTCTCACGCTAGACTGCGAAGTATTGTGTGTATATATATACATATATGCGTGTAAATAATCTAGTTGCAATGGGGAGCATTCCTCGTCGCCATGTCGACGGGTGTAGAAATGTGTCACAGGTGTATTTTTCTGTATTGGTGTACATATACGTGGCGACGAAAGAAACCGAAATGGAAGAAAGTGCTCGAGCCTTTCTGTATTTTGTATAAGAGACTCGTCGCGGTCGTACACCGCGCCGTGGACAGCTTTCTCGTAGTATTGTTATTATTTTTGTGCTGGCGGATGCGGCGAAACAGCCCCATCAATCACGTACAAGACTGAGACTGCACGACTAGGAAAATAATAAAATAATACATGTTTTGAATGAGATGCATTGTGTGGTGTGCTCTTCCTTTCCTTCTTTCTTTCTTTCTTTTGGACGACAGCGTCGGATGGATGGATGGATGGATGGACGGATGGACGGATGGACGGATGGACGGATGGACGGACGGACGGACGGACGGACGGACGGACGGACGGACGGACGGACGGACGGACGGATGGATGGATGGATGGATGGATGGATGGATGGATGGATGTTATGAGCGTCCCCTTCGGAACGGGGCGGTGGGTTGCGCCACCAAGCTCTTGCTATTATACTGCCTAATGTCCTACCTAGGTTAAAAAAGAAAAAAGAAACGATAAATTCCCATAACCAAAATTTCTGTCCCCTATTGTGAACTTTGTTTTTGTACGTCTCCGTTTTTTTGTCGTTTCTTTACTTTTCTGCCGCCGATCTGCCAATCGCCTCTTACTATATAGGCTCTATTGCGGACATGTTTACTTTCCCCCTGCTCTCGCTGAACCCAAAGGCTTCAAGGAAGCCAGTGGTGCCTAAATGGACCGCTGGGCAGATGTCTTCAGATTTTAATAAAACATGCTCCATCGTTTCCCTAGCTAAAGCAGCGCTACGTAGAGACTTCGTCAGTCGGGAAACTCCCCTTGGGACGTAGTACTAGAGTAGACTCTAGTACTACCAACAGACTGACGCTTGCTTTCGCGTGAGGGCGCTTGCGATGCAGTTATCTCTTCGCTATTTGATTTCGCCTTGCTGCGCTAAAGAGTCGAGGGTGACAAAAAACCGCAGTGAAAGAGATCCCCGGGCATAAGCTTCGCGCATGTATAAATGCATGAGAACTCATTTACAAGGTTTCCAAGTTGTCGTTTTCGGGACTTGTCGCCTTTGTTCCGAACGGTTAGATTTATATCTGTTGGCGCAGATCCTAAAGCAAAGCGTTCGTGATTCACCACAACGCCCGATTAATTAAAGTAAGTTTAGTTTCGCGCCCATTTTCCGCTGTATAATCCCGGAGCCTGGGAACTGTTTGTCTGCCAGAAGCCTAACGTCAGCTGTTTATCCTTCTCGTAGTGGGCTATATACGACGTCGCCACGTGGACGACGGGCTACGTGGTTTCTGCTTGCTAAATCGTTTGGTCCTGCTGCGACGAGGCGAGTCCCCGTTAGACCCCTACCGGAAAAATCAAGCCCTTTAACTCAGACGTTCGCTCACGTAAAATACGGTGTAACTTACCGGCCTTGAAACGCTTTATTGGTGGCGGTGGCTGTAGAGGTCAACTTGTTCTATTTTCGGTCTTCAGCTAGGCACTCGTAAACCATCGATGCCATTTAGATAACGGAAATCTTGGAAGTTCAGGTGCACGACGTCAAGTTAGTGGGCCGTTGTTTCCAATTCCCGAGCACACGGCGACGTCGCTGAGGAGGAAGATGGTTCTGCAAAGGCACGCCGGTAACTGCTCCACCCAAGCGTCGCCTTTCAATCTATGAAGGGTAAATGTGGCACGCAGACACATGTGGCGTAAGCATGTCACTTATCACTATAACACCGGAAAGAGTAAATCATCAAGGGGATCAGGCCAAGCAGAGACGGGACGGATGCCTCCACTCCACCAGGTACAGTCTTGCAAGATCAAGGGAAGCACGGCTAAACATCGCCACTCCCTGGACAAATCGATCACGAAGCTTGAAGAGGAGGTAGAACATCTCTCTTCTGAAAATTATGTGCCCCTACGGGAGGACAAAGATCACACGGAGGCACACGGAACAGCTCTACGTTTTACCCCTTGGAGGATAGTATGTTCGATAAACTCTGGGCGATCGAAGAAATAATTTTTCACGCCCCTATGCTCGTGATAAAAAAACGAAACACACCGGTGACGTTGGCAGTCCTATCTTGTGTCGCCACGCCGGAGCTCGCGCTGACAGCGACCCACTGAGGTGCTGTGGTGACACTTCCGATAGGCTGAGTCCCTAAGTCACACACGGTTGGTATTGCGGAGACCACAATGCTCGAAGGCGGCTCGCAATGGCGCTTCGGAAAAGACGACGGGCGACTTGAGGTGCCGTCACCGCTGGCCATTGCGGGGTGTTTTCTTTCATTGCGAAAGCATTATATATGCCTCGTTACGCGAAAAACCGGCGTTGTAGTTGGCGGCGTGATCGAATCATGGTACCGAAAATGGCTGAAGTCAAAGAGTAAAAGCACATGAATAAATATTAGAAGCGACGCCAACTTTCTCAGAGAGGTTGCTGTAAATAGATTAGTGCCGTTGGAAGGAATATTAGGGCAATTTCTGTCCGGGTGGGAATCGAAGCCGAGCCTCCTGGGTACGAGACGAGCACGTTTCCCTGACGCCACGGTGCCTTTTGTTTTCTTTATTACCGGCCTTGACATACACAAACAATACACAAAAGATAAAACATGTCAACAAGTATTTTGCTGGCACTACAAATTGAATTTTTTTGTTTCAATGCTGCCAGTTTATCTAGCATGTCAGTCCATGTTGGCTGTTCAGGGAGTGCCCGATGGACATCCCTGAACCGTACTACAGCTTCGACGAAGTGATCGCGTTAAGGTTGCGACCTCCACGGTTCTGGTTGACTAAACGTGTGGCCTATTGCGTGCGTGGTTGGGCATACGAGGGCGCAGCAAATGGGTCGGAGGTGGCACGCACACGCCATGAGTTTATAAAATGAGCGCATAAAATAAAAAGCATTAATGTGCAGTTGAGTGCCGCTGAGCGGTCCTTCGAGTTAACTCCCCGCGGGCAAGCGAGCGCTTTGTTACGCCTGGCGCGCTTTCATTTGGCCTTGCCGAGGCGCCGTTAAAAGGCAGGTGAGAGTTTGCGCGGACAAGCAACGCGCAGAAAAACACGCTTCATCGAAGCGATTGAAATGCCCTCGCGTTCCCACACCTAAGCAGTCTTAAGTGTCTCTGCCGAATTTTTCTTTTTAGACCACACAGAATTAAACACACACACACGCACACACACACACACACACACACACACACACACACACACACACACACACACACACACATACGCGTGCGGTGGATATCGTAATTGCAATTATTGAGCTGGATTACTCGAAGCGGGGGACAATACTCGCAGAAAAAAATCGAAATTCATAATGGCCTAATTAAGAAATATGCACGATATAACTTTATACTTAAGTAATTTACGCTACATATTGCAATTTTAATTGTAGCTTGCAAGGCATATCCACTTGAAATATGACTTCTAAAGATTAGTGACGTAGCTAGGTCGTCTTGCACCCGGGGCCCATGGTCTTCTGTGACCTCCGACCCCCCCCCCCCCTCCCCCTCCTTCACTTTCGTTCCCAGAGATCGCGAATGTAGCAGGCGCCACTTATGGCCACCTAGCGCGCGCTTCCAACAGTACGCTCGGGAGCAGCAGCAGACGACAACCGTTTGCAGCAAGGATGGACGAAGTTCGCGGTTGCGATTTCACCTTTGTTCGGGAGGCAGACTGCTTCTTCTGCTGTGACAGCTGTAGGAAAGACGCTGGCCTCTGCGGGAGCGGGCATAAACACGAGGTTACTGCAGTATTTGGGACAACCCGGTCCAGATACGTGCCAGGTGCGTTCCGCACACAAACATGAACCCCATCTACATGAAGTGGAGATCATGTTAACTAGCCGCTAAATTTTGTTGAGTAATGCGATGTCTTGATCGTTTTCTTTAAATTCTGCCCTTGCCGTAATGTGCTTCTTACCTCGATAATAAGCACCCGTCGTTAGTGCATACTTATTTCTCAAGCAAATCCGCATGGTGCGATGTCTGCACGCGCCGTTGTGATCTTGCTGCCGATGAATACATGTGACATCGCCGAATACGTGCAGCCAAAGTAGCCTCAAGGAGAGTGATTGCGAATTTATTGATAGAAACGCGTACACTAGCCAGCGAAGTCACCAAACGCACGGGTTAGTAAGAGTGCGTGTTAGCGCTATACCGCGGATGCAATTCTGCTGCATACGCCGATGAACTGCCGTCCCGCTGCAGTTCTCGCAATTTAAAATTCCCAAAGGCAGCTGCTTGGAAACGTACAAAGCTAAAGCCTGATCAACCGTTCAGTACTTTTTTTTTAGTGTTACTAGAGAGAGATGTGACATGAGATATATTTAAATTCAGAGCAGCGCCAGTCGCCTAGAGGAGTGCATGCGTGATTCCCATTTATAAATCTGGTGATCCCTCCTTTGACTCAAACTACAGGCCCATTTCACTAACAAGCATATGCTGTAAATTTCTAGAGCACATCATATCATCCACCGTCATAAAATTTCTAACAGATAAAAATTTCTTCTCTAGCAATCAGCATGGTTTCCTTTGTGGTCGTTCCTGTGAAACTCAACTATTCGAATTGGTAACTGACCTCCACGAAGCCGTTCATGGTGGACTAAAAATAGATGCTATATTTACTTTTTTTCCAAAAGCATTTGACAAAGTTCCCCATATTCACTTATTTATGAAGCTTACGAATCTTAACATAAAAAGTAGAATTATAAATTGGCTAGCTAATTTTTTAACCAACCGAAGTCAGTCAGTGCGCGTGGGCGGGTACTCATCTTCACTTTCGCATGTAAAATCCAGTGTACCACAGGGTTCGGTCGTGGGTCCAATATTGTTTCTGATCTATATTAACGACGCAGGATACACTTTATCGTCTACTATCACGTTATTCGCAGACGTCTGTATCATCTACAGACGAATTAGTAACGCCCAAGACGAGAACTCATTACAGGTAGACCTCGACAAACTCCCATTTTGGTGTTGTCAGTGGCAAATGGAAATTAACATTTCTAAAATTAAGGCCGTGACGTTCACGAGAGCACGTAACCCGGGATTGAGCTACTACACGATTCAGCGAATCCCTGCTGAGAAAGTATCCGCATTTAAATATCTCGAAGTTTATTTATCCTCTGATTTATCTTGGAACGAGCCCATTAATACAATAACCAGTAAGGCATCCAAAACGCTCGGCTTCATTAAACATAACTTATATTTGGCGAACTCTGCTACTAAGTTACTAGCATTCGTACGCTTGTTCGTTCAAAGGTATATAGAGTACGCATCCACTATTTGGAATCCGCATCAAACCTATCTGATCGATCAACTCGAAGCAATACAAAATAAAGCACCAAGATATATCACAAAGAAATGCTCGCGAAACTACAGTGTGACGAATATCAAGGAATCACTTTCATTGCCCTCTCTTCAAAACTGCCGATTAATAACATTGTTATCACATTTTCACGCACCTTATCATAGTAAATCCCTGTTCCGCGAATCTTAAATCAATGCAGCTCATAGTATTTTTCAGCGTTTGGATCACCCATATAAAGTGCAAC